>NC_044979.1:138689380-139043365 GCF_008728515.1 Papio anubis
CCCACAGGCAAGACCCCCTCCCCACACAGCCTGGCCCAGTTGCACAGCCCATTCAGCTTCTCAGCCTTGGAATCCCTGAGACCTCACCAGATATTTCCGAGAAATTTCTAGAAATGTCTCCCTTCTCCATCCACTTCTATGCCCTAAAGCTTGTGGCTTCTTTAAAAGTGGCTCCAGGCCAGGCATGGTGGAACACACCTGTAATCTCAATGCTTTGAGAGGCTGAGGCTGGAGGATTACTTGAGGTCAGGAGTTTGAGACCAGCCAGGGCAATATAGCAAGATCCCATTTCTCAAAAAATTTAAAAAGTAGCCAGGCATGGTAGTGCGTGCCTGTAGTCCCAGTTACTCAAGAGGCAGAGGTGGGAGGATGGCTTAAGCCCAGGAGTTTGAGGCTGCAGTGAGATATGATTGCACCAGTGCCCTCCAGCCTGAACAACAGAGCAAGACCCTGTCTCACCAAAACAAAACTAAAGCCAGGTTCAGCGGCTCACGCCTCTAAAATGTTGAGAGGCCAAGGCAGGCAGATCACTTGAGGTCAGGAGTTCAAGTCCAGCCTGGCCAACATGGTGAAACCCCATCGCTACTAAAAATACAAAAATTACCCAGGTGTTGTGGCACACACCTGTAATTCCAGCTACTTGGGAGGCTGAGGCAGAAGAATCGCTTGAACCTAGGAGGCAGGTTGCAGTGAGCTGAGATTGTGCCACTGCACTGCAGCCTGGATGACAGAATAAGACTTTGTCTCAAAAAAAAAAAAAAAAAAAAAAAAAAAAAAACTCTTAACACAAGACCTAAAAGGTCTAAAACTCTTAAAAGAAAAGCTTCATGACATTGGATTGGCAATGATTTCTTGGCTATGACACACAAGAAAAGCCCAGCCATCAGGAGAAAAAAAGAGATATTAATAAATTAAGTTACATCAAAAGTAAAAATTTCTATGCATCGAAAGATCCAATCAACAGAGTGAAAAGGCAACTCACAGAATATGAGAAGAGGCGGGCAGATCTCCTGGGCTCTGGAGTTCGAGACCACCCTGGCCAACACAGTGAAACCCCATCTCTACTGAAATACAAAAAATTGCCAGATGCGGTGGCTCACGCCTATAATCCCAGCACTTTGGGAGGTCGACATGGGCGGATCACCTGAGTTGGGAGTTCGAGACCAGCCTGACCAACATGGAGAAACCTCGTCTCTACTAAAAGTACATAATTAGCCAGGCGTTGTGGCACATGCCTGTAACGAGCTACTCGGGAGGCTGAGGCAAGAGACTCTCTTGAACCTGGGAGGTGGAGGTTGCCGTGAGTCGAGATCGTGCCATTGCACTCCAGCCTAGGCAAAGAGAGCAAAACTCTAGCAAAAAATAAAATAAAATACAAAAAAATAGCTGGACATGGTGGTGCATGCCTGTAGTCCCAGCTACTCAGGAGGCTGAAGCAGGAGAATCGCTTGAGCCCCAGAGGCAGAGGTTGCAGTGAGCCAAGACTGAGCCACTGTACTCCAGCTTGGGCTTCAGAGTGAGACTCCATCTCAAAAAAAAAAAAAAAAAAAAAATTTGCAAACATACTTCTGATAAAGGGTTAATACCCAGATATATAAGGAACTCCAACCACTCAACAACAATATAGAAACAATCCAATTCAAAACAGGGCTAACAGCTTATTAATAATAGAAATCTCTCCAAGGAACATATACAAATGACCAGCAAGCATCTAAAAAGATGTTCAACATCACTAATCATTAGAAAAATACAAATCAAAACCACAATGAGATACCGCTTCGTACCCATTGAGTCAGTTACTGTCAAACAAGCAAACAAAACAAAATTAAAAAAAAAAAAACCCACTCTTTCCCATCTTGCAAGATGGTGAGTGAAAATGTTAAGACCGATACTGAAGAAACCTGAAGCCAAGAAGGCTGATTCTGGTGACAAAGTGAAAAAGGGTCACCTCAAGGCTAAAAAGCCCAAGAAGGGGAAGCCCCATGGTGACCAAAATCCTGTCCTTGTCAGAGGAACTGGTAGATATTCCTGATCTGCTATGTGTTCCAGAAAGGCCATGTACAAGAGGAAATACTCAGTCGCTAAGTCCAAGGTTGAAAAGAAAAAGAAGGGCTGGGCGCGGTGGCTCACGCCTGTAACCCCAACACTTTGGGAGGCCGAGGTGGGTGGGTCACTTGAGGTCAGGAGTTTGAGACCAGCCCTGGCCAACATGGTGAAACCCTGTTTCTACTAAAAATACAAAAAAAATTAGCCAGGCACAGTGGCATGTGCCTCTAGTCCCAGCTACTCGGGAAGTTGAGGCAGGAGAATTGCTTGAACCTGAGAGGTGAAGGTTACAGTGAGCTGAGATTGTGCCATTATACTCCAGCCTGGGCAACAGAGTGAGACTCTGTTTCAAAAAAAAAAAAAAAGAAAGAAAGAAAGAAAGAAAGAAAGATGGTGATTGCCAGGGGCCAGGGGAGGACAGAAATGCAGTTAGCATCTCACAGGTACAGAGTTTCGGGTTTTTTTGTCTGTTTGTTTGGGTTTTGTTTTTTTTTTGTTTTTTTTTGAGACGGAGTCTCGCTCTGTCGCCCAGGCTGGAGTGCAGTGGCCGGATCTCACCTCACTGCAAGCTCCGCCTCCCGGGTTCACGCCATTCTCCTGCCTCAGCCTCCCGAGTAGCTGGGACTACAGGCGCCGCCACCTCGCCCGGCTAATTTTTTGTATTTTTAGTAGAGACGGGGTTTCACCGTGTTAGCCAGGATGGTCTCGATCTCCTGACCTCGTGATCCGTCCGTCTCGGCCTCCCAAAGTGCTGGGATTACAGGCGTGAGCCACCGCGCCCGGCCTGTTTGTTTGTTTTTGAGACAGAGTTTTGTTCTTGTTGCCCAGGCTGAAGTGCAATGGCACGATCTCGGCTCACTGCCACCTCCGCCTCCTGGATTCATGAGACTTTTCTGCCTCAGCCTCCCAAATAATTGGAATTACAGGCATCTACCATGATGCCTGGCTAATTTTTTGTATTTTTAATAGAGACAGGGTTTCACCACGTTGGCCAGGCTGGTCTTGAACTCCTGACCTCAGGTGATCCACCCGCCTCAGCCTCCCAAAGTGCTGAGATTACAGGTATGAGCCACCGCTCCCGGTCCAGAGTTTCAGTTTTGCAAGATGAAAAGAGTTCCGGAGATATGGATGGTGACGGTGATTGCATGACAATGTAAACATCTTTAATGCCACTTCGCTATACACTGGGAAATGGTTTAAGATGGTAAATTTTGGCAGGGCACCGTGGCTCACACCTGTATTCCCAGCACTTTGGGAGGCTGAGGTGGGCAAATCACTTGAGACTGGGAGTCTGAGACCTGGCCAACATGGTGAAATGCCCTCTTTAATAAAAATCCAAAAATTAGCCGGGTATGGCGGTACATGCCTATAGTCCCAGCTATTCGAGAGGCTGAGGCATGAGAATGACTTGAACCTGGGAGATGGAGGGTGCAGTGAGTCACGACTGCACCACTGCATTCCAGCCTGCGTGATACAGCAAGATACAGCAAGACCCTGTTTAAAAATATATATATATATGTATATAAAAAGAACGCTTCACACTGCACTTCAGCCTAGGCAACAGAGTGAAACTCTGTTAAAAAAAAGAAAAAGAAAAGAAAAGACAGTAAATCATCTGTTAGGCCTATTTTACCACAATACAAATAATACGAAGTTTAAAAATTTTGCAAAATACAATGATAAATGATTTATGTCTTTTCACTTTTCCAGATTTTCCAGGTTTTCTATAATAAATATAATCAAGGGGGAAAAAATAAACTTTTTTTTTTTTTTCCCAGTGTGTCGGGTTTCTTTCACCTAAACATCTGTGCTGGCCACAGGAGCCTGAACCCTGCGGCACCCGGCGCCTGCTGGGCCGTGGGCCTCCATCAGCTTTTTCTACCTGACACGAACATTTGGTTTCCATTCCCAGTTCTTCTCATAATTCTTGGAGATCATCTCGTGCGGGTTTCGGGTCCAGCGGAAAGAAAGCAGCTCTTGGGAGTGTCAGCTTGCATCCCGTGGGGGTGGCTTTGGCTCAGCCAGCAGCGAGTTTGCCTTTCCCAGTGCCACCCCTGGCCGCCCCCGGAGCCCATCCATCCTGCGAGCTGCCCACCCCGCTGTCAGCAAAGCAGGCGCGTTTCCTGGTGTGCGGTAACCCTACGCCGGCTCTGCTCCCCAGAGGCGTGGCCAGGCTTTGGGATTAATCTCAGGGCAGATGCTCTGTCCGACGCTGAGACAGCTGTCCTCGCGAGCAGCTGTCCCAGACTTAGGCCCAGCAGGCAGACAGCTTGCAATGCCACCACCCCGCTTCCAGCACAGAATATTGAGCTTGCCTGCCAAACTCCTTACTCAGGCAACAGCCTGGACCCTCACACTGGGTCTGGGTCCACCGTGCTCCCTGTTCACTCCTGGTTCACTCTGGGTCAGAATCCAACTCCAGCCTTGTGAGCTCCTGCGTGAGTTGGACTTTGCAGCCCAAAAAGTCAACACAGCGGTGTCCCAACAGGTCCAGCTGCCGTTGAATCAATAAGGGATTGTTTTAATTCACATCCTGTGCTCAGTGCTGGATTACCTGTCATGGCAGACATAACCTTCTGGGACAGGGCTCGTGACCCCCAGGGGCCTGCCGTTTAGCTGCAGATGAAGTGCCTGAAACTAAAACAAAGCAAACCAGGGCCAGGTGCGGTGCACCGCTGCGCTCCAGGCTGGGCAACAGAGCGAAACCCTGTCTCAAAAAGAATACGAATTAAAATTAACTGGGTGGTGCACACCTGTAGTCCTACCTACTCAGGAGGCTTGCTTGAGCCCAGGAGGTTGAGGCTGCAGTGAACCATGATCGTGCCACTGCACTCAG
The DNA here is from genome assembly GCF_008728515.1 of Papio anubis. Classification (NCBI taxonomy): domain Eukaryota; kingdom Metazoa; phylum Chordata; class Mammalia; order Primates; family Cercopithecidae; genus Papio; species Papio anubis. The sequence continues at coordinate 138,694,263 of NC_044979.1, forward strand.
CCTGGGCAACAGAGCCAGACGCTGTCTCAAAAAATAAATAAAATAAAATAAAATAAAAGCAACCTAGGACAGGACCAGAGGAGGCCTGCTCGGGGCAGACACTCAGCAGGAGTTGCACAATCAGAATGCAGTCTGGCCAACTACAGCATCATCCCCTCTCTAGAACTTTTCTGTCCCCGCAGAGCCTTCTACCTCGGACATCCTCTGCAAAAAACATGAAGCCCCACCCTTGATGAAACTCTACAAGGTTTGGGAGTTTTTATTCCCCTATTTCTTTGAGGTATAACCAACATATAAAAATTGTATGGGGCTGGGTGCGGTGGCTCACGCCTGTAATCCTAGCACTTTGGGGGGAATCACTTGAGGTCAGGAGTTTGAGACCAGCCTGGCCAACATGGAGAAACCCCCATCTCTACTAAAAATACAAAAATTAGCTGGGCATGGTGGCGGATGCCTGTGATCCCAGCTACTCAGGAGGCTGAGGCAGGAGAATCGTTTGAACCTGGGCGGCAGAGGTTGCAGTGAGCCAAGATCGTACCACTGCACTGCAGCCCGGGCAACAGGATGAGACCCCATCACAAATATATATATATATATATTTATATATATATGTATATATAGTGTCAAGCTGATTGGATTGCAGGATGTAAAGTATTGTTTCTAGTTGTTTCTGGGTGTTGCCAGAGGAGATTAACATTTGAGTTAGTGGGAGAGGAAGACCCACCCTCAATGTGGGTGGTCCCCATTCAATCAGCTGCCAGCGTGGCTAGAAAAAGCAGGCAGAGAAGGTGAAAGGAGCTGACTTCCTGAGTCTTTCAGCCTTCATTGTTCTCCCGTGCTGGATGCTTCCTGCCCTCAAACATCAGACGCCAGGCTTTTCAGCTTTTGAACTCTTGAATTTACGCCAGTGGTTTGCCAGGGGCTTTCAGACCTTCAGCCAGACTGAAGGCTGCACTGTTGGCTTCCTTACTTTGGAGGTTTTGGGACTAGGACTGAACCACTACTGGCTTCCTAGCTCTTCAGCTTGTAGACGGCTTATTATGGGACTTCACCCTGTGGTTGCGTGAGTCAATTCTCCTTAATCAACATCAACTCCCTGTCATATATACATATATACTATTAGTTATGTCCCTCTAGAGAGCCCTAACACACACAATGACCAACACACACATACACACATACACACACACACACACACACACTTTGGAAGACTATAAGATTCTCCACTGGCCAGGTGCAGTGGCTCATGCCTGTAATCCCATCACCATGGGAGGCCGAGGCTGGAGGATTGCTTAAGCCCAGAAGATCAAGATCAGCCTGAGGCCGGGCACGGTACCTCATGCCTGTAATCCCAGCACTTTGGGAGGCCAAGGTGGGTGGATCACCTGAAGTCAGAAGTTCAAGATCAGCCTGTCCAACATGGTGAAACCCCGTCTCTACTAAAAACACAAAATTTAGCTGGCTGTGGTGGCAGAAGCCTGTAATCCCAGCTACTCGGGAGGCTGAGGCAGGAAAATGGCTTGAACCTGGGAGGCGGAGGTTGTAGTGAGCCGAGATCATGCTATTGAACTCCAGCCTGGGCAACAGAGTGAGACTCCGTCTCAAAAAACAAACAAACAAACAAAAAACAGCCTGAACAATACAGGGAGACCCCCATCTCTACAAATAATTTAAAAGTTAGCCAAGCATGGTGGCGCACGCCTGTGGTCTCAGCTACTCAGGAGGCTGGGATGGGAGGATCACTTGAGCCCAGGAGTTGGAAGCTACAGTGAAGAGTGATTGTATCACGGCACTCCAGCCTTGTCAATGGAGTGAGACCCTGTCTGAAATAAATAAATAAACTTGCAAAAAATATTGCCTTCCTTAAAAAATAATTCTCGGCTGGGCACAGTGGCTCACGCCAGTAATCCCAGCACTTTGGGAGGCCGAGGTGGGCAGATCACCTGAGGTCAAGAGTTCGAGACCAGCCTGACCAACATAGAGAAACCCCATCTCTACTAAAACTAAAAAATTAGGCAGGGCACAGTGGCTCATGCCTGTAATCCCAGCACTTTGGGAGGCCGAGGCAGGTGGATCACCTGAGGTCAGGAGTTCCAGAGTAGCCTGGCCAACATGGCAAAACCCCATCTCTATTAAAAATGCAAAAAGGTAGCTGGGCACGGTGGCACATGCCTGTAATCTCAGCTACCAGGGTGACTGAGGCAGGAGGATAGCTTGAATCTGGGAGGCAGAGATTGCAGTGAGCCAAGATCATGCCACTGCACCCCAGCCTGGGCAACAGAGCGAGACTGTCTCATTAAAAAAAAAAAAAAAAAATTAGCCAGGCCTGGTGGTACATGCCTGTATTCCCAGCTACTTGGGAGGCTGAGGCAGGATAATCGTTTGAACCCAGGAGGTGGAGGTTGTGGTGAGCCAAGATCACGCCATTGCACTCCAACCTGGGCAACAAGAGCGAAACTCCATCTCAAAAAAAAAAAAAAATCTTCACCTCCAAAAACCCTAGAAAACTACCTAAAAAACCATTAAAATAATTTTTTGAAAATTCACAAAGGTAGCTGATACAAAATCAGCATGCCTCAAATAAACAGCTTTCCTACTTGCCAAACATAAACATTTATAAATGACAAGGACCAAAAAAGTCTTTTCATGATAGCAATAAAAATGATAAAATGTCTAAGAATAAGTCTAAGAAGCCCTGAGTCAATGGAGCAGCAGGGCTTGTTCCTAAAAAACACACAATGTTATAAGCATGTAATTCTTTTTTTTTTTTTTTTGAGGCATGATCTTGCTGTGTCACCCAGGCTGGAGTACAGTGATGTGATCTCGGTTCACTGCAACCTCTGCCTCCAGGTCACAAGCGATTCTCCTACCTCCGCCTCCAGAGTAGCTGGGATTACAGACACACGTCACCATACCCAGCTAACTTTTGTACTTTTAGTAGAGATGGGGTTTCTCCACGTTGGCCAGCCTGGCCTTGAACTCCTGGCCTCAAGCAGTCCACCCGCCTCAGCCTCCCAAAGTGCTCAGATTACAGGTATGAGCCACCACTCTTGGTCATAAACGTGTAATCCTATGAATCCATTAATTCAACACAGCCTGATCAAAATCCCAATAGCATTTTTATAAACCGAGAAAAGATGATTTTAAAATTCACCCAAAATAAAAAGATGTATAAGAACAACTAAGAATATTTTGGTAGGCCAGGCGCTGTGGCTCACGCCTGTAATCCCAGCACTTTGGGAGGCCGAGGCGGGTGGATCACGAGGTCAGGAGATGGAGACCATCCTGGCTAACACAGTGAAACCCCGTCTCTACTAAAAAAGACAAAAAAATTAGCCGGGCATGGTGGTGGGCGCCTGTAGTCCCAGCTACTCAGGAGGCTGAGGCAGGAGAATGGCGTGAACCCAGGAGGTGGAGCTTGCAGTGAGCCAAGATCGTGCCACTGCACTCCAGCCTGGGCAACAGAGCGAGACTCCGTCTCAAAAAAAAAAAAGAATATTTTGATAAAGAGTAATAGTGAAGGAGAAATTGTTCTATTAGCTAACAAAATATATGATAAAGGTATAATAATTAAAACACAGGACTGTGGTTTTGGCACCAGACGAGATAGAGTTTAGTAGAAAATAAGAGTTCGGAAAAAGGATCAGGCATATAGGGAAATTTAGTACATGATAAAAATGGCATTTCAAATTAGCAAGGAAGAATGGGTTAGTCAATAAAAGTGTGAAGGCGGTTTGGGTAAAAAACTATGTTAAATCCCTACCTCACAGCCTATGTAGAAACAGAGCCAGGTACAGTGGCTCATACCTGTAATCCCAGTGCTTTGGGAGGCCAACCCAGAATTGCTTGAGGCCAGGAGTTTGAGACCAGCCTGGACAACATAGCAAGACATCTTCTTTACAAAAAATTTAAAAATTGGCCAGGTATGGTAGCATGCACCTGTAGTCCTAGCCAAAAAGGCTGAGGCAGGAGGATTGCTTGAGCCTAGGAGTATGAAGCTGCCAGTAAGCCATAATTGTGCAACTGCACTCTAGCCTAGGAAACAGATCAAGACCCTGTCCCAAAATAGCAACAAAATGTAAGTAAAAATTTTAAAAAACAAATGGAAAAGCCATGCTCTAATGACCCTTAGCTCAAGGCTGAATCTTAACAGGCTTTTGATGCTCAAAACCACTTTCAGTCTTAATTCTTTTTGGAGCTTAAGATCAGTGCAACCCTCCAAGGCCCCCCAATATCTGGCATATCTTTCCCTTTTCATCTCCATTTGTGTGTTCGGCCAAATAATATTTCCCCCAGGGATGTCCTCTTTCTAATCCCTGAAACCTGAGAAAATGTTATCTTATGCAGTGCTATGGTTTGAATGTGTCCCCCACAAAGCACACATTAGAAACTTAATCACCAGTGCAACAGTGTTAGGAGGTGGGGCCTAATGGAAGATGTTTAGGTCACGAAAGATATACCCTCATGAATAGATTATACCAATAGTAAAAGGGCTTGAGGCTTAGAATTTAATCTCTTGCTCTCTTTCTCTCCCTCTCTTTGCCCTTCCACCATAAAATGACACAGCCTTTGCCAGATACCAGCCCCTGGCTCTTGGACTTCCCAGCCTCCAGAGCCATGAGCCAATAAATTTCCATATGTTATAAGTTATCCAGTCTGTGCTTCTCTGTTCCAGCAGCACAAAAGGAACTAAGACACATGGTTAAAGGGACTTGATGATTAAATTAAGGATACTGAAGTTGAGGGGGTGTCCAGGTGGGCCCAACCTAACCTAAGGGGTCCATACGAGACAGGCAGGAAGATCAAAGTCAGAGAGAAAGGAGGTATCAGAAAGAAAGGTTGGAGTAATGCCCTTTGAAGACAGAGGAAGGAGCTACAAGTCAAGGAATGCTGGTAGCTTCTAGAAGCTGGAAAAGGCACAAAAATGGTTCTTTCCTGGAACCTCCAGAAAGACCAGCCCTGTAAATACCTTGATTTTAGCCCAGTGAGACCTATTTTGGACTTCTGATCTCAAGAACTGTAAGATAATGAACTAGTATTATTTTAAGTCACTAAATTTGTGGTAATTTGTTACAGCAACAAAACGAATCTAATACAGCTTGCAAAGAGGTTGGTCATTTCCTGAGTACCCTCTGTAATCCAGGCAAGAGTGACAGAGAACAACCTAGAACCTAGAGCTACAGAAGCAAACCAGACAGGACCACTGCCCTGGGAGAATTTGCCGTCTCTGGGAAGATAACCACTCACGAATTATCAATTCATTAGTTACGGAATTTACTCACTGTGTCATAAGCCTCTAAGTTAGAAAGCTAGCTCTTTTAACAAAGGAGCCTGATATTATCTTGAAGAGCAAGTAAAGGGCCTCTGAAGATGTGATGTTTAAGCTGATCTCTGAGGTCTGGGCAGGAGGAGTTACCTAGGCCAAAAGTCACAAAGACTGAACAGGGTGTAGCCGGAAAGGGGTCCCGATCCAGACCCCAAGGGTTGATTCTGAGATCTTGTGTAAGAAAGAATTTGGGACAAGTCCATAGAATAAAGTGAAAACAAGTTTACTGAGAAGGTAAAGGAGGGAGGCTAAGGTGGGTGGATTGGCTGAGCTCAGCAGTCCAAGACCAACCTGGGCAACATGGTGAAACCCCGTCTCTATTAAAATACAAAAAATTAGCCAGATGTGGTGGTGTGTGCCTGTAGTCCCAGCTACTCGGGAGGCTGAGGCATGAGAATTGCTTGAAACTGGAAGGCGGAGGTTGCAATAAGCCAAGATAGTGCCACTGTACTCCAGTCTGGGCGACAGAGAGAGACTCTGTCTCAAGAAAGAAAAAGAAAGTAGCTGGGCACGGTGGCTCACGTCTATAATCCCAGCACTTTGGGAGGCTGAGGCAGGCAGATCACAAAGTCAGGAGTTCGAGACCAGCCTGGCCAATATGGTGAAACCCCATCTCTGCTAAAAATACAATAATTAGCCAGCTATGGTGGTGGGCACCTGTAGTCCCAGCTACTCGGGAGGCTGAGGCAGAAGAATTGCTTAAACCCGGGAGGCAAAGTTTGCAGTGAGTCGAGATCGCACCACTGCACTCCTGCCTGGGCAACAGAGTGAGACTCCATCTCAAAAAGAAAAAAAAGAAAGAAAGTAAAGAAATAGAGAATGGCTACTCCATAGACAAAGCAGACCCAAGGGCTGCTGGTTGCCCAATTTTATGGTTATTTCTTGATCATATGCTAAACAAGGGATGGATTATTCATGCCTCCCCCTTTTCAGACCATATAAGGTAACTTCATGACGTTGCCATGGCATTTGTAAACTGTCATGGCGCTGGTGGGAGTGTAGCTGTGAGGACAACCAGAGATCACTCTCATCACCATCTTGGTTTTGGTGGGTTTTGGCCAGCTTCTTTACTGCAACCTGTTTTATCAGCAAGGTCTTTATGACCTTGTGCCAACCTCCTATCTCGCCCTGTGACTTAGAATGCCGTAACCATCTGAGAATGCAGCCCAGTAGGTCTCAGCCTCATTTTACCCAACCTGTAGTCATGATGGAGTTGCTGTGGTTCACACGCCTCTGACAAAGGCAGGGGCAACCATCTGTGCAAAGGCCCTGAGGCAGGAAGGATCTGGAAGGTGAAAGGCAGGCAATGGTGAGCAGAGCACCAAGAGAGACCAGGAGCAGTCAGGCAGAGCCAGGACAGGGCTCCCACCTGATGCAGAGGCTCACCTGCCCGCTCCACTCCTCACCCGGAAGACACACATGTTCAGAGTCCTTGTGTGAAGCATTTCAGGGTCTAATTGTCATCAGTCGCAGAACAAATGACGGGAAGAGGCTGGCAAATCCTGCAGCCAGCCAGGATCACATCACCGCAGAAATGGGTGCCCCTGGCAGGCCAAGACTTCTTGCAGCCCCAAGCATCAGCTGTGTGGCCAAGTCAATCACAGGAGGCCAGGAAGGGAGATAAACCCTCCCAGAAGAGCAAGAATGACAAAAATGTCAGAAGCCGGAGGCAACTGGCCGGGCCGCAGACAGCCGGAGCCAAATCAGAAGGAAACTGCTACCTTCTCTCAAAGGCTTCGTAACCACGGGGCTGGGGAAGCCCAAGTGAGACTCCAGTGAGTTTTTGGCAGGCCTGGTCGCCTCCAGGGGCCGCAGAGCCGCAGACATCCTGCAACAAACCCTGATCCAGGGACAACTCCCTGGGGAAAAGAAAAGTCTGAGCCGATCATAAAGACTCCAAGCAGGGGACATCCTCCAAGGGACTGGGAACTCTCGGGGATTCTCGGACAACCTCCTCAGAGTCCTTGCATTTCCAGAACAAGAAAGGGGGTGGGAGATCAAATTCTTGCAAACAAAGACAGATAATATTTAGACTGCAAGTCATGAGTGCGAACAGCTTACACACATGCAGAGCAAATGTCTGTCTTCCCACCGGTCTTGGTGTCCCCAGCCCCCGAGTCTGGAGGATCAGTTGAAGCCAGGAGTTCGAGACCAGCCTGGGCGACATAGGGAAACACCGTCTGTACAAAACAAATTTATTTTTGTTTGGATGGAGTCTCGCTCTGTCACCCAAACTGGAGGGCGATGGCATAATCTCAGTTTACTGCAACCTCTGTCCCCCAGGTTCAAGCAATTCTCCTGCCTCAGCCTCCCAAGTAGCTGGGATTACAGCCACGCACCACCACACCCAGCTAATTTTTGTATTTTTAGTAGAGACGGGGTTTCACCATGTTGACCAGGCTGGTCTTGAACTCCTGACCTCAGGTGATCCACTTGTCCCAGTCTCCCAAAGTGACGGAATTACAGGCGTGAGCCACCATGCCCAGTCCCCCAAAAACTTTTTAAATAATAAATTAGCCGGGCATGGTGGGGCACACACCTGTAGTCCCAGCTACTCAGGAGGCTGAAGCGGGACGATCACCTGAGTCCAAAAGGTGGAGGCTGCAGTGACCTGTGATTGTGCCACTGCTCTCTAGCCCTGGGTGACAGAGCAAGATCCTGTCTCTAAAATGTAAAAAAAAATAAAATTTAGGCAGGCGCGGTGGCTCAAGCCTGTAATCCCAGCACTTTGGGAGGCCGAGGCAGGCGGATCACGAGGTCAGGAGATCAAGACCACGGTGAAACCCTGTCTCTACTAAAAATACAAAATGTTGGCTGGGCGTAGTGGTGGACACCTGTAGTCCCAGCTACTCGGGAGGCTGAGGCAGGAGAATGGTGTGAACCCGGGAGGCGGAGCTTGCAGTGAGCCGAGATAGCGCCACCGCGCTCCAGCCTGGGCAACAGAGCGAGACTCCGTCTCAAAACAAAAAAAAAAAAAGAAATTAAAATTTAAAAAAAGATAGATGGGGCTCTCATTAAAATGAACAGCAATGATTAGTCAGCCTCTCTGCCAAACACATTTCTTCGTTTGATTCCAACCTATTTTAATTGTTTCGTTCACTGATGAGGGACTAAAGCAATGAAGGGAAGTTGCTGGCTTAACTGTGGGTCCTTCAGAGGTAAGTTACAGCTAGGCACAGTAGCTTATACCTGTAATTCCAGCACTTTGGGAGGCTGAGGGAGGAGAATCGCTTGAGCCCAGGAGTTCAAGACCAGCCTGGGCAACGTTGCAAGACCCAATCTCTACGAAAAATACCAAAATGATCCAGGCATGGTGGTGCATGCCTATAGTTCCACCTACTCGAGAGGATAAGGTGGAAGGATCACTTGAGTCCAGAAGGTCAAGGCTGCAGTGAGCTGTGTGATCACACCACTGCATTCCAGCCTGAGCAACAGAGCGAGACCCTGGCTCCAAAATAAAAAGTGAGTCACTGCAGGCCGGCTGCATGAGACAAGGCAGAAAAAGCCCTTTCCCCCCGTCACCTTGGGGCCTCCCTGGGTCCCTTCTGCTGTCACACTGTCTGAGACATGCAGCTCATCAGAAATCCTCAGCCGGGCACAGTGGCTCATGCCTGTAATCCCAGCACTTTGGGAGGCCAAGGTGGGAGGATCACTTGAGACCAGGAGTTTGAGACTGACCTGCACAACGTAGTGACACCCCCATCTCTATTTTAAAGAAAAGAAAAGAAGGCCAGGCGCAGTGGCTCACGCCTGTAATCCCAGCACTTTGGGAGGCCGAGGCAGGCGGATCACCTGAGGTCAGGAGTTTGAGACCGGCCTGGCAAACATGGTAAAACCCATCTCTACTAAACATACAAAAAATTAGCCAGGTGTGGTGGCAGGTACCTGTAGTCCCAGCTACTCAGGAGACTGAGGCAGGAGAATCACTTGAATCCGGGAGGCGGAGATTGCAGTGAACTGAGATCACGCCACTGCACTCTAGCCTGGGCGACAGAGCCAGACTCTGCCTTAAAAAATTAATTAATTAAATTAAATAAAGAAAATAAATCCTCAACCTCAGTCCTCACCAGAGGCATCTGAGCACCCTCAGATCCCTCCCGTCTGCTCCTCAGTCACATCTGGGGGTGATCCTCTGCACTGACGCCCGAAGCGGCTGAGGTTCAGCTGGGAGTGCAGATAGGCCCGCATCCCTCACTCTGGTCTTGAAAACCTGAGCAGGGTCCTAAGAGACAAGGGAAAACCATCAGGATTGCAGCTTCTGTTTTCTCTGGCTCCCCTGCGGCAGCAAGGGTGGGCTCAACTTCACGGGGAGGTCTGAAATGACCCCAGTGAGCAGGCTTAGGACAGGCTCTTGGAGAGCACCAGAAACCTATCAGGCCATTTTCCTCATCCTACGAGACCTGCCTTGAATGGGTACTCCTCTAGGAAGTCCTCAGCATTTAGCCCCCATCCACAACAGCATCTCACAGGGTGTGCAGTCTGAAAGACACCATCCTGGCAAAAGGTACCCTAGAAAAGGATTCTGTGGCCTTATATGCTTGTAGTTTTGTTTTGGGGAGGATTTTTTTGAGACTTTTTTTGAGACAGGGTCTGGCTCTGTCATTCACGCTGGAGTGCAGTGGTTCTATCATAGCCTCCACCTCCTGGGCTCAAGTGATGCTCCTGCCTCAGCCTCCCCTCCCAGGTAGCTGGAACTATACCATGCCTGGCTAATTTCTATTCTTTTTTTTTTTTTTTGTAGATACAGGATCTTACTATGTTGCCTAGGCTGGGCTCACACTTCTGGACTCAAGTGATCCTCCCACCTCAGCCTCCTCCCCAAGTACCTGGGACTACAAGCACACATCACCATGCCTGGCTAATTTTCTCTCTTTTTTTCTTTCATTCATTCTTTCTTTCTTTTATAGATATGGGGTCTTGCTATGTTGCCCAGGCTGGTCTCACACTCCTGGGCTCAAGCAATCCTCCTGCCTCAGCCTCCCCTCCCAAGTAGCTGAGACTACAAGCTTGCCATACCACACCTGGCTAATTTTTATTTTCTTTTTTTGTAGATTGGGGATTTTGCTATATTGCCCTGGCTGGTCTCGAACTCCTGGTCTCAAGTGATCCTCACGCCTTGGCCTCCCAAAGTGTGGGATTGTAGGTGTGAGCCACTGTGCCCAGCCATGCTGCCTATGTTTGTGAAATCCATCATCTTCCCAAGCTTTACAAGGCCCCATCAGCACACTACACCATCTGAGAAAAGCCTTTATCCTTTCACATGGCCTCCTAGAGTGCATACTAGACATTGTTCTCAGCGCTTGATTAATATTAACTGGCATAAGCCCCAGAATGACATTATGAAGGAAACACTCTAATCATACCCATTTTATAGATGAGGTGACTGAGGCACAGAGAGGTCAGGCAACTTAGTCAGGGCCACACAGAACCTGGACTCAGACTCAGGCAGCCTGTCTCCAGATCCTACTCTTCACAGCCTTCCTCTTTTTTTTTTTTTTTTTTTTTTTTTTGAGATGGAGTCTCGCTCTGTCACCCAGGCTGGAGTGCAGTGGTGTGATCTCAGCTCACTACAACCTCTGCCTCCGGGGTTCAAGCAATTCTCCTGCCTCAGCCTCCTGAGTAGCTGGAATTACAGGTGCCTGCCACCATGCCTGGCTAATTTTTTTGTATTTGTATTGGAGGCGGGGTTTCACCATGTTGGCCAGGCTGGTCTCAAACTCCTGACCTCAGATGATCTGCCCGCCTTGGCTTCCCAAAGTGTTGAGATTACAGGCGTGAGCCACTGTGTCTGGCCTGTGCACTTTATTTCTATTATTATTACATTGTAATATATAATGAAATAATCCTACTACTCACCATCATATAGAATCAGTGGGAGCTCTGAGCTTGTTTTCCTGCAACTAGACGGTCCCATCTGGGGGTGATGGGAGACAGTGACAGATCATCAGACATTAGATTCTCATAAAAGTGCACAACCTAGACCCCTCGCCTGTGCAGTTTACAACAGGGCTGGAGCTCCTACGAGAATCTACTGCTGCTGCTGGTCTGACAGGAGGCGGAGCTAATGCGGTAATGCTAGAGAGGGCAGCAGCTGTAGAGATGAAGGTTCAGGCTTTTTCGCCTATCACTCACCTCCTACTGCGTGGCCCGGTTCCTTGAACTGGTCTTGAACCGGTACCTATCTGTGACCTGGGGGTTGGGGACCCCTGCTTTACAAGATCACTCTGGAGGCAGCTAGGGGTGGGGCAGACAGGGAGACGCAGGAGGCCGGAGTGCACACCGCTCTCCTATTATTTCAGAATTAACCTGGACTCAATCCAGCTTGTTTCAAGGTAGTCTGTTACAGGACTCCGAAGGGAAGCACTAGACCCTGGTTTCTGGGAGGCAGGCAGACAGAAGGCCAGGCTGGGACGGTCAGGGACCCCGACGACTTGGAGGGCAGAACAGCATGGCGTGTGTATATTTCCGTAGGATATCTGCAGAATTCCCGGAGCACTTTGTGCTAACATTCCCGAAAATCCTCTAACAGTTAGTTATTTTTGCTCTTTTCCCCTGCCCCAGGCTGAATTGATCTGGGTCCAGCTCACACACTCTCAAAGTGGCAATGAAGTGTCACATGAGTTCGAGCCAAGAGAAGCCTGGAGGAGTGCTATTATTGCCATAGGAATTGTTTCTCTGGGAATGGATTTTAAAATAACAGACAAGCTGGGGGAAGAGGGGAGCGAGATGAAGAGAGGGAAGATTCAGAAAATCCTGGAGCTTGAGGACAAAGTCTCCCCAGATATTTACATCAAAGCCATTCTGTGTGATTCTCAGGAAAAGTCTCCCTTCCCTATGCGCTCACACTTCAAAGGGAGAAGGGGGACCTGTAAAGCTGGGGTCTCTCCATGGTTCCTCTAAAAGCGGCTTCAGGAGCTGGCCTCATGTGAACAAAGTGCAGAGAAAGGGACCTCAGTCCAGAACGGCAAACGTGCACTGAGGCAGAGGCACTGCCTCAGTGTCCCAAAGGAGAAAGGTCAAGGTATTTGTTCAGTCATTCATTCATATGTTCATTCATTCACTCAACAAACTTCCCTTGAGTACCTGATCCGTGCAAGTCCAGAAGATGCTGAAATTTGGGGTTGAAAACTCCATGCAGGAAAAATAACAGTATTTCACAAAAATGCAAGATGTGTGAAGTCTGCTTTGCTGCCGTTGCAAACCTAGAAAATGCTGCAAAAACTTTGCAATGTTCTGAGAAGCAAAGCAGCAGGCTCCTTGGTGTCCCCCCAGGCACTGGAGACAGCCGGGAGCTCAGGCCTGAAGCCTCTCTGCCTATCCGTGATCCACCAAGGCACCAGGTCCCGCTAGCTCCAAGCACTCCTTTCTCCCCTGCTCCATCCATCAACTACCTCCTAACTGGCCTCCCTCCTTCCACTCTCCTTCCTCTGCCAGCCTCTTCCCCAACCAGCAAAGCTGGCACAAGCCTGACTGTGACCAAGCCCAGACTATAAAGGCAAGCTCCTTAAGGTGGCAGGAAGGAGACTTCACATTCAGACTCCAAAAGCTCAGCACCTGTCCTCTGCCTGGCCAAGCCCACGGTCTGCTCTTGCTCTGTCACCCTGTTGGAGTGCAGTGGCACGATCATAGCTCACTGCAGCCTCAAACTCCTGGGCTCAAGCAATCCTCCAACCTCAGTCTCCTGAATAGCTGAGACTACACGCATGTTCCACCACACCTGGCTAATTTTTTATTTTTGGTAGAGACAGGGTCTTGCTATGTTGCCCAGGCTGGTCTTGAACTCCTGAGCTCAAGCAATCCTCCCACCTTGGCCTCCCAAAGTGCTGGGATTACAGGCATGAGCCACTACATCCCACCAGTCCAGCCACTCTGAACTCAGTCCCACTGAATGTATGTCAGGCAATAGGTGATGACACTTCCAAGCCCTTATACAGCAGTCTGTCTGCCCAGAATGCCCCAGTCACTGCCTCAAGCTCTCCTGTTCATCCTACAAAACCCACCTCCTATGTTGACTCTTCTGAGAAGTCCTCAACATTTAGTCTCTATCCACTAGAACATTTCCCTAAGTATGTGGTCAGGAACACAGTCCTAACAAAATGCTCCCCAGAAGGCCGGGTGTGGTGGCTCACACCTGCAATCCCAGCACTTTGGGAGGCCAAGGCAGGTGGATCACTTGAGGTCAGGAGTTCAAGACCAGCCTGGCAAATGTGGAGAAACCCCAACTCTACTAAAAATACAAAACTTAGCCGGGCACGTTGGTGGGTGCCTGTAATCCCAGCTACTCAGGAGGCTGAGGCAGGAGAATTGCTTGAACCCGGGAGGCGGAGGTTGCAGTGAGCCAGGATCATGCCACTGCACTCCAGCCTGGGCAACAGAGCGAGACTCTGTCTCAAAAAAACAAAATGCTCCCCAGAAAAAGATTCCAATATATTTGTATTCATGTATTTGTGGAATCCCCCCATGCTTGCAACCTTTGCAAGGCATGTGAACACAATCCATGGTCACATGCCTGAGCAGAGCATTTACTATCCTTTTGCCTAAGAACGTTATTAATATTAACCCATTTAAGCACCAGAACAACTTAATGAAGTAAGTACTGAGATCATTCCCATTTTACAGATGAGAAAACTGAGGCACACAGACTCCCAGCCTCCCACATACCCTAGCTCCCCTAGCTCACTTTGTACACATTTGTATCACACCAAATTCCACTCTTACTCATGGATCTGTTTTCCTCAACCAGTCTCTGAGCTCATCAAGGGCAGAGGCTGGGTCTGAATCATCTCACTGCCCCAGAGACAGGGTCTTACTCTGTCACCCAGGCTGGAGCACAGTGGTGTGATCATAGCTCACTGCAGCTTCAACTTCCTGGGTTCAAGCCATCTTCCCACCTCAGCCTCCCAAGTACCTGGGACTACAGGTGTGCACCACCACACTCAGCTAATTTTTTAGTCTTTTTGCAAAGACAGGGTCTGACTATGTTTCCCAGGCTGGTCTCAAACTCCTGAACTCAATTGATCCTCCCACCTCAGCCTCCACCAGGACTACAGGTGTCCACCACCACGCCCAGCTAATTTTTAAAATTTTTTTCACAGAGACAGGGTCTGGCTATGTTGTCCCAGCTGGTCTCAAACTCCTGGGCTAAAGTGATCCTCTCAACATGGTCTCCCACAAAGTGCTGGGATGAAAGGCATGAGCCACCACAGCTGACCACAGTCGCCCCTTCTTGAATGTAGGGAACCGGAGAGCAAAGGCAGGGGCCCAACACTGCAGAGGCATGCAAGGTAGTCAGAGGGACAAGGCCCTGTGGATGTGATCATCTACTTCCCCAGAGTCTGCTGAGCTCTTCCTCCAGGCAGGCCACCAGGCAGAGCCCCCTGCCTTCATGTTTGAGTCCTCAGCCTCTCCCCTACCTGCACGTGGGCTCAGTGAATGCAAGATGATTAAATGCCTGACCTGGAGTGGCTCATATTTCCAAGAGGTCGTGGGCAGGGCTGAGCCCTGGCTCATGCACGCTTGCCCAAGGCAGGCTGCTCAGAGTCACTCCTGTAGGGAGTAAATGAGGAAGGAGAAATGATTCCATCTGCAAGAAGGGAAACTGGGGAAGTGAGTTCTCAAAACAAAACCACAATCACAGACGCAACAGGTGCAGGGGCTACCCACAGATGAGATGAACAGAAAGCTGGGAGGTAAATCCAGAGAGACTTCCTGGAGGAAGGGTGCTTGTGGTTCTACCAAAAGAGCAGGGAGTCAAGGTAAGAGGGAGGCATTTTGAGTGAGGAGGGGACACACCAAGCACTTTGGCTTAGACAAAACCACAAGAAAGTGACTTCAGAGACAGAAGGAGCTTGAAGCAGCAGGTATAGATGAAGGAAAGGTGGGTGGGGCACGGAGGCTCATGCCTGTAATCCCAGTACTTTGGGAGGCTGAGGTGGGCAGATAACCTGAGGTCAGGAGTTCGAGTCCAGCCTGGCCAACATGGCAAAATCCCATCTCTACTAAAAATACAAAAAAATTAGCTGGGTGTGGTGGTGCATGCCTGTAATACCAGCTACTCAGAAGGCTGAGGCAGCAGAATCGCATCAACCTGGGATGCGGAGGTTGCAGTGAGCTGAGACCGTGCCACTGCACTCCAGCCTGGGCAACAGAGCTAGACTCCATCTCAAAAAACAAAAACAAACCAAACAAACAACAACAACTACAAAACTGCATGTCAGCTTGATTTATAACTTTTTTTTTTTTTTTGAGATGCACTCTGTCACCCAGGCTGGAGTGCAGTGGTGTGATCTCAGCTCACTGCAAGCTCTGCCTCTCAGGTTCACGCCATTCTCCTGCCTCAGCCTCCCCAGTAGCTGGGACTACAGGCGTCCACCACCATGCCTGGCTCATTTTTTGTATGTTTTGTAGAGACAGGGTTTCACTGTGTTAGCCAGGATGGTCTTGATCTCCTGACTTCATGATCCACCCGCCTCAGCCTCCCAAAGTGCTGAGATTACAGGAGTGAGCCACCGCACCTGACCGATTTATAACTTTTAAATACCTAGCCATATGGTGAATGGTCTTCATCTTTAGTCTTGCCCCAAGCCCCAAAAATGTTAGGAGTGGCCAGGGCTTGCAGGTGTTATAAGATCAGGGAAGCCTATTCTTACCCCTGAAAGGCCATATTGACCCAGCATCATTTAAAATGGCCTCTTCAGGCCGGGTGCATTGGCTCATGCCGTAATCCCAGCACTTTGGGAGGCCGAGGTGGGCAGATCACCTGAGGTCAGGAGTTCGAGACCAGCCTGACCAACATGCAGAAACCCCATCTCTACTAAAAATACAAAATTAGCCGGGCATGGTAGCGCATGCCTGTAATCCCAGCTACTAGGGAGGCTAAGGCAGGAGAATTGCTTGAACCCGGGAGGCAGAGGTTGCAGTAAGATGAGATCATGCCATTGCACTCCAACCTGGGCAACAAGAGCAAAACTCCATTGAAAAGAAAGAAAAGAAAGGAAAGAAAGGAAAGAAAAGAAAGAAAGGAAATGGCCTATTCAAAATGTACCCGAAGAAGAAACTGCTGATGGGAATGTAAAACACTGTAACCCCAGTGGAGGGAAACTTGACGCTATCTAGCAGAATTAAACATGTGTTTGCCACTTAACAACACAAGTGTCTATCAGTAGAGGACTAGTTGAATAAATATAGTCACTCACACTGTACACAATTACAGACTCATAAAAATGGATGCAGAACTCTACTAAAAAAACACAAAAAATTAGCCGGGCATGGTGGCACACACCTGTAGTCCCAGCTACTCGGGAGGCTGAGGCAGGAGAATGGCGTGAACCCGGAAGTCGAAGCTTGCAGTGAGCCAAGATCATGCCACTGCACTCCAGCCTGGGTGACACAGCGAGACTCCATCTCAAAAATGCAAATAAAAATAAAAATAAAAATAAATAGGATGCAGAAGATTATCTTGGCTTTATTTATTTGTTTATTCGAGATAGAGTCTCACTCTGTCACCCAGTCTGGAGTACAGTGACGTGATCTCGGCTCACTGCAACCTCTACCTCCTGGGTTCAAGCAACTATCCTGCCTCAGCCTCCTGAGTAGCTGGGATTACAGGCATGCGCCACCACGCCCAGCTAAATTTTGTATTCTTAGTAGAGAAGGGGTTTCACCATGTTGGCCAGGCTGGTCTCAAACTCCTGTCCTCAAGTGATCCGCCTGCCTTGGTCTTCCAAAGTTCTGGGATGACAGGTGTGAGTCACCATGCCCCGCCTATCTTTGCTTTTTGATAGAGCCATCTCCACAACATGTTATGATGGAAAAAGGCCAAGTGCAAAACAGAATAACACATTACCTCTGTGTAAGAAAAGGAGGAGGATGCAGACACAAACACACACATACTCATACACACTCTAACACTCACACACACACAAATTGCTTACATTTACAAAAAGAAACAATGAAAAGAGAAACCAAAAACTAACTCAAAATCTGGCTACCTACAAATAGTAAATAAGGGGGAAATCATGTGTACAAGTATTCTAGAAATTACAAATTTTAAAAAGAGTCAAAATTATAGTACCACTTTGAAGTAGGAGCCGGGACTTGACTCTGGAGGTTGGGCTTGACACTGGACCAAATTGAGGACTACCTAAAACAAGTTAGGACAAAGCACATCCCCGTAAGACTCACTCACCAGGGTGCCATGTGAATTACCACTTACCAGGGCAACACCCGGAAGTTACCACCCCTTTCCATGGCAACAACCCAACAACCTGGAAGTTACCACCTTCATCCTAGAAATTCCTGCATAAACTGCCCCTTAATTTGCATATAGTTAAAAGTGGATATAAATAGTGCTGAACTGCCTCTGAGCTGCTAGTCTGGGCACACTGCTTATGGGGTATCCCTGCTCTGCAAGGAGCAGGACCTCTGCTGCTGCTGTGCACTGCTGCGTCAATAAAAGTTGCTGTCTGACACCACCCACTCGCCTTTGAATTCTTTGCTGGGTGAAACCAAGAACCCTCCCGGCCAAGCCCCAATTTGGGGGCCTGCCTGTCCTGCATCCACTTTGCGATCCTTAATGAAATAATGACATAGGCAATGATCACCAACACCTCAAGCATCACAAGAGAAAAAGAGAGACGACCAGACTCTCTTTGTGTAATTGCCAATGGAAAAACACTACACCACCCAAGAGGTAATTCTGCCAAAATAATGATGATCATAATAAGGAGAAAACAAAGGAGGAGGAAGAACTAGATCCAATCAAACTTTTGATCCAATTTCCCATTATCTGGAAATACAGAGGACAGATGAACATACTCAAGGTACCATGAGCATAAAACCAACAAAATCCTGAACATGGAACATTCTAGAAGGCTGAGTTTCTGCAACAAATAAATTGCAACAAAAAGAAGGGAAAAAGTGGAAGACACTTGTAGACAGTGGTGTTCTGCTGAATATTTAACACCCAGCTTTCCAGAATAAAGCCATGTCCTTCTGTTAGTCAGTTCAGGGCTGCCATAACAGAATACCATAGACTGAGTGGCTTAAGCAGCAGACATTTATTTCTCACAGCCTTGGAGGCTGGGAAGTCCAAGATCAAGGTGCTGGCAGATTCAGTTCCTGGTGAGGGCTCTCTGTCTGGTTTGCAGACAGCTACCTTCTTGCTGTGCTGTGTCCTCACATGGCAAAGAGAGCGAGCTCTGATTTCTCTTCCTCTTCTTCCTTTTTTTTTTTTTTTTTTTTGAGACAGAGTCTCACTCTGTTGCCCAGGCTAGAGTGCAGTGGCATGGTCTCAGCTCATTGTACCCTCCGCCTCCCAGGCTTAAGTGATTCTAGTGCCTCAGCCTCCCAAGTAGCTGGGGCAACAGGTGTGCACCACCATACCTGGCTAATTTTATTATTATTTTTTTTTTAATTTATTTTTTGTTTTGAGATGGAGTCTCCCTCTGTCGTCCAGGCTGGAGTACAGTGGTGCGATCTAGGCTCACTGCAAGCTCCGCCTCTCAGGTTCACGCCATTCCCCTGCCTCAGCCTCCTGAGTAGCTGGGACTACAGGCACCCACCACCACGTCCGGCTAATTTTTTTGTCTTTTTAGTAGAGACAGTATTTCACTATATTAGCTAGGATGGTCTTGATCTCCTGACCTCATGATCCGCCCGCCTTGGCCTCCCAAAGTGCTGGAATTACAAGCTTGAGCCGCCACACCCGGCTTCTCTTCCTGTTCTTATAACATCACTAATCGAATCATGGGGCACTGCCCTCACAACTTCATCTAAATCTAGTTACCTCCAAAGGTCCCACCTCAAAATACCAGCACATTGGAGGTGAAGGCTTCAACGTATGAATGTGGTGGGGACACACAGATCACTCCAGAGCATCTCCTGATATAATATGGTAGACTAGACCACTTATGAAGCATTTCTGTCTCTCCCAACACCCCCAGATAGAGACCATAAATCTAATCAAACCTTCCAACCTAACTTCCAAAATAGAAGAGATACAGGGGGCAGAGGATCCAATTAATTACACCACTGGGAAGCAAGTAGCTAAATCTAGTATGTGGACATTTTAGAAAACAACTGGTCT
The DNA here is from genome assembly GCF_008728515.1 of Papio anubis. Taxonomy (NCBI): domain Eukaryota; kingdom Metazoa; phylum Chordata; class Mammalia; order Primates; family Cercopithecidae; genus Papio; species Papio anubis. The sequence goes on from NC_044979.1 coordinate 138,713,675, forward strand.
TCAGCAACTTGACAGCATGGAGGAAAAATTACTCTTTCAATGGGGGAGGACTTTCCTACACTAAAAGGGACAGAAGAGACAGAATAACCAATAAGCAGACTTAATTAGATGCAGATTTGAACAAACTAACAATTAAAAACTGCTTTTTGGCCAGGCACAGTGGCTCACACCTGTAATCCCAACACTTTGAGAGGCCAAAGCCGAAGGACTACTTGAGGCCAGGAGTTTGAGACCAGCCTGGGCAACATAGCACGACCCCATCTCTATGAAAAAGTTAAAAATGAGCCAGCCATGGTGGCCCATGCCTGTGGTCCCAACTACTTAGGAGGCTGAGGTGGGAGGATTGCTTGGACCCAGGAGGTTGAGGCTGCAGTGAGCTATGATTGCACCACTGCGCTCCTGCCTGGGTGACAGAGCGAGACCCTGTCTTTAAAAAAAAAAAAAAAAAAAAAGACTTTAACAAGGAGCAGTAACAATGAAATTAAAGCAGATTCTTTGTCAAGAAACACCCCTGTCATCATCGCCCGTCAACTGAGACCAAGCCCCGGTAAACACACTACTGAAGGCCAAGGCTGCAAGGACCACTGTGCCAACTGCTGTCCCCCAAGCCTTCAACTTCTGGAGATCTTGGATCTCAAGGACAAGGGACACTTGTGAAAGATAGCTCATGGAACACAGAAACATGTGACAGCCAGGCCAGCTCCAGCCTATAACTCACCCAGGCAACAACCAGGTGCCTGCAATGCCATGCTGGGCTTTCTGGGCAAAGAGACTCAGTCACATTCAGGAATATTAACTTGCCCCAAGCCTCCCCAGCACCTCCTGGTATCCTTTTCCGGAATCCACTTCCCACAAATTCACCCACATCCTCCCTAAACCTAATTATATCCTCTCCCCATTCCTATCCTGGTGGAAAGAGTTCTGGAAGATTCCCACACTTGTTTGAGCCACTTTTTGTTTGTGCTAAAATGATCCCTTCCAAGTTTCTGCAGAGGTCCCCAAGTTCCAGCCCACCAAATGCCAGAATGAGGTCTCTATTAGCCCCCGATCTTCATGGACCTCACCTCCCGCTTTTCTGCAGGCGTATTTCAGGCTGCAAAGATTTTTTTTTTTTCTTCGCACGCTTTTTAACTACAAAAGCATTACATGAATATATGCTCTTTGCAAACCATCCATTCAATTCCCGTACCGGCCAGTAGGTTCTCTTTGGGGCCAAGCACAGTGGCTCATGCTTGTAATCCCAGCACTTTGGGAGGCTGAGGCAGGCAGATCATTTGAGGCCAGGAGTTTGAGACCCACCTGGCCAAAATCACAGCATTTTTTATTGGCCAACAATACAAAAATTAGCCAGGTGTGGTGGTGGTTGCCTGTAATCCCAGCTACTTGGGAGGCTGAGGCAGGAGAATCACTTGAACCCAGGAGGCAGAGGTTGCAGTGAGCCAAGACTGCACCATTGTACTCCAGCCTGAGCGAGACTGTCTCGAAAAAACACAGAAACCAGAAAAACATTCAGACAAGCCACAAACAGACAGAGGGAAAATGGGACAGTCCCCTGGCCCAGCCCTAGACCTCTTCATAACATTAACTGCTGAAATGGTTTCCTGGAAACTTTTTTGAGGCATTTATCTACCTAGATGTAGACCTGAAACGAAATCATGCTGTATCAACTTGAAAAGCTTGTTTTTTAGACAATCCTCACATGCAACTGTGTAGAGGCCACACTAGTGTGGATGTTTGGAGAATACTCCTCATAGAAGCCCCGGGTAAGTATTTCCAAACAAAATGAGAGAGATAGGATTGCATGCAAACTTTTCCAGAGGACTTCTGTGCTTTTCTGGGTCCCACCCTATCCAGCCGTGAGTGTATATTTCTTCCCAGCACGAAACATCCCTGTCTCCTTGTTATTAAGGCATTAGCCAGAAATCATCTTGGAGTCCTCTGATTTGGTAAATATCAAAGAGAAAAAAAGAAGGAGAACCTGTCTTCTAGCTTTGATAAGCAGAGCAGTATGCTAGAAAACACCAGATCTAGGCCTGGCGTGGTGGCTCACGCCTGTAATCCCAGCACTTTGGGAGGCCGAGGCAGGAGGATCTCTTGAAGCCAGAAGTTAGAGACCAGCATGTGCAACATAGTGAGATCCCACCTCTACAAAAAATTTAAAAATTAGCCAGTCATGGTGGTGCCAGTCTATGATCTCAGCTACACAGGAGGCTGAGGTTGGGGGATCACTTGAGCCTGGGAGATCAGGTCTGCAGTGAGCTATGATCACACCACTGCACTCCAGCCTGGGGAACAAGCAAGACACTATCTAAGAAAAAAATAAAAGCACAAGAGGTCAGTCCTGAGTGGCTACTGGGCCTAGCAAATCCTGAGCCTCTATTTCTTCAGCTCAAGGAAAGATACTACTCTAATGTTTTAACCCTAGGGTTGTTAAGGATCAAAAGAAATGGAGATTGGGAGGGGCCAAGGCGGTAGGATCTTCTTGAGCCCAAGAGTTTGCGTCAAGCCTGGGCAACAGAGTTGAGATTCTGTCTCTGCAAAAAATAAATTAAAATGTAAAAAAGAGATGGAGGGAACAGACACAGGTAGTGCATTCCAGAGCGCTGTCATAGCTGTGTGGGTTGTAGTTATTACTAAATGAGGAAAAGCTAAATTCAAGCGAGTTATGCAAACGAGGCGTTTGGCAACTTCTACTTGCATGCTTACGGTTTTCTGGGGAAATTCAAATACGGGCTCCGGAGTCGCATCCCCGAGCGTCCCGGGGGTGGCCATGGCGCCACCTGCCGGCCGAGAGAGAGGAGACGCCTGGCGGGTCCCGGCGCCCGGGCCCGGTGACCCTGCGCCCTCTCCAACCCCGCCACGGAGCCACCCGATCCCAGCCGGTTCTACGTCCCGGGGTGGCTGGGGAGTCGCAGCCGAGGATCCTCCGCGGCCTCAGCCCCAAAGACTGGGCGGGAATGACCCCTCCGGTGTCCTGGGGCCCCTGATAGGAGAGGGGGTGCCCGGGACGCGAGGCCTTGACCACCCGGGAACCTGCTCCGCGACACAAAGCCGCAGCCGCGCAGGTGAGCGGCGGAGCCACGTGAGCGGCTGAACGCCCGGAGCAGAGCCCCAGCCCGGGCCACCGCGGTCGGACCCACTTCCACTCGGAGCCCGGAACGAGGGGGCGAAGGTTGGGGAAGCGAAGAAAGGAAGGGACAGAGTGGGCGCGGCCAGAGACCACCGCAGCCCCGGACCCGGACCCGAACCCTCAGCCCCCGCGGCCCCACCACCCCAACCCTCAGCCCCCTCCGTCGTTCTAGCTGCCCCCTCTCTGCAGCACCCAGCCCCCGCCGCCCCGCGTCCCTAGCCGCCAGTCGCCCTGCACCCCAGGCCCTTCGGTGTCTCCCCCCGTGACCCCAACCCCCAGCCCCCGCCGTTTCGTCCCAGCTGCCCCGTGTCCCCAGCCCCTGGCCTCCACCACCCCACGCCCCCAGGCCCGCACCCTAACCCCCTCCAGCTCCCGTTCCAGCTGTCGGGTGTCTGCTGCCCCCAATCCCCGCTGCCCCGCACCCCCAAGCCCCGGATAGCCCCGCGCTCCAGCCCCCGAGTCTCTCGCTCCAGCCACCCAGTGCCCAGGGCCCCCGCCGCCCGCGCCCCCCGAGGCCCCGCCACCCCGCGCTACTCACCGGCGGCTAGTGTAGCCGCTGCCAGGGGAGCCGGCGCCGGGCTCCGGGTAGCCGTGCTGCTGCAGGGCTGCGGCCGAGAAAGGGTAGAGGAAGCCGGTGGCCAGCGCCGACCCGCAGAGGCAGCAACACGCCCAGGGCAGGAGCAGGGCCAGCTTCATCGTGCGCGGCAGACCGCGGGGACCTGGAGTCCCGGGCACGAGGACCGGCAGGAGCGCACAGGCGCCCGGACCGAACCTGCGGCCCCGGCCGGGAGCAGAGCGAGAGGAGCCGGGCGAGCGATCGGCGCCCGGGTGCGAGCTGGAAGTGTGTGGGGGGCGCCCACGCCTCTCCGGGGCCGCCTTTTCAAATTCGGCGAGGTGGGCTCTAAGCCGTCAAAGGGGGCGTGGGGCTTTCTTGTTAACCCTCGGTGGTCCGAGGCCGAGGAGGCGGCAGAGCTAGGGTGCGAGCTCCGCTGGGGGTCCCTGGAGCCTGGCACCCCGAAAGCCAAACCTCGCGCCCGGGCCCCCACTACACACTTCAGAAGCTTTGCAACCAAATCTTCTTCGGGTCCGCAAACGCTTTCGGAGCGCCCATTCTGTGCCTGCCAATTTCACCTGGACGATGTTGGTGAATCCTGGCCACACTGCCCTCGGTGGTCCCATTCAGAAGTGGAAACTGAGACTGGAGAAAGTTAAGCCAGACAAATGCGCGTCTTCCGCTCCTTGTGCAGGGCTCTTTGGATCAAAGCACTGCGTGCCCGTGAGAAACCGTCCAGAGCTTCCCAAGAATCTTCTCCTTCCCCTTTCACCTCCAGCCCCCACCTGCCTTGCTGACTCTTCCAGGTAAGAAGCTTTGGGAAGGGCGGAAGGGTCAGTTGGGGTGAGAAGTTGTAGCTACATTGGGAGGCGGAGGCGGGCGGATCGCCTGAGGTCAGGAGTTCGAGACCAGCCTGGCCAACATGGGGAAGCCTCAGCTCTGCTAAAAATACAAAAATTAGCCTAATGTGGTGGCAGTCGCCTGTAATCTCAACTACAGGCTGGGCTGAGGCAGGCAAATCACTTGAACTCAGGAGGCAGAGGTTGCAGTGAGAAAAGATCAGGCCACTGCCCTCCTGGATGACAAAGTAAGGCTCTGTCTCAAAAAATGAAAACAGTTCTAGCTAGAATCACAGATTCATGAGACACATCCTATCCAGAAAAGGGCTTCAGGAAGATGTAAGACAATCCCACCTTTTATAAATAGAAAAGCACAGTCCCAGATCCCATGCTGGGCCCAAGGCCAGCCTGGCCCCAAGTTGGTCTTTTCTGTGTTGCAGAGTTCCCTTAGGGCCCGGACCCGGCTCCAGGCACAGGTGGGGCCAGACCAGAAATCCAGCCCGTACTCTACTTGCCCTGGTTGGGAGCACTCACTTTTTTCTTTTTTCCTTTTCTTTTCTTTTTTTTTTTTTTTAGATGGAGTCTCGCTCTGTCACCCAGGCTGCAGTACACTAGTGCGATCTCAGCTCACTGCAACCTCTGCCTTCCGAGTTCAAGTGATTCTTCTGCCTCAGCCTCCCGAGTAGCTGGGACTACAGGCAAGCAATACCATTCCAGGCTAATTTTTGTATTTTTAGTAGAGATGGGATTTCGCCATGTTGGCCAGGCTGGTTTCGAACTCCTGACCTCAGGTGATCCACCTGCCTCGGCCTCCCAAAGTGCTGGGATTACAGGCATGAGTCACCCAGCTCAGCCTGGGAGCTTCTTCCCTAATTCTCCCAAAAGCATCCTAAGGGTGCAGATTCCCTGAGACTTGCTCTGCCCCTGCGACCACTTGAGAACTCCTGTCTGTAAAATGCCTACAGGTTGGAGAAAAACCATCAAATATGGAAGTGCTTGCTGGACTGCAGCATATTTTGCAAAAGGATTGTAGAGGCCGGTGGCGATGGCTCACTTCAGTAATCCTAATGCTTTGGAAGCTGGGCACAGTGGCTCACGCCTGTAATCCCAGCACTTTGGGAGGTCAAGGCGGGCAGATTACTTGAGGTCAGGAGTTCAAGACCAGCCTGGCTAACATGGTGAAACCCTGTGTCTACTAAAAATACAAAAATTGGCTGGGCATGATGGCAGGCGCCTGTAATCCCAGCTACTCAGGAGGTTGAGGCAGGAGAGTCACTTGGACCTGGGAGGCGGAGGTTGCAGTGAGCCGAGATTGCACCATTGCACTCCAGAGCAAGACTCTGGCTCAATAAATAAATAAATAAATGGAATGTCCACACTTCCCAAGTCCCGAGTCTGTCTTAAACTCAGAATTGGTCGTCTAGGAGTAAACAGCCTCCTAATTGAATCGCTTCATTCCTCTCGCCCTCCTTCCCTCCCTTGAGGCCTAAAAGATTTGGAGAATTTGGGTTATCAGGGGATTTTCAGTGCCTCCCCCAAAAGGAATCTGAACTCTGCTCCTTGGGCAGTTGGCCAACACCTAATAAATGATGAGGTCATCCCCCCCAGGAATTTGTAAGCGTTCTGTCTTCCACCTTCCCCTGCCTTCTACGCATAATGAGATCTTAAAGAGTAGAGAAAGGCCATGTTGCTGTGAACTGGACTTTATGCTGCTGGTCATCACGGTAAGGGAACAGGAATGTCGTTTATTATCTTCAACTCATTTTTCCAGTGCCAGGGTCTGCACCCAAGCTAGGGTGACGATGGAGAAACGGGGAGACAAAGGAATAACATTACTCCATATAGTGCTAGAGTATTTTAGGACAAAAGCCTTTTTTTTTTTTTTTTTTTTTTTTGAGATTGGGTCTCACTCTATTGCCCAGGCTGAAGTGCAGTGGTGCAATCTTGGCTCACCGCAACCTCCGCCTCCCCGGTTGAAGTGATTCTCCTGCCTCAGCCTCCCGACCTGGGAGACTGCAGGCGCCTGCCACCACACTCAGCTAATTTTTTATTAATTTTTAGTAGAGAAAGGGTTTCACCATGTTTGCCAGGCTGGTCTCGAACTCTTGACCTTAGGTGATCTGCCCGCCTCGCCCTCCCAAAGTGCTGGGATTACAGGCATGAGCCACTGTGCCCGGCCTAGGATGAAAGTCTGTAGAACAAGCACGAATACATCCCAGAAACTGCAGAAATAAAATGGTCATCTGAGTTTCGTCCTTTCTTTTCTTTTTTTTTTTTTTTTTTTTTTTCCTCTGTCTCCCAGGCCAGAGTGCAGTGGTGCGATCTCAGCTCACTGCACCTCGACCTCCTGAGCATCAATCCTCCCACCTCAGCCTCCCAAGTAGCTGGGACTACAGGCACGCATCACCAAGCCTGGCTGATTTTTATATTTTTAACAGAGACACGCTTTTGCCATGTTGCCCAGGCTGACCTCGAACTCCTGGGCTCAAGGAATCCACCCGCTTGAGCCTCTTAAAGTGCTGGGATTACAGGCGTGAGCCACCATACCTGGTCCTCTTCTTCATGTCCAGGACAATAGGTTCATTCTGGCCTGTGAGCATGTAACAGGCAACTTCTATGTGCCCGTCTCTGTGCTGGGTGCAGCAAAGGGATATTGAAAATGCAAATAGCCTGGTACCCACCCTCAAAGTGCTTACACTATTATTTGAGAAGGCATTAAAAAGATAGCTGGCGGCCAGGCGTGGTGGCTCACACCTGTAATCCCAGCACTTTGGGAAGCCAAGGAGGGTGGATCATTTGAGGTCAGGAGTTTGAGACCAGCCAGACCAACAGAGTGAAATCCAGTCTCTACTAAAACTACAAAAAAATTAGCTGGGCATGGTGGCGCATGCCTGTAGTCCCAGCTACTCGGAAGGCTGAGGCAGGAAAATCGCATGAACCCAGGAAGCAGAGGTTGCAGTGAGCCGAGATCTCGCCACTACACTCCAGCCCGGGCAACAGAGAAAAACCCCGTCAAAAAAAAAAAAAAAAAAAGATAGCTGGCAGAGTGGACAGATGCATACGAGATGAGCTTCCCATTATTTATTTTTTCATTTCATTTTATATTTTTATTTTTTTATTTTTTTTAGACGGAGTCTGGCTTTGAAGCCCTGGCTGTAATGTAGTGGTCTAATCTCGGCTCACTGCAACCTCTGCCTCCTGGGTTCAAGCGATTCTCCTGCCTTAGCATCCCAAGTAACTTGGATTCAAGCGATTCTCCTGCCTCAGCCTCCCGAATAGCTGAGATTATAGGCGCCTGCCCCCATGCCCAGGTAATTTTTGTATTTTTAGTAGAGACGGGATTTCACCATGTTGGACAGGCTGGTCTCAAACTGCTGATCTCAAATGATCCACCCACCTTGGTCTCCCAAAGTGCTGGGATTACAGGCGTGAGCCACCGTGCCTGGCCAATTTTGTTTGTTTTTAGACAGAGTCTTGCTCTATTGCCCAGGCTGTAGTGCAGTGGCACGATCACGGCTCACTATGCCCTCGACCTCCCAGGCTCAAGCAATCCTCCCACCTCAGCCTCCCGAATAGCTGGGACTACAGGCATGCACCACCACGCCTCGCTAATTTGTTATTTTTGTTTTTCTTAGAGACAGAGTCTGACCATGTTGCCTAGGCAGGTTTCCAATTCCTTGCCTCAGCCTCTCAAGGAATTTGCATTGTTTTGAAAGAAAAAACACACATGTGGTGAACAGTAAAAGTGGGAGAATTGAACAGCCCTAGAATTGAGTAGTCCACATAGCCCTCCAAAGGGCCAAGTTTTCTACATTAGAATGTTAGCTGCAGGCCAGGCGCGGTGGCTCACGCCTGTAATCCCAGCACTTTGGGAGGCCGAGGCGGGCGGATCCCTGAGCTCTGGAGTTCAAGACCAGCCTGGCCAACATGGTGAAACCCCATCTCTACAAAAAATACAAAAATGAGCTGGGTGTGGTGGCTCATGCCTGTAATCCCAGCTATTCGGGAGGCTGAGGCAGGAGAATTGCTTAAGCCCAGGAGACAGAGGTTGCAGTGAGCTGCGATCACGCCACTGCACTCCAACCTGGGTGACAGAGTGAGACTCTGTTTCAAAAAAAAAAAAAAGAATGTTAGCTGCTGTTATCACGACAGCTGCCACCTCTACCCCCTCGGAGTCCCAGTATTCCATACAAGTACTTGTCTCTGTATTTCAAAACTGTACCCTTGCCATTGTCTAAATCCATGCAAAACTTCTGGAAAGGCAGAAGCCATTATTCCCAAGAACCAGAGATATCTAGCATTAAAGGCCTGGATTTGGGTGGGGCACGGTGGCTCATGTCTATAATCCCAACACTTTTGGAGGCTAAGGCAGGAGCTCAGGAGTTCAAGGCAAGCCTGGGCAACATAGTGAGAACTTATCTCTACAAAAAAAAACTTTTAAAAATAGCTGAGTACTTGCTAATTAATCCCAGCCTCTTGGGAGGCTGAGATGGGAGGATTGCTTGAGGCCAGGAGTTGACAGCTGCAGTGAGCTGTGATCATTCACTGCACTCCATCCTGGACAACAGAGTGAGACCCTGTCTCAAAAAGGGTTTTGGGCTATGCGTGGTGACTCACGCCTGTAATCCCAGCACTTTGGGAGGCCGAGGCAGGTGGATCACCTGAGGTTGGGAGTCTGAGACCAGCCTGACCAACATGGCAAAACCCCGTCTCTACTAAAAATATTTAAAAATTAGCGAGGCATGGCGGCAGGCGCCTGTAATCCCAGTTACTTGGGAGGCTGAGGCAGGAGAATCGCTTGAACCTGGGAGGCGGAGGTTGCAGTAAGCCAAGATCACGCCACTGCATTCCAGCCTGGACAATAAAGCAGATTCCGTCTCAAAAAAAAAAAAAATGGTTTTGGAGTTGCGACCCAGATTCAGTGCTCCTTCCTCCTCCTTTCCTTGGTGACATTCGGTTACCACATAACCACCCTCCTTATCCCCACTAAATGGAAGCTGGACAAACATGGCTGTCTGTTCACAAAGTCCTTTCTTGGCCCTTGTGTCCTCAACTGCTCACAGAGATGCTCTGAAATGGACAAGGTAGTGATTGTCATTATCCCTACTCCACCTCCTGGGTTCAAGCGATTCTCCTGCCTCAGCCTCCTGAGTAGCTGGGATTACAGGCATGCACCACTATGCCCAGTTAATTTTGTATTTTTAGTAGAGACGGGGTTTCTCCATGTTGGTCAGGATGGTCTCAAACTCCCGACCTCAGGTGATCCGCCCGCCTCAGCCTCCCAAAGTGCTGGAATTACAGGTGTGAGCCACCGTGCTTGGCCCATATTCCCGTTTTACAGATGGGAAGACAGAGAGGAAGTGACTTATCAAGGATCTTGTGTTCCTCCCATGCTATAAGTGCACAAAAGCCTTAGGAACAGGGTTGTTTATACAAAGAGAGTTCAGATTTCTGTTTTTCTTTTCTTCTTTTTTTTTTTTTTGAAAAGGAGTCTCTTTCTGTTGCCCAGGCTGGAGTGCAGTGGCACAATCTCTGCTCACTGCAACCTCTACCTCCCAGGTTCGAGCGATTCTCCTGCCTCCGCCTCCCGAGTAGCTGGGACTACAGGTGAGCACCACCATGCCTGGCTAATTTTTTTTTTTTTTTTTAGTAGAGACAGGGTTTCACCATGTTGGCCAGGCTGGTCTTGAACTCCTGACCTCAAATGATCTGCCCACCTTGGCCTTCCAAAATGCTGGGATTACAAGCGTGAGCCACCGCACTCGACCCCTCATTTTCCAAATAGGTCGATACATTTTTTTTGGTTATAACTTAAAAAAGAATTCAAAACCTGACTTTCTTTGACAGTTCCTCAAAAAATTAAACCTCATGTTACCCTGTGGCCCAGCAATTCCACTCCTAGGTATATATCCCAAAGTAGGAAAACACATACTCACAAAAACTTGTACATGAATGTTTACAGCCACATGACTGAAAATTGCCAAAAAATAGAAGCAATCCAGATGAATTTATTTAAAAAAAGAAGGTGCTATACGTGTACAACGGAATATTATTCCGCCATGAAAAGGAATATAGTACTTGATACATCATGGATGAACCTTGGAAGCATTATGCTGAGTGAAAGAAAGGAGACATGAATGTCACATGAGTCCATTTATGTGAAGTGTCCAGAATACGCAAATCTACAGAGATAGAAAGTAGACAGGAGATTAGTCATACAGATATTAACAGAAAGTAGATTTCTTGGCCAGGCGTGGTGGCTCACACCTGTAATCCCAGCACTTTGGGAGGCCGAGGCGGGTGGATCACAAGGTCAGAGATTGAGACCATCCTGGCTAACATGGTGAAACCCCGTGTGTACTAAAAATACAAAAAATTAGCTGGGCGGTGTGACGTGCCTATGGTCCCAGCTACTCGGGAGGCTGAGGCAGGAGATGGCGTGAACCTGGGAGGCAGAAGTTGCAGTGAGCTGAGATCATGCCACTGCACTCCAACCTTGAGGACAGAGCGTGAGACTCTGTTTCTGAGGCTGGAGTAGATTTCTTTCTTTTTTTTTTTTTTTGAGACCAAATCTCACTCTGTCACCCAGGCTAGAGTGCAGTGGTACGATCTCTCCTCACTGCAACCTCTGCCTCCTGAGTTCAAGCAATTCTCCTGCCTCTGCCTGCCAAGTAGCTGGGATTACAGGCACGCACCACCACACCTAGCTAATTTTTTTTTTTTTTTAGTAGAGACGGGGTTTCACCATGTTGGTCAGGCTGGTCTTGAACTAATAACCTCAGGTGACCTGCCTGCCTTGGCCTTCCAAAGTGCTGAGATGACAGGCGTGAATCACCGTGCCTGGCCAGATCAGATTTCTTGATGGAAGAAGACAAGCTTCACCAAGGAAGTGGGCTCCGTGACAGCTTTGTTTCCAGACCTTTCTGATAAGAAAGTAATCAGTCAGCATCCTCTTCAGCAGACAAAAAGCAGAGCTTTGCTTCTGCTAGAGTCAGCAGGGAACAAAGAAGTAAATATTCATGAAGCTGAAGCCAACGTAAATATTGACCTCTTGGCATGATAAATCCTCCTGTTAATCTAAAACAGAGATCCGCCCCACCACACCCATTGCCCTATAGAACATGGATTCTGCAATTCTCTCAGAAGTTCAGGAAGGCGATGGTAGGAACTGAATTGTTTTCATCCTGATTTCTCCAGCAGTCTGTGCTCCCAGCTGTTCTGGATCCCATAACAATGCAGGAAGGGCTAGAGTTAACTCAAGGGAGCAGGGGAGTCAAAACAAAGACTTATTTGCTTTGCTGCAAGCGTTCCCTACTTGGCCAGGGCAAGATGCAAGCAGAACAGATATTACAGAAGATCCTCACTTTGATTTTTTTTTTTTTTTTTTTTTTGAGACATGGTCTCACTCTGTCGCCCAGGCAGGAGGACCGATCATGGCTCACTGTCGCCCAGGCAGGAGGATCAATCATGGCTCACTGCAGCCTCGACCTCCTGGGCTCAGGCAATCCTCCTGCCTCAGCCTCCCAAGTAGCTAGGACCACAGGCACACACCACCACGCCCAGCTAATTTTTTGTAAAGACTGGGGTCTCACTGTGTTGCCCAGGCTGGTCTCAAGCTCCTGGACTCAAGCAATCCCTCCATTTCAGCCTCCCAAAGTGCTGGGATTACAGGCGTGAGCCACCTCGACCAGCCTGAATTTTCTTCTCTACCTGGACGCCTCCAAAATTCCACCCAGGCCCTATGAAAGTGAATACTTCTTTGCTCTGCCTACCAACAGGTATAAGCTTGCCTGTTTCTCAAACATCAGCAGTGAACTAGATATTTAGAAGACAGCAAATTAAATGGCTATTCCAACAGTCCGTTTTGTTTTTGGTTTTGGTTTTTTTTTTGACAATGGAGTCTTGCTGTGTCACCCAGGCTGGAGTGCAGTGGTGGATCTCCACTCACTGCAACCTCCACCTCCTGAGTTCAAGCTATTACCCCTCCTCAACCTCCCAAGTAGCTGGGACTACAGGCGCAAGCCACCATGCCAGGCTAATTTTTTTTTTTTTTTTAGACAGAATTTTGCTCCTGTTGCCCAGGCTGGAGTGCCATGGTGTGATCTCGGCTCACCGCAACCTCTATCTCCCAGGTTCAAGCGATCCTTCCACCTCAGCCTCCCAAGTAGCTGAGACTGCAGGTGTCTGCACCACCCCGCCCAGGTAATTTTTTTTTTTTTTTTGGTAGAGATGGGATCTTGCTTTGTTGTCCAGTCTGGCCTTAAATTCCTGGCCTCAGGTGATCCTCCTGCCTTGGCCTCTCAAAGTGCTGGGATTACAGGCATGAGCCACTGCGCCTGGCCTCATGCTCTCTTCCTAACACATCTGCCATGTTAACACAGTGCACAACACAGTGAACACTCCGAGAACAGGATGACTTCCCACTCATGTCTGTGTCCCCAGGCCTGACAGCCTCACGCTCATCACAGCTTTTTTTCTGAGATGGAGTCTTGCTCTGTCACCCAGGCTGGAGTGCGCGGTAACATGATCTCAGCTCACTGCAACTTCTGCCTCCCAGTTTCAAGCGATTCTCCTGCCTCAGCCTCCTAAGTAGTTGGGATTACAGGTGCCTACCACCATGCCGCCTAATTTTTGTATTTTTAGTAGAGATGGGGATATCACCATGTTGGCCAGGCTGGTCTCAAACTCGTGACTTCAGGTGATCCGCCCACCTTGGCCTCCCAAAGTGTTGGGATTGCAAGCGTGAGCCACCGTGCCCAGTCATACTGATTACACCTTAATAAGTATTAGCTGGATGTCTGAGTGGATCAACAAACCATGAGGTTCAGTCTCATAAGCCCGCAGAGAAAGGAGAGCTGCAGGCCACGCTGCCGTTTGGGAGGCGGCCCCAAAACACAGCTCCTGTGCTTAGCACTTAAGCTGGCAGCTTAGTGGGCAGAGGCTGCAGGTGAGGTCAGCTCCAGCCAGGGCTTCACATTTAACATCTTATTAAGTTGCTGGAGGCATCTGGAGGGCATTCATTAAAGTTTCTCCAACCTTGAGCAACACAACTGTTTACTGTGTGTTCTTATTTATTTATTTATTTATTTTATTTTATTTTTGAGACAGAGTCTCGCTTTGTCACCCAGGCTGGAGTGCAGCAGCACGGTCTTGGCTCACTGCAACCTCCACCTACTGGGTTCAAGCAATTCTCTGCCTCAGCCTCCCAAGTAGCTGGGATTACAGGCACCTGCCACCACGCTTGTCTAATTTTTTTTGTATTTTTAGTAGAGACGGGATTTCACCATCTTGGCCAGGCTGGTCTTGAACTCCTGACCTCATGATCCACTCACCTCGGCCTCCCAAAGTGCTGGGATTACAGGTGTGAGCCACTACGCCAGGCCTATCTGTCCTCATTTATTTTTATACAGCAAAACCAAGGCCGGGCACGGTGGCTCATGCCTGTAATCCCAGCACTTTGGGAGGCTGAGGCGGGTGGATTACTTGAGGTCAGGAGTTCGAGACCAGCCTGGCCAACATGGTGAAACCCCATCTCTATAAAAAATATGAAAATTAGTTGGGCATGGTGGCACACATCTGTAATTCCAGCTACTCAGGAGGCTGAAGCAGGAGAATTGCTTGAACCCAGGAGGTGGAGGCTGCAGTGAGCCAAGATCACACCACTGCACTCCAGCCTGGGTGACAGAATGAGACTCTGTCTCAGGAAAAAAAAAAAAAAAAAATCAAAGACAAAAACAAAGAGAACATTGCAAATAAAAATGTCAGGTGGGTCCTGTCATTTAACCAGCCCAAGAGAAAGAATTCACCATTCATTCCAATAAAGGCCAGGACCTGCCTTCACACATCTCCATCCAAAATTATTGAGTTGAATACTTAAGAAAGGGTCATCCAGTGCTATCTTCAAATCAAAAGTCTCCAGATGGCCTTGGAAATATCAGCCCTACATCACCTTGTGCTGATTACTTATAGGGGATCTGTGATGTATGTGATCAAAGTACCTACCCTGTGCTTCTCAGAAGCTAATTTTTGCTCGGTGGCTGAAGCCTGTCATCTCAGCCCTTTGGGAGACTGAGGTGGGAGGATCACTTGAGGCCAGGAGTTTGAGACCAGCCTGGGCGGTATAGTGAGACCTCCCCATCTCCAAATAATTAATTAATTAATTAATTAAAAAATAAATTGGGCTGGGCATAGTGGCTCTCATCTGTAATTCCAGTACTTTAGGAGGCTGAGGCGGGCAGATCACTTGAGGTCAGGAATTCGAGACCAGACTGGCCAACGTGGCAAAACCTTGTCTCTACTAAAACTACAAAAATTAACTGGGCATGGTTTAGCTGTAATCCCAGCCACTCGGGAGAATCGCTTGAACCTGGGAGGCGAAGGTTGCCATGAGCCGCGATCATGCCAGTGCACTCCAGCCTGAGTAACAGGGCAAGACTCTGTCTCAAAAAATAAAATAAAAAACAATAAAGTAATAAAAAATAAATTAGCCAGAGGTGGTGGCATGAGCCTATAGTCTCAGCTACTCAGGAGGCAAGAGGAGAGCTTGAGCTCAGGAGTTCGAGACCAGCCTGGGAAACATAACAAGACCCTGTCTCTACAAAAAGTTTGTAAAAAATTAGCCGAGTGTGGTGCTGTCCACCTTTAGTCCCAGCTGTTCGGGAGGCTGAAGCAAGAGGATACTTGAGCTCAAGAGTTGAAAGCTGCAGTGAGCTATGATCATGCCACTGCACTCCAGCCTGAGTGATACAGCAAAACCCTGTATCTAAATTTAAAAAAATTTTTAAAGGGTATGACGGCTGGCCACGGTGGTTCACACCTGTAATCCCAGCACTTTGGGAGGCTGAGACAGGTGGATCACCTGAGGACAGGAGTTCAAGACCAGCCTGGCCAACATGGTGAAACCCCATCTCTACTAAAAATACAAAAATTAGCTGGACATGGTGGCAGGCCCCTGTAATCCCAGCTACTCGGGAGGCTGAGGCATGAGAATCGCTTGAATGCAGGAGGTGGAGGTTGCAGTTAGCCGAGATCGCGCCACTGCACTCCAGCCTGGGCAACAGAACAAGACTCTATTAAAACAAAAAACAAACAAACAAGAAAGGCGGGATATATGTTTTGCTAGCAACCAGAGAGGAAGAAGGGAAGGCGGGTCACGTTTCCCAAGGGTAGTTTTTCATTGATACCGAGAGGTAGAAAGAGCATGAAAATGTTATTTCACTTGATAACACCTTATTGCAATTTACTGTTATGAAGTGTCTGTTTGAAGTTGAAACAAGTTCTAGATAAGCCCTTTGTTGAGCAACCAGAAAATAGACAGGGAGAAAGCAGTTAGACTGGAATGCTGATTAGAGTCATTAATTAGGACTGTGAAAGGCCCGCAGAGTCACCTTCCTTTGGAAACCTAGATGACTGCGGAATTAAAGGCTTTGTGGGGCGGGGGTGGGGGGGAATCCTTTCATGCTAAAGACAGCCAAAGATTATTTCAAGGATTTTTAAATTAAGGCATTATTAAAGCCGAGGCTTTAGTTGTGACCAGAAGACCCTGACAATTTAATGAAAATCTTATGGGGAGGAGGGGACTAAGGAAGAAACCCGTTTGGTTTCCAAGTCCCATGCGGCTGTTTGGTCCCACTCCAACATGCCTTCAGGCTGGTCGCCGTGGCCTCCCAGAGCCACCCAGAGTGACACTGCCATAGGGAGGCAGCCCTCCAGCTCAGTGTGTGCCTCTTGGAGCCACCCAGAGGCTGCTACCTGCCTGGTGCTGGTGGGAGCGCCAGCCTTGTCCCACCCTAATCTCTTTTTAATAGAGACAGGGTCTTGATATGTTGCCCAGGCTGGTCTTGAACTTCTGGACTCAAGCAGTCCTCCTGCCTTGGTGTCCCAAAGTGCTGGGATTACAGACCGAGGCTACTGCACCTGGCCATCAAATCTCTCTCTGACTTCCCTGCTGTCTCCTCCAGTCCCTCCAGAGTTTCCTGACAGGACTCCAACTCAGACACTGACGACAGGGTGCCCTGGGAAACTTTTTTTTTTTTGAGACAGAGTCTCATTGTGTCGCCCAGGCTGGAGTGCAGTGGCGCGATCTCGGCTCATTGCAACCTCTGCCTCCCAGGTTCAAGCAATTCTTGTGTTTCGGCCTCCCAAATAGCTGGGACTATGGGCATGAGCCACCTCACCTGGCTAATTTTTGTATTTTTAGTAGAGATGGGGTTTCACCATGTTGACCAGGCTGGTCTTGAACTCCTGACCTCAGGGGATCCACCCGCCTCAGCCTCCCATAGTGCTAGGATTACAGGTGTGAGCCACTGCACCCATCCTGGGCAACTATCTTAACCTTTCTGAACTTCAGTTTCCCTCTCTGTAAAGTGGAAAGAATACTTTCACCTTAGGGCCACTGGGAAAATTCATACCTTGAATGAAAACGGGGCTGGGCACAGTGGCTCATGTCTGTAATCCCAGCACTTTGGGAGGCCAAGGCAGGAGGATTGCTTGAGGCCAGGAGCTCAAGACCAGCCTGGGCAACATAACAAGGCCCTGCCTCTATAAAAAAATTTTAAAATCAACCATGTATTGTGGTGCCCCTGTGGTCCCAGCTACTCAGGAGGGTGAGGTAGGAAGATGGCTTGAGCCCAGGAGTTTGAGGCTGCAGTGAGCCGTGACTGCACCACAGCACTCCAGCATAGGTGACAAAGTGAGACCCCATCTTGAAAGAAAGAAAGAACGTTTCACAACACATGGAAAAGGGCAATAAAGAAAAATAAAGAAGGGGAAACAAAGATAGAGAAGGAAAGAGAGATAAAGAGAGAGAAAATAGAAAAGAAAAGTATAAAGAGGCTGAGCATAGTGGCTCACCCCTGTAATTCCAGCTCTTTGGGAGGGCAAAGTTTGCAGATCACTTGAGGCCAGGAGTTCAAGACCAACTTGGCCAATATGGCAAAACCCCTTCTCTACAAAAAAAAAAAAAAAAAAAAATACATGCGCGCCAGTACTCCCAGCTACTTGGGAATGAGAATCTCTTGAATCCAGCCGGCGGAGGTTGCAGTGAGCCGAGGACAACAGAGCAAGACTCCACCTCAATTACAAACAACAACAAAAAAAGACCAGGCGAGGTGGCTCACGCCTATAATCCTAGCACTTTGGGAGGCCAAGGCGGGTGGATCACTTGAGGTCAAGAGTTCAAGACCAGCGTGGTCAACGTGGTCAAACCCCATCTCTACTAAAAATACAAAAATTCGCTGGGCGTGGTGGCATGCACCTGTAATTTCAGCTCCTCGGGAGGTTGAGGCAGGAGAATCTGGGAGGCAGATAGTGCAGTGAGCTGAGATTACATGCCACTGCACTCCATCCTGGGCAACAGAGTGAAAAAATAAAAATACAAAAATCAGCCAAGTGTGGTGCTGCATACCTATAATTCCAGCTACTCAGGAGGCTGAGGTGGGAGATCACTTGAGCCCAGGAACTCAATGCTGTAGTGAGCCATGACCATGCCACTGTACTGCCTGGGCAACAGAATGAGACTCTGCCTCAAAAAAAAAGAAAAATAAAAGAGAAAGAGAGAGAGAGAAAGGGAGAAAAAGAAAGAGACAGAAGGAAGAAGGAAGGAGGGAAGGAAGGAAGGAAGGAAGGGAGGGAGGGAGGGAGGAAGGGAGGGAGGGAAGTAGGGAGGGAGGGGAGAGAGGGAAAACAAAGGGCTTGATATTTGCAACTATGAATTAAATGAAAGAATGAGCTGTAAGGATTTGCCATCTCTGCTCACTGCAACCTCTGCCTTTGGAGCTCAAGAGATTGTCGTGCCTCAGCGTCCCGAGTAGCTGGGATTACAAGTGCTCGCCACCATGCCCGGCTAATTTTTTTTGTATTTTTAGTAGAGACGGGGTTTCACCATGTTGGTCAGGCTGCTCACGAACTCCTGACCTCAAATGATCTATCTGCTTCGGCCTCCAAAAGTGCTAGGATTACAGGCATGAGCCACTGAGCCCGGAACGTAAAGATTCTTAGATCTAATTTCCAACTCCCAATCTCCCTATTCCCCAAGGTAATGCTTTTCCTCTGTTGCACGTGATCCCCTGCTCCAGAACCACTGCCTGCCCTTCTCTGCCCTGCTCTGAGCCCTGGGAGGCTGAGCCCCGTGGATGGCATCGCCTGGCTGCCTTACTCATTGCACTCTACGGTGGACTCAGCCAGTGGGAGGGATCAAGAGGAAAGATCAGGAGGAGAGTGAGCTTCAGATTAGGGTCTTCTTCCTTCAGCTTCGGATGTCCAAGTCTCCAGCTCTAACTGGGCCCCAACTGGTCTCCAACTCTAACTGGGCACCATGCCATTCCTCCTTTGCTTCCTTAGCTCTGTCCACACAACTGTAAGGGTTTTTTGTTTGTTTGTTTGTTTGTTTTGAGATGGAGTCTCACTCTGTCACCCAGGCTGGAGTGCAGCGGCGCGATCTCAGCTCACTGCAGCCTCCGCCTCCTGGTGTCAAGCAATTCGCCTACCTCAGCCTCCCAAGTAGCTGGGATTACAGGCGCCCGCCACCACGCCCAGCTAATTTTTATATTTTTAGTAGAAAGAGGGTTTCATCATGTTGCCCAGGCTGGTCTCGAACTCCTGATCTCAGGTGATCCACCTGCCTCAGCCTCCCAAAGTGCTGGGATTACAGGCATGAGCTGCCGCGCCCAGCCAGGGCTTCTTTATTGAAGCTTCTTCATTTGAACCATCCAGGTTCCATTCTTTCCTGCCAGGACCCTGCTTGGTTCAGTTTAAAGAAATGAAACTGGAAGGCGGACAGATCGCTTTGAGCTCAGAAGTTCGAGACCAGCCTGGGCAACATGGTAAGACCCTGTCTCTACAAAAAAATACAAAAATTAGCTGGGCATTGGTGGCTTGCGCCTGTGTTCCCAGCTACTCAAGAGGCTGAGGCTGGAGAATTGCTTGAGCCTGGGAAGCAGAGGCTGCAGTGAGCCATGATTGCACCACTGCATCCAGCCTGGGCAACAGAGTAAGACCCTGTCTCAAAAAAAAAAAAAAAATGAAAAAAAATGAAAGAAAGAAAACTGGGCTGGGGGTCGGGCACAGTGGCTCACGCCTGTAATCACAGTGCTTTGGGAGGCAAAGGGGGGTGGATCACCTGAGGTCAAGAGTTCAAAACCAGCCTGGCCAACATGGCGAAACCCCATCTCTACTAAAAATACAAAAAATTAGCTGGGTGTGGTGGCGGGCACCTGTAATCCCAGCTACTCAGGAGGCTGAGGCAGGAGAATGGCTTGAACCCAGGAGGCGGAGGTTGCAGTAACCCAAGATCGAGCCATTGCACTCCAGCCTGGTCAACAAGAGCGAAAATCTGTCTCAAAAAAAAAGAAAAGAAAAGAACAACAACATAAAAAAGAAAACTGGCTGGGCTGGGCACAGTGGCTCATGCCTGTAAACCCAGAACTTTGGGAGGCCAAGGCAAGAGGATTACTTGAGGCTAGGAATTCAAGACCAGCCTGGGCAACGCAGGAAGATCCTGTCTATACAAAAAACAAAAATCAGTCAGACATCGTAGAGCACACTTGTGGTCCCAGCTACTCAGGAGGCTGACTTCAGCCCTGGAGGTTGAGACCGTAGTGAGCTATGATCACGTCGCTACACTCCATCCAGCCCGGGCAACAGAGTGAGACCTTGTCACCAAAAAAATTAAATAAATAAATAAATAAATAAATAAATAAATAAATAAATAAATGAAACTGGATTGCTCGAAGCAGGAGTTCGAGATCAGCATGGACAACATAGCGAGACCCCCATCTCTACAAAAATACAAAAGTTAACCATGCATGGTGGCACATCCCTGTAGGCACAGCTACTCTAGAGGCTGAGATGGGAGGATTGCTTGAGCCTAGGAGATTGAGGCTGCAGTGAGCTATGATTGTACCATTGTACTCCAGCCTGGAGTGAAACCCTATGTCCCAGAAACAAACAAACAAACAAACAAAACCTGAGAACTGCAGGATGTTGTATAAGATCCCAGAGTGGGCCGGGCGCGGTGGCTCAAGCCTGTAATCCCAGCACTTTGGGAGGCCGAGACGGGCGGATCACGAGGTCAGGAGATCGAGACCATCCTGGCTAACATGGTGAAACCCCGTCTCTACTAAAAAAATACAAAAAACTAGCCGGGCGCGGAGGCGGGCGCCTGTAGTCCCAGCTACTCGGGAGGCTGAGGCAGGAGAATGGCGTGAACCCGGAAGGCGGAGCTTGCAGTGAGCTGAGATCCGGCCACTGTACTCCAGCCTGGGCGGCAGAGCGAGACTCCGTCTCGCACAAAAAAAAAAAAAAAAAGATCCCAGAGTGGCTACATACCCGTGTTCAGGTTGTAGACTGAACAACTCCAAGGACTGCCATGCACTTTGCAATCTGTGGGAATGGTGCACTCTGGATTTATACAGCGCACATTCTGTGTAGCTGAGCCTTAATGGCCCTGAATTTGCCTAAGGTCAACCAGCTACGTGGAGCTACTTGGAACTTACAGCAGGGTCTTGACCCACACCTCGTGGCTATTACACCACCCCAAGATGGCTCTCCACTCTGCCATATCACCCCTGAGAGTGAGTTGAGCAGAGCTGCAAAGTATTATGTTGGTGCAAAAGTAATTGTGGTTTTGGCCCTTCTTTTCTTTTCTTTTTTTTTTTCTTTTTTTTTTTTCAGACGGAGTCTCGCTCTGTTGCACAGGCTAGAGTGCAGTGGTACGATCTCGGCTCACTGCAACCTCTGCCTTCTGGGTTCAAGCAATTATCCAGCCTTGGCCTCCCAAGTAGCAGGGACTACAGGCGCGCACAACCACGCTCAGCTAATTTTTGCATTTTTTAGTATAGACGGGGTTTCGCCATGTTGGCCAGGCTGGTCTCAAACTCCTGACCCCAGGTGATCTGCCCACCTCAGCCTCCCAAAGTGCTGGATTACAGGCTTCAGCCGTCACACTTGGCCCTTTTATTTATTTATTTATTTATTTATTTATTTATTTATTTTTTAAGACAGAGTCTTGCTCTGTCACCCAAGCTGGAGTGCAGGGGCGTGATCTCAGCTCATGCAACCTCCACCTCCCGGGTTCAAGCAGTTCTTCAGCCTCAGCTGGAAGTACAGGCGCATGCCACCATGTGCAGCTAATTTGCATTTTTTAGTAGAGACAGAGTTTTACCATGTTGGGCAGGCTGGTCTCAAACTCCTGGTCTCAAGTGGTCCTCCCACTTCAGATCCCAAATGCTGGAATTACAGGCGTGAGCCACCACACACAGCCTATTGGGGTTTTTTGTTGTTGTTGTTATTGTTGTTATTGGTTTTAAGAGATGGGATATCACTCTGTTGCCTATGCTGGAGTGCAGTGATGCAATTATAGCTCACTGCAGACTCAAACTCCTGGGCTCAAGTGATCCTCTCACCTCAGCCTCCAGAGTAGCTGGGGCTACAGGCATGCAACACCATGCCCGGCTAATTTTTTAAATTTTTTGTAGAGATAGGATCTCACTATGTTGCCCAGGCTGATCTCAAACTCCTTGCCTCAAGCAATCCTCCTGCCTCAATGTTCCAAGGTCCTGGAATTATAGAAGTGAGCCATCATGCTCAGCCTTCTGACCACTACTAATGAGAAAAAACTGTGAATATGTTTATTTTAAGGACTGAATAACTAGCATCAATAGTTTGCCCCAGCAAGATTTGATTAGGAAAACTTCTTAACCAGGCATCTGAAAATAAAAAGACAGAAAGAAAGAAAGAAAGAGAGAGAGAGAGAGAGAAGGAAAGAAGAAAGAAAGAAAGAAAGAAAAGAAGGAAAGAAGGAAAGAAGGAAAGAAAGAAAAAGAAAGAAAGAAAGAAAGAAAGAAAGAAAGGAAGGAAGGAAGGAAGGAAGGAAGGAAGAAGGAAGGAAGGAAGGAAGGAAGGAAGGAAGGAAGGAAGGAAGGAAGTGTGTAATCCACAAACACTAATCCAAAGAGACAAAACTGTCTGGGCATGGTGGCTCACGCCTGTAATCCCAGCACTTTGGGAGGCCAAGGTGGGTGGATCACTTGAGGTCAAGAGTTCAAGGCCACCCTGACCAACATGGTGAAACCCTGTCTCTACTAAAATACAAAAATTAGCTGGCCATGGTGGTGCACACCTGTAATCCCAGCTACTCGGGAGGCTGAGGCAGGAGATCGCTTGAACCTGGGAGGGTGAGGTTGCAGTGAGCTGAGATCGCAGCACTACACTCCAGACTGGGCAACAGAACAAGACTCTGTCAAAAAAAAAAAAAGGCTGGGCACAGTGGCTCACACCTGCAATTCCAACACTTTGGGAGGCCGAGGTGGCTGGGTCACTTGAGGTGCAGAGTCTGAGACCAGCCTGGCCAACATGGTGAAACCCTGTCTCCACGAAAAATTTTAAAAAAATAGCCGGGCGTGGTGTCGCATGCCTG
This sequence comes from Papio anubis, assembly GCF_008728515.1. Classification (NCBI taxonomy): domain Eukaryota; kingdom Metazoa; phylum Chordata; class Mammalia; order Primates; family Cercopithecidae; genus Papio; species Papio anubis. The sequence continues at coordinate 138,736,612 of NC_044979.1, forward strand.
TAGTCTCAGCTACTCGGGACACTGAGGGAGGCAGGAGAATTGCTTGAACCTGGGTGGTAGAGGTCGCAGTGAGCTGAGATCACACCACTGCACTCCAGCCTGGGCGACAGAGTGAGATCCTGTCTCAAAACAAATAAATAAATAAATAAATTTAAAATAAAAAAAAAGAAAACAAACTGGAAGTGGGATCTCCAGACATTAGGAGGCTTTTAATGCAATCCAATAGGAAAAAAACAGCACCATCCACAAAGAATTTTGTCAAAAAAAAAAAAAAAGGCCAGGCATAGTAGGTCATGCCTGTAATTCCAGCACTTTGGGAGGCCAAGGCAGGTAGATCACTTGAGCCCAGGAATGTGAGCCCAGCCTGGGAGATGTGGTGAACTCTGTCTCTACAAAAAAATACAAAAATTAGCCGGGCATGGTGGCATGCGCCTGTAGTCCCAGCTACTTGGGAGGCTAAGGTGGGATGATTGCTTGAGCCCAGGAGGCAGAGGTTGCAGTGAGCTACGATCATGCCATTGTACTCCAGCCTGGGCAACAGAGTGAAACCCTGTCTCAAAAAATAAGAAGAATATGGCCAGGCACAGTGGCTCACACTTGTAATCCCAGCACTTTGGGAGGCCGAGGTGGGTGGATCACTTGAGGTCAGGAGTTAGAGACCAGCCTGGCCAACATGGTGAAACCCGTCTCTACTAAAAATATAAAAATTAGCCGGGCATGGTGGCGTGTGCCTGTAATCCCAGCTACTCAGGAGGCTGAGGCAAGAGAATCGCTTTAACCCGGGAGGCGGAGTTTGCAGTGAGCCAAGATCGCGCCACTGCACTCCAGCGCGGGCGACAGAGTGAGACTCCGTCTCAAAAAATAATAAGAAGAAGAACAAATTATATATAAAACCTCAATCTAATCTAGCCTCCACCTCTAATCATCAATTTGTAGGAAATATAGGGGGCAGAAAAGCAAGTTAAAAAACGACGTAAGAAAGCAATTAGCCAAGTCTGGATATAGGACATTCTATGGACCACATGACCTGGTTTCTCCAAACATCAAGGTCACGAAGGAAAAAACAGAGGTAGACTGATAGATTAAAAGGGACTTACTAAATGCAGCGTGAATTGGATCATGGAATGGAAAAAGGACATTGCTGGAAAAACTGATGAAATTGAATAAATTCTGAAGCTTAAACGGTAATGTTCCAATGTTAATTTCTGAGTTCTGACAGATGTACCACGGTTGTGTAAGATTTAACATTAGAGAAAACTGGATGAAAGGTATACAAGAACACTCTGTACTAGCTTTTCTGTAATTTAAAATTATTCCAAAATGAAATGTTTATTTAAAAGAGAAAGACGGACTTCAAAAGTGTAACAGACAAATGCAGTGGGCGGTTCCTGGTTGGATCATGGTTTGAACAAATCAATTGTGAAAACATATTTAAGACAATCAGGGAAGTTTGAACATGGACTGGATATTGGATGACAGCGAGGCATCACTGTTTATTTTATTAGGTGTGATAACAGCATGGTGGTTATGGGTTTTTAAAATGTCTATCTGGTAAACACATGTATTCACTGGTGAAATGATGTGATGTCTGGGATTTGCTTTAAAATACTCCAGAGGAGGTGGGGCGTGTTGGCTCATGCCTCTAATCCCAGCACTTTAGGAGGCTGAGGCGGGTGGATCACCTGAGGTCAGGAGTTCAAGACCAGCCTGGCCAACATGGTGAAACGGTGACTCTACTAAAAATACAAAATTTAGCCAGGTATGGTGTCAGGCGCCTGTAATCCCAGCTACTTGGGAGGCCATGTTGGTCAGGCTGGTCTCGAACTCAGCTACTTGGGAGGCTGAATCACTTGAACCTGGTAGGCAGAGATTGCAGTGAGCTGAGATAGCGCCCCTGTACTCCAGCCACCGCACCCGGCCCATTTCTATTTTTAAAAAGAGAGAATTTGGCCAGGCACGGTGGCTCATGCCTGTAATCCCAAGCACTTTGAGAGGCCGAGGCGGGCAGATTGCCTGAGTTCAGGAGTTTGAGACCAACCTGGCCAATATGGTGAAACCCTGTCCCTACCAAAAATACAAAAATTAGCCGGGCATGGTGGTGGGCACCTGTAATCCTAGCTACTCGGGAAGCTGAGGCACGAGACTAGCTCAAACCTGGGAGGCAGAGGTTGCAGTGAGCCGAGGTGGCACCACTGCACTCCAGACTGGGCAACAGAGGGAGACTCCATCTCAGTAAATAAATAAATAGAATGTGAAATGAGATGTGCGAAGTACTTACAGTTGGGCATGGAACAGGGTGGGGACTTGAGTGTCAGTTGATATCATTATTGCTGATACAGGTAGCTTTCTCCCACCTACCGCCTCCTCTTCCCACATCACAACAGCTTGATGACCTGAGTGTTAGTCTCTTTCCTCTCAGCCTGTCCTTGGATCCCTAACATGTCCCATATGAATGGAAGAATCACCTGTGGTTGGGTCAAAGGGATCTCTTTTCACATAAGAATTTTTTTTTCTTTTTTTTTTTTTCTTTTTTTTGAGGTGGAGTTTTGCTCTTGTTGCCCAGGCTGGAGTGCAGTGGTGCGATCTCTGCTCACTACAACCGCCGCCTCCCAGGTTCAAGCAATTCTCCTGCCTCAGCCTCCCAAGTAGCTGGGATTACAGGCACGCACCACCATGCCTGGCAAATTTTTGTATTTTTAGTAGAGACAGGGTTTCACCATGTTGGCCAGGCTGCTCTTGAACTCCTAACCTCAGGTGACTCACCCCCCTTGGCCTCCCAGAGTGTTGGGATTACCGGCATGAACCACCACGCCTGGCCTCAAATAAGAATTTGCCAAACCTCTCTGTCTTTCCTTATAACTGGCTGGTGACAGACGTGAGGTGATGTTAAGCCTCAGTGCCTAATTTCCCTAGGGACACAGGACTGTCTGTTCATCCTGTGGGGCTGGGTGCACTGTCCTGGTGGCCATGTAAGACAGTGCACACTGCTGATTTACTATCTGTTCCATGGATCTGATGCAGGACAGGCGAGCCCTCAAATGGAGCTTAGCCCACAAGTCTTCTTGGCTTTGCCCAGGAAAGACTTTTCAAGGACAAGCCGGAGGTGGAAGAAAACAGCTTTATTGAAGAGGTAGGGCTACCCCTTAGGCAGAGAATAGCAGCTCAGGGCAATTCTGCAGTCATGTTTATACCCATTTTTTTTTTTTTTTTTTTTTTTGAGACTCTGTCGCCCAGGCTAGAGTGTACTGGGAAACCCCGTCTCTACTAAAAATATAAAAATTCGCTGGGCATGGTGGCAGGCGCCTGTAGTCCCAGCTACTTGGGAGGCTGAATCAGGAGAATCACTTGAACCGGGGAGGTGGAGGTGGGTGTGGGGGGGCCCGAAACCGCCCCATTGCCCCCCCAGCCTGACAAACAGGAGCAAACCCCCTTCTCTCAGTCTCAAAAAAAAAAAAAAGATTTAAAGGAATTCTCCCCAAACAAATTAATCCTCATATGCGCACACTAGCTATTTGCAGGGCAGGTATTTCGCTTGTCAGTTTACCTTTAATTGTACTGCACAATGCAATCAAGCCACTTCCTGGCTCTCCCGTGGTTCTAATTTGTAGTGCTCTTAAATGCCTTTCTTTGCAAGTTTGCATGCCTGCGGAGAAAGACTGGTTCATGAAACAGCATGCTATGCTGGAGTGCAGCCAGATTTTCACAGTCATAAAAATCTAACATTGATGGGCCCCTTTCGACGTGCCAAGAGCTGAGCTGAGCACCTTGGATGAGTTAACACATGTATCCTCCAAATAATTCCACAGGCCGGGTGGGGTGGCTCACTCCTGTAATCCCAGCACTTTGGGAGGCCGACGCGGGAGGATCACCTGAGGTCAAGGGTTCAAGACCAGCCTGGCCAACATGGTGAAACGCCATCTCTACTAAAAATACAAAAATGAGCTGGGCGTGTTGGGGGTTGCCTGTAATCCCAGCTAGTCGGGAGGCTGAGGCACAACAATCACTTGAACGTGGGAGGCGGAGGTCGCAGTGAGCTGAGATTGCGCCATTGCACTCTAGCCTGGACTACAGAGTGAAAGACCATCTCAGAAAAAAAAAAAAAAAAAGGAATTCCACTAAGCGGGTGTTTTTCTTTTTGGTTTGTTTTTGGTTTTGGGGGTTTTTTTTGTTTGTTTTGTTTTGAGACACAATCTGCCTCTGTTGCCCAGGCTGGAGTGCAGCGGCGCCTCGCAGGTTCAAGCAGTTCTCCTGCCTCAGCCTCCGGAGTAACTGGGATTACAGGCATGTGCCACCACACCTGGCTAATTTTTTTTGTATTTTTAGTAGAGATGGGGCTTCGCTGTGTTGGCCAGGCTCGTCCCAAACACCTGGCCTCAAGTGATCCGCCTGCCTCAACCTGTCAAAGCGCTGAGATTACAAGCGTGAGCCACTGTGCCTGGCAAGGGTGTTGTTATTATGACCATTTTAAAGGCAGAAAAACTGAGGCCAAAGCACTTAAGTAACCAGTCCGGCGTCACCCATCTGGGAAGTGGTGGAGCCAATCTTTGAATTCAGGCCATCTGGCTGCATAGATCCAAACTCCATGTACCTTCATCACTGCCTCTCACAGCAACCCATCCAAAGACAGCTGAAACAGCCATGCTCCAGCCTGAATTGTGAAGCTTTTCTGATAGCACTGAACTGATGGAATCAAGCCATTTTGTTATTGTTGCTGCTGCTGCTGTTTGGCTTATTTGTTTGGGGTTTTCAGTTTTGTTTTGTTTTGTTTGTTTTTGAGACAAAGTCTCATTCTGTCGCCCAGGCTGGAGTGCAGCGGCATAATCTCAGCTCACTGCAACCTCTGCCTCTCAGGTTCAAGCGATTCTCGTGCCTCGGCCTCCCGAGTAACTGGTATTACTGGCATATGCCACCATGCCTGGCTAATTTTTGTATTTTTAGTACAGACGGGGTTTCACCACGTTGGCCAGGCTAGTCTCAAACTCCTGGCCTCAAGCAAGCCACCTGCCCCGGCCTCCCAAAGTGCTGGAGTAACAGGCGTGAGCCACTGTGTTTGGTTTGTTTGATTGGTTGGTTCATTGGGTGGTTGGTTGTTTTGCCTGAGTGAATTAATGTCCGGCTACCATGTGCCAAGCATCTTCCCATGGTCTCACGTGATCTCATTTTATCTTCCCAATAATCCCATGACATATGGACGACTATTCCTATTTTACAGAGGTTCAGACAAGACTTACATTCATAGGCTGGGCTCAGTGGCTCACACCTGTAATCACAGCACTTTGAGAGGCCAAGGCAGGAGGATCACTTGAACCCAGGGGTTCAAGACCAGGCTGGGTGACATAGCAAGATCCAGTCTCTATTTTTATTTTTATTTATTTATTTTGAGACAGAGTCTCACTCTGTTGCCCAGGCTGGAGTGCACTGGCACAATCTCGACTCACTGCAACCTCCGCTTCCCAGGCTCAAGTGATTCTCCCACCTCCATCTTCTAAGTAGCTGGAACTATAGGGATTCGTTACCATGCCTGGCTAATTTTTGCATTTTTTTGTAGAAACAGGGTTTTGCCACGTTACCTAGGCTGGTCTCAAACTTGTGAGCTCAAGCGATCCTCCCGCCTCCCAAAGTGCTATGATGACAGGCGTGAGCCGCCTAGCCCAGGCCCATCTCTATTTTTTTTTTTTTTTTCTTTTATGAGACAGAGTTTCTCTTTTGTTGCCCAGGCTGGAGTGCAATGGCACGATCTCGGCTCACCACAACCTCTGCCTCCCAGGTTCAAGCGATTCTCCTGCCTCAGCCTCTCGAGTAGCTGGGATTACAGGCACATGCCACCATGCCCGGCTAATTTTGTATTTTCAGTAGAGACAAAGTTTCTCCATGTTGGTCAGGCTGGTCTCGAACTCTCAACCACAGGTGATCCGCCCACCTCGGCCTCCCAAAGTGTTGAGATTACAGGCATGAGCCACCACCCCCGGCCAAATCCTAGCTATTCAGGAGGCTGAGGCAGGAGAATTGCTTGAACCCGAGATGCGGAGGTTGCAGTGAGCCGAGATTTTGCCTCTGCACTCCAGCCTGGGCAACAAGAGCGAAAATTCCATCTCAAAAAATAAAAATAAAAATAAAATATCAGAAGACTTATAGTTACCCTAAGTCATACTGGTAGTGTTTAGACTGAACGAAACCCCTTCACTGGCAATGGGTACAGATGAAGCGTTTCAGCTCATAGACTAGGGAACGTGACTTCCAGCCCCCTTTCCACCAAGAGATTTGAAGGGAACAGGCGGAGTCCACGACAGAGCAGGGGACTCTCCCAGGGGCAGCCGATGAGGGGAAAGTCACAGGAAACAGCCTCCTGCTCCTGGTCGCATTGTCTGGTGCTGTCCTGACTTGCAGGCACCATGACTTGAGGAAAACCATCTTCCCTTCCAAAACCTGCTCTGGAGATTGGTTAGATAACCGTGGCAAAGTGCTTTGAAGACAAGGGATGTAGGAAATGTTCTGTGCGGGTGGATTCCCAGGGCACTTCAGACCAGATTAAGGTCCACGAATGTGTCTGCTCAGTTGGCTGGGATGCTTTGTGTAGAAAACGAGTCTTTCCCAAAACATTGCTCCTAGAGGGGCTGCCAAAATCCGCCCAGCTCTGCTCCACACCCAAGTGTGTCTTCCTTCAGCGTGGCTGTCACATGAGGAAAAGGAAACTTCTACACTCAGTTCAATCGTGGACTGGTCCATGTAATGTTGACATGCACTTAGATATCAAAGTGTGTCTTTGATGAGAAACAACTACCAAATGTTTTATTGTTGTGTGCCTGTTTTTTAAAAAGTATTTTATTTGTATAAAAAAATAAATAGAGATTAGGTGTGGTGGCTCACACCTGTAATCCCAGCACTTTGGGAGGCCGAGGCGGGTTGATCATGATGTCAGGAGTTTGAGACCAGCCTGGCCAATATGGTGAAACCCCATCTCTACGAAAAATACATAAATTAGTCAGCATAGTGGTGCACACGTGTAGTCCCAGCTACTCGGGAGGCTAAGGTAGAAGAATCGCTTGAACCCAGGGGACAGAGGTTGCAGTGAGCTAAGATCACGCCACTGCACTCCAGCCTGGGAGACAGAGGGAGACTCCGTCTCAAAGAAAGAAAGAAAGAAAGAAAAAAACAAAATTAGCCGGGCGTGGTGATATGTACCTGTAATCCCAGTTACTTGGGAGGCTGAGGCAGGAGAATCACTTGTACCCAGGAGACGGAGGTTGCAGTGAGCCAAGACAGTGCCACTTCCCTCCAGCCTGAGCAACAAAGTGAGACTCCGTCTCAAAAATAAATAAATAAATAAAATAAAAACAGAGATCAGGTGTGGTGGCTCACGCCTGTAATCCCAGCACTTTGGGAGGCCGAGGCGTGCAGATTACCCAAGTTCAGGAGTTCCAGACCAGCCTGGTCAACATGGTGAAAACCCGTCTCTACTAAAAATACAAAAATTAGCCAGCGTGAGGGTGCACACCTGTAGTCCCAGCTACTCGGGAGACTGAGGCAAGAGAATCACTTGAACCTGGGAGGCAGAGCCTGCAGTGAGCCGAGGTCACGCCACTGCACTCCAGCCTAGGCGACAGAGTGAGACTCCATCTCAAAAATAAAAAATAAAAATAAAATAAAACAGCTTTATATGAAGGAGGCAATTTTATTCAGGGGAAAAAAAAAGACTCTAGGATTATCCTGGTTAAATATAAGATTAAAGCCTGACTCAAGAAGGAGTAATGCAACCAATTTGAAATGGCATTAGGAAAGCAAGTGTTACTGGATATGATGGCTCATGTCTATAACCCCAGCACTTTGGGAGGCCGAGGCAGGAGGATCACTTGAGCTCAGGAGTTCAAGAACAGTCTGACCAACATGGTGAATTCTTGTCTCTACTGAAAATACAAAAATTAGGCCGGACGCAGAGGTTGACACCTGTAATCCCAGCACTTTGGGAGCCTGAGGCGGATGGATCACCTGAGGTCGGGAGTTTAAGACCAGCCTGACCAACATGAAGAAACCCTATGTCTACTAAAAATGCAAAATTAGCCAGGAGTGGTGGCGCATGCCTGTAATCCCAGCTACTCGGGAGGTTGAGGCAGGAGAATCACTGAAACCCAGGAGATGGAGGTTGCAGTGAGCTGAGATCGTGCCATTGTATTCCAGCCTGAGCAACAAGAGCGAAACTCCATCTCAAAAAAAAAAAAAAAAAAAGCATCACAAAAATATTCTAAAGGCCTGTGAGTGCTATAAGTGATCATAGCTATCAGATATCAGCCATCTGTCATGTGCCGGGAATTAGACTAAATAACTTGCATGCCTCATCACATTCAATCCCCCTACAGGATTTGTTTTAGGATCCTCATTTGATTTTATTTTGTTTTATTTTATTTTGGGGACAGACTCTCACGCTATTGCCCAGGCTAGAGTACAGTGGCACACCATCCACTCGATCTTGGCTCACTGCAACCTCTGCCTCCTGGGTTCAAGCAATTCTAGGATCCCCATTTTAGTGAGAGAAAAACTGAAGCTCTATTAATTATCTATTGCTGCATAACAAATTCTCCCAAAACATAGCAACCTAAAGGAACAATAAACAGTTATTATCTCACGCAGTTTCTAAGGGTCAGGAATTTGGGAGTAGCTTAGCTGGGCAGTTATGGCTCAGGATTGCTCATGAAGCTGTAGTCAAGATATTGGCTGGGGCTGGGAGCAGTGACTTCTGCCTGTAATCCTAGCACTTTGGGAGGTTGAGGCAGGAGGATAGCTTGAGCCCACGAGTTTGAGCCCAGCCTGGGCAACATAGTGAGACTCTGTCTCTACAACAAATTAAAAAATCTACCTGGACCGGGCGCAGTGGCTCACACCTGTAATCCCAGCACTTTGGGAGGCTGACGCGGGCGGACCACGAGGTCAGGATATCAAGACCATCCTGGCTAACACGATGAAACCCCGTCTCTACTAAAAATACAAAAAACAAGTAGCCAGGCGTGGTGGCAGGCGCCTATATTCCCAGCTACTCAGAAGGCTGAGGCAGAAGAATGGCGTGAACCCGGGACGTGGAGCTTGCAGTGAGCTGAGATCGCACCACTACACTCTAGCCTGGGTGACGGAGCGAGATTCCGTCTCAAAAAAAAAAAAAACAAAAAAAAAAACTAGCTGGGCATAGTGGTGTGTGCCTGCAATCCTAGGCACTCGGAGGCTGAGGTGGGAGGATCACTTAAGCTTGGGAGGTTGAGGCTGCAGCAAGCTGATTGCGCCACTGCACTCCAGCCTGGATGACAGAGGAAGACCCCAATCTCTCTCTTTTTTTTTTTGAAACAGAGTCTCACTCTGTCGCCCAGGCTGGAGTACAGTGGCATGATCTTGGCTCACTGCAACCTCCACCTCCCGGGTTCAAGTCGTTCACCTGCCTCAGCTTCCCAGGTAGCTGGGATTTATAGGCACACACCACCATGCCCGGCTAATTTTTGTAATTTTAGTAGAGACAGGGTTTCACCATGTTGGCCAGGCTGGTCTTGAACTCCTGGCCTCAGGCAATCCACCTGCCTCGGCCTCCCTAAGTTCTGGGATTATAGGCATGAGCCACCACACCCAGCTCCCAATCTCAAAAAGAAAAAAGATATTGACCAGGGCTGCTGTCATCTGAAGGCTTGACCAGGGCTGGAGGTCTCACTTTCAAGGTGGTTCACTCACTTGATTGGTGTGTGGATGCCAGCTGTAGGCAGGAGGCCTCAGTTTCTCACCACATGGAGCTCTCTACAGGGTTGCTTGTGTCCTCAAGATGTGGCAGCTGGCTTGGACCAGAGAGAATAATCCAAGAGAATAGATGGTGGATGGAAGGTGTGATGCCTGTTGATAACCCATCCTCAGATGTCACACATCCCTCAGTATCTAATTGATTACACAGGTGTAACTATTCTCACACTGCTATAAAGACATACCTGAATGCCAGGCTCAGTGGCTTACGCCTGTAATCCCAGCACTTTGGGAGGCTGAGGAAGGCGGATCACCTGAGGTCAGGAGTTCCAGACCAGCCTGGCCAACATGGTGACAACCCTGTCTCTACTAAAATGCAAAAAATAGCCAGGCGTGGTGGTGGACGCCTGTAATCCCAGCTACTGGGGAGACTGAGGCAGGAGGATGGCTTGAACCTCAGAGGCAGAGGTTGCAGTGAGCCGAGATCATGCCATTGCACTCCAGCCTGGGCGACAAGAGCGAAACTCTGTCTCAAAAAAAAAAAAAATAGAAGAAAAGTGTTTAGACAAGGCATGGTGGCTCATATCTGTAATCCCAGCAATTTGGAGGCTGAGGTGGGCAGATAGCTTGAGGCCAGAAGTGTGAGATCAGCCTGGGCAACATGGCAAAATCTTGTCTCTACAAAAAAAAAAAAAAAATTAGCCAAATGTGCTGATGGCGCTCCTGTGGTCCCAGACACCTGGGAGGCTGAGGGAGGAGAATCACTTGAGTTCCAGGAGCTCAAGGTTGCAGTTAGTCGTGATTGCGCCATTGCACTCCAGCCTAGGAAACAGAGCAAGACCCTGTCTCAAATTGAAAAAAGAAAGAAATCTCTTAAACTCTTGGGCTTAGTGGAAACCAGCATCCAAGATGGCTCCAGTAATTCTCACCCCCTGATATTCATGCTCTTTTGTCGTCCCCTCCTGCATGGAATAGGGTTGACCTGTCGATATGGTTTGGGTATGTGTGCCCACCCAAATCTCATAAAGCACTGTAATCCCCAGTGCTGGAGGAGTGGCCTGGTGGGAGGTGATTAGATCATGGTGGGTGGCGGGTGGTTTCTAACGCTTTAGCACCATCCCCATAGTACTGTCTCGTGATAGAATTCTCATGAGATCTGGCTGTTTAAAACTGTGTGGCACGTCCCCTTCACCCACTCTCTTCTACCTGCTTCTGCTGTGTAAGATGTGCTTGCTTCTCCTTCACCTTCCACGATGATTATAAGTTTCCTGAGGCCTTCCCCGAAGCAGAATCCTATACAGTCTGTAGAACTGTCAGCCAATTAAACCTCTTTTCTTTTCTTTTCTTTTTTTTCAGACAGCTCTGTCGCCCAGGCTGGAGTGCAGTGGTGCGATCTCGGCCCACTGCAACCTCCACCTCCCGCGTTCAAGAAATTCTCCTACCTCAGCCTCCCGAGTAGCTGGGATTACAGATGTGCACCACCATGCCCAGCTAATTTTTGTATTTTTAGTAGAGACGGGATTTCACCATGTTGGACAGGCTGGTCTTGAACTCCTGACCTCGTGATCTGCCCACCAGCCTTGGCCTCCCAAAGTGCTAGGATTACAGGCGTGAGCCACCGTGCCCGGTCTAAACCTCTTTTCTTTATAAATTACCCAGTCTCAGGTATGGTTTGTTTTTTGCTTGTTTTGGTGTTTGTTTGTTTGTTTGTTTTTTCCTTTTTTTGAGACAGGGTCTCGCTCTTGTCGCCCAGGCTGGCTGGAGTGCAATGGTGCAATCTCGGTTCACTGCAACCTCCACCTTCTGGGTTCAAGTGATTCTCCCACCTCAGCCTCCTGAGTAGCTGTGATTACAGGCATCTGCCACCACACTTGGCTAACTTTTGCATTTTTAGTAGAGACAGGGTTTCACCATGTTTGCCAGGCTGGTTTTTTTTTTTTTTTCTTTTTTTGAGACAGAGTCTCGCTCTCACCCAGGCTGGGAGTGCAGTAGCACGATCTCGGCTCACTTGCAAGCTCCACCTCCTGGGTTCACGCATTCTCTGCTCCTCAGCCTCCCGAGTAGCTGGGACTACAGGTGCCCGCCCACCACGCCTTTCACAATTTTTTGTATTTTTAGTAGAGACGGGGTTTCACCGTTAGCTAGATGGTCTTGATCTCCTGGACTATGGATCCGCCTCACCAGCTTCCCAAAGTGCTGGGATTACAGGCGTGAGTCACTGCGCCCGGCAACCAGGCTGGTCTTGAACTCTTGGCCTCAAGCCATCTGCCCACCTTGGCCTCCCAAAGTGCTAGGATTACAGGTGTGAGCCACTACGCCCGGCCTCACTCACCTAATTTCAAATTGTCTTACTCCAAAATTGGTACTCTTTCCATGACACAACACTGCCTCCCAAAATCCCTTCTACAGGACACGGCCAAATGCAGGCTACAGGCTGCTGGTCCAGCCGTATCCCTGTTTCACTGCTTTGCCAAAAGCTTTATCTTCAGTTGGCTAGGAAATATTTTTTATATTGAAAGAATAGCTCAGGCTTTCTAATGGGAATTGATGAAAAGTCATTTTTACATAGATTTGTCCTAAACCAAACTTGCTGGACATCATCTCTGGCTAGAGCTTTATTCCTTTTTTTAAATTAAAAAAAGAAAAGATGACAGCATTCATAGGGGACAAAATATTTCCAGGTTACAAACCATTTTGTGAAATTCCCGTCTTCAAGAGTTGAACGGAAAAGGTTCAAATCCTCGCGTTGCAGAAGGTGATTGAAGGGCATTTGATTCCCTTGAGTCACGGGAAACCCACAATTTATTCTTTAGTAATAAAAACTGCATGTGTAATCATTGAGACCATGGAGGGTCAACTCAAATTAAAGATTTTATGGCTGGGGGTTATATTAAATCTTTTCAACAATTTATAGAAGGGATTTGAAATATGTCAAACTTATTTCTTTAGGTTTTATGCAAGAGAAAGATTTTATTGCATTGAAACACAGAAGGAGGAGAAAAATGACTCTGAGTTCACCCAGTTCTCACCCCCGCTAATGATCTATTGCTCACTTTACAATCAAAGGCTGGGTATTAAGCTGTCTGAAGTCAACCTCTTCTAATTAAAATGAAAGTCATAAAGCAAAAGTATTTCAATAATTTACAATAATCATCCCAAATGTATACAGCACATATATTGAAGAAATGTAAAGCATTTCATATTTTTTATTTCTCTCACCTGGACCAAAAACTAAAGGCTCTTGGGAGGATTAAGGGAACATTCATTAACTTAAATATTTATAGAGTAAATGAGTATGTATGTGTTTCTATGTGTGTGTTATGAAGGGGAAGATGAAACTTACACGTCTTTTATCTTTTTTTTTTTTTTTGAGATGGGGTCTCACTCTGTTGCCCAGGTGGGAGTGCAGTGGCACTATCACAGCTCACTGCAACCTCTGCCTCCCAGGTTCAAGCGATTCTCCTGCCTCAGCCTCCCGAGTAGCTGGGACTACAGGCGTGCACCACCACATCTGACTAATTTTGTATTTTTAGTAGAGATGAGGTTTCACCATGTTGCACCAGGCTGGTCTCGAACTCCTGACCTCAGGTGATCTGCCTGCCTCAGCCTCCCAAAGTGCTGGGATTACAGGCATGAGCCACCACGCACGCCCTTTTTTTTTTTTTTTTTTTTTTTTTTGAGACAGAGTCTCGCTTTGTCACCCAGGCTGCAGTGCAGTGGCATGATCTCCACTCACTGCGACCTCCGTCCGCCCCCTGGGTTCAAGCAAATGTCCTGCCTAGCCTCCCAGGTAGCTGGGATTACAGGTGCCCACCAAAACGCCCGGCTAATTTTTGTATTTTTAGTAGAGACAGGGGTTTCACAATATTGGCCAGGCTGGTCTCCAACTCCTGACCTCAGGTGATCCACCCACCTCAGCCTCCCAAAATCACATCTGATTACATATGTGAGCCACCGCTCCCGGCTTAATTTTTTTTTTTTTTTTGAGACGGAGTCTTGCTCTGCCACCCAGGCTGGAGTGCAGTGGCCGGATCTCAGCTCACTGCAAGCTCCGCCTCCCGGGTTCACGCCATTCTCCTGCCTCAGCCTCCCGAGTAGCTGGGACTACAGGCGCCCGCCACCTCGCCCGGCTAGTTTTTTGTATTTTTTAGTAGAGACAGGGTTTCACCGTGTCAGCCAGGATGGTCTCGATCTCCTGACCTCGTGATCCGCCCGTCTCGGCCTCCCAAAGTGCTGGGATTACAGGCTTGAGCCACCGCGCCCGGCCAATATTATTTTTTTGAGTCAGGGTCTCGTTCTGTCACTGAGGCTACAGTGCAATGGCACGATCGTGGCTCACTGCAGCCTCAAGTTTCTAGGCTCAAGCGATCCTCTCACCTCAGCCTCCCCAGTAGCTGGGACTACAGGCATTCCACCATACCTGGCTGATTGTGTGTGTGTGTGTGTGTGTGTGTGTGTGTGTGTGTGTGTGTGTGTATGTGGAGACAGGGTCTTGCTTATTGCCCAGGCTGGTTTCAAACGCCTGGTGTCAAGTGATTCTCCCACCTCAGTCTCCCAAAGTGCTGGGATTCCATGCGTAAGCCACTGCACTGGCCCAGAACCAACACTATTGAGCATCTATGGTGTCCCAGGCTTAGAGTTGTGATCAGTGGACCCAAACACCAATGATACCCTTCAGTGAAGGCATATGTTGTTAAGAAATGTAGCACACAAACTTCCACCCAGTGCAATGAAGTAAACACCGAGGTGAGGAAGCCTGGACTCTGGACCTGGCAAGAGGCAAAACCATTACTGTGCACAGAGGGGAAATGGCATCTTTATAAATAGAAAAGAGAACTGGGCTGGGTGCAGCGGCTCACGCCTGTGATCCCAGCACTTTGGGAGGCCGAGGCGGGCGGATCCCATGAGGTCAGCAGTTTGACACCAGCCTGGCCAACATGGTGAAGCCCTGTTGTTACTAAAAATACAAAAATTAGCTGGACACGATGGTACGTGCCTGTAATTCCAGCTACTCGAGAGGTTGAGGCAGGATAATCACTTGAACTGAGGAGGTGGAGGTTGCAGTGAACCGAGATCTCGCCACTGCACTACAGCCTGGGTGACAGTGCAAGACTCCATCTCAAAAAAAAAAAAAAAAGAAAGAAAGAAAAAGAAGAAAATAAAAGAAAGGAGAACTGGAGCTGCTGAAACCCCATGGTTCCTGCCTCCTCCCTGATATCGATTTAGGATACTCATACTTTGCCTTACTGTAATAGCTCCATTTGCAAATGAAAATTAAACTGTACATGGGGCTGGGCTCAGTGGCTCAGGCCTGTAATCCCAGCACTTTCAGAGGCCGAGGCGGGCAGGTCAGACAGGACTTGAGGTCAGGGGTTCGAGACCAACCTGACCAACATCACGAAACCCCGTCTCTACTAAAAATACAAAAATTAGTGGCGCGTGGTGGCACACACCTGTAATCCCAGCTACTCAAGAAACTGAGGCAGGAGAATCGCTTGAACCTGGGAGGCAGAGGTTGCAGTGAGCCGAGATCATGCCACTGCACTCCAGCCTGGGCGACAGAGTGAGACTCCATCTCAAAAAAGAAAAAGAAAGCCTGTGCATGGGAAAACACTTGACAAGCTGCATTCCACAGGCTGGTCTCCCCATCTGGCATAGAAGCTACCAGGGCAAAGGGACTGTGCAGAACCACCTCCAGACCCAGCACCTACCCCTGTGCCTGGCACCAGTTCTCCCAAAGTCAGGGCCAGAGACCTAAGAGTGTATGTTTCATGCCAAAAATAGGAGGAGCAAAATTTTCCCCAATTTTCCCAGGTGTGAAAAGGAACAACTTCTTTTTCGTTTCCTTGAACTTTTGAATCTTTAAATTTTTTAATACATAGAAAAAGAATGTATATAGTATATGGTGATTATAAAGCAATAGCAATAAAATAACCCCCTGGGAACATGTACGGGCGCCAAAAAAGAAAGGAATGGCTCACAGAAAGATATTTCAAAAAGATGCAGAAACCAGCTCGACAACATTCCCAGTGGCCATATCAACGGCAATTTGAGCATCAAAGTGAATCCAGATTGTAAACCAGTGTATAAAACAGGAAAGCAAATCCAGGCGTCGTGGCTCACACCTGTAATCCCAGCAGTTTGGGAGGCTGAGATGGGAGGATCACTTGAGGTCAGGAGTTCGAGACCAGCCTGGGCAACATGACAAGACCCCCATCTCTACACAAAATTAAAAAAAAAAAAAAACAGATGTAGGGCACGTGCCTGTAGTCCCAGCTACTTGGGAGGCTGAGGTGGGAGGATCTCTTGAGGCCAGGAGGTCAAGGCTGCAGTGAGCTATGATCGCACCACTGCACTCCAGCCTGGACAACAGAGCAAGACCCTGTCTCAAAAAAAAAAAAAAATGGATACCTTTTAAAATGAGGACTGGCTGGGCACAGTGGCTCATGCCTGTAATCCCAGCACTTTGGGAAGCCGAGGCAAGCGGATCATGAGGTCAGTAGTTTGAGACTAGCCTGGCCAAAATGGCAAAACCCCATCTCTACTAAAAATACAAAAATTAGCCAGGCATGGTAGCGTGCACCTGTAATCTCAGCTACTCGGGAGGCTGAGGCAGGAGAAACACTTGAAACCAGAAGGCGGAGGTTGCAGTGAACTGAGATCACACCACTGCACTCCAGCCTGGGCAACACAGCAAGACCCTGTCTCAAAAAAAAAAAAAGAAAAGAAAAAAAGATATTAATTTAATCCATCAACAATGACATGCTGAAATTAAGAACTCTTCCTTACTGTTCACTCAGCAGTTATTTATTTTTATTTATTTATTTTGAGACAGAGTCTTGCTCTGTCACCCAAGCTGGAGTACAGTGATGCCATCTTGGCTCACTGCAACCTCTGCCTCCCTGGTTCAAGTGATTCTCCTGCCTCAGCCTCCTGAGTAGCTGGCATTACAGGTGCGTGCCACCACACCCGGCTAATTTTTGTATTTTTAGTAGAGACAGTTTTCACCATGTTGGCCAGGCTGGTCTCGAACTCCAGACCTCAAGCGATCCACCAGCCTCGGCCTCTCAAAGTGCTGGGATTACAGGCCTGGGCCACGGAGGTTGGCCAAGCAGTTCTTTTCAATACAAAGACTATGTAACTATGTTACCGAAGGTTAAAGATTTGATAGTGGGTTGACGAGGAATTTTTGTCTTGTCAGCCCTTTGTGGGCCAGAATATTTTGCACCGGCACTCTCGGCATAGAGACATTTAATATCATGGCCTTATCCGAAATTCTGACTTGACTCTGTATTTTCAGACTGACCTGACTGAATTTAGCAGCAATGTTTCTAGACACCTGCACTGACTAAAGGATTCCAGCCATCATCTCTTTGGTTTCACCTAGGTCAGACGAACGATAGTGAATGGTGAATCCTTTTACAGAAACCAGACTTTCACCTGAGCTTTTTTAAGCTGGGTCACAGCTATGATAAATCGGCTCCCAAATGGACAGCCACAGTGATATCATGCCACAGTGATAAAGGAGTCAAGGCCTAGTTCCAAGGCCAGCTTGGCACTTGTATGGCCTGTCTGAACTCTCGAGATTATTGGGAGAAACAATTTGGAAACGGCCATTCCGCCCCCTCCTGGAGTCTTGCTTTCCGCGTCTCTACCGAGACTGATGGAACGGGCCTGCAGTCCCAGAATTTTGGGGAGGTGGAGGTGGGAGGATCGTTTCAGCCCAGGAGTTCGAAAACACCCTGGGCAACATAGCAAAACCCGGTCTTACAAATACAAAAATTTTAAAAATTAGTCGGACGTGATGGCGTGTGCCTGTAGCGCCAGCTACTCGGGAGGCTGAGGCAGAAGGATCGTTTGGGCCCAGAAGTTGGAGGCTACAGTGAGCCGAGATCGCGCCACCGCCCTCCAGCCTGAGCGACAGAGTGAAACCCTGTCTCTAAAAGAAATAGAGGCCAACCCTGCAGAACCGCGTCTGCAGCCCGGGCTTTGTGACTTCTCTCCAACCCCCACCCAGTCACAGACGCGCCCACTTTCCGCCCCGCGCGCCGGAAGTGGCCGAGTCCCGTCGGCCCCTGCGGGCCGCTCGCCGTCGCCATGGAAACGAAAGCGGCCCGGGAGCTCTCTGCCCTAACGCGCCGGCTACGGTGGGCTCCGGCCTGCTACGCCGCGGCGGACGACGATGCTGAAGGCCAAGATCCTCTTCGTGGGGCCTTGCGAGGTGAGTCCCGGCCCGGCGCGGCAGAGGGAGCGGGGAGCAGGCCTCGGGGCCTGAGCGAGCGCAGGTCCCCACCCGTCTGGTCTGTGGCTTGCTCCAGGAGGCGGGAACCCGGGCCCACCGCGCCCATCCCGGCTGGCGCCCCTGCCCTTTCCGCGAACTCCGTGCTTTCAGACCTTGATTCCAACCACTGCCCGGAGGAGGTAGTGGAGGCGAGCCCGGTGTTAATGAGCCCCGAAGGCCCAAGGTACTGAGTGGCGTCACTGGAACCACAGCCTAGATTTCGTGACTCTTTCTCTTGCCTCCGGGATCCACCTGATGAATACGTCTGTGGGTCTGGACTTTTGTTTGAGACAGGTTCTCGCCCTGTCGTCCAGGCTGGAGGGCAGTGGTGTGATCATAGCTCACTGCAACCTCGACTCCCCTGGGCTCAAGTAGTCCTCCTGCCTCAGCCTCCTGAGTACCTGGGACTACAGGCGTGCACCACCACGCCCGACTAGTCTCGCCCTGTCACCCAGGCTGGAGTGCAGTGGCATGATCTTGGCTCACTGCAAACTCCGCCTCCCGGTTTCAAGCGATTCTCCTGTCTCAGCCTCCTGAGTAGCTGAGATTACAGGCCCACACCATCACCCCTGGCTAAGTTTTGTATTTTTTGTAGAGATGGGTTTTCACCTTATTGGCCAGGCTGGTCTCTAACACCTGACCTCAAGTGATCCGCCCGCCTCGGCCTCCCAAAGTGCTGGGATTAAAGGGATGAGCCACCACGCCTGGCCTTAATTTGTTAATCATTTGTAGAGACAAGATCTTGCTATGTTGCTTAGCACCTAGGCTGGTCTCCAACTCGGGCTCAAAAGGCCTCCTGCCTCAGCCTCTCAAAGTTCTGGGATTACAGGTGTGAGTCACTGCTCGAGGCCTGAGCGTTTTACTATATGGTCCTGGAACCACTGGCTATTAATGTGTTTGTTGGGGGTGTGGTAGTGGGGAT
Organism: Papio anubis; assembly: GCF_008728515.1. Lineage (NCBI taxonomy): Eukaryota > Metazoa > Chordata > Mammalia > Primates > Cercopithecidae > Papio > Papio anubis. Next base: position 138,755,523 of record NC_044979.1, read on the forward strand.
CACATCTACATGTAAACTTCACATCATCCACAGAAATAAAGCTCAGATGAACTAAAGTTAAATGCGTTAAAAAACAAAACAAAACAAAACAAAAACAAAAACAAAAAACTGGCCAGGCACGGTGGCTCACGCCTGTAATCCCAGCACTTTGGGAGGCCAAAGCAGGTGGATCACCTGAGGTCAGGAGTTCGAGACCAGCCTGACTAACATGGTGAAACCCCATCTGTACTAAAAATACAAAAATTAGCTGGGCATGGTGGCGCATGCCTGTAATCCCAGCTACTCGGGAGTCTGAGGCAGGAGAATCACTTGAATCCTGAGGCGGGGTTGCAGTAAGCCAAGATGGCGCCATTGCACTCCAGCCTGGGCAACAAGAGCGAAACTACATCTAAAAAAATAAATAAAACTGATAGAAGTCTTAGGCCAGGCGCAGTGGCTAACACCTGCCAGCACTTTGGGAGGCTGAGGTGCGGAGATCACTTGAGCCCAGGCATGCGAGACCAGCCTGGGCAACATAGGGAAACCCCATCTCTACAAACAATACAAAAATTAGCTGGGCATGGTGGTGCACATCTGTAGTCCCAGCTACTCAGGAGGCTGAGGCGAGAGGATCACTGGAGCCCTACAGATCAAGGCTGCAGTGAGCTGTGATCATGTTGCTGCACTCCAGCCTGGGCAACAGAGCAATACCTTGTCTCAAACAACAACAACAAAAAAAAGCAATGTGTATTACTCATATAATCCAGATGGACAGACTGCTCCATGTGAGATTATAAGACAGCTAGCCATGAGTCCCCAGGCCGACTTTGATCCTCTCTGTGACCTAAAAGAACTCCTTGGCCAGGCGCAGTTTCTCATCCCTGTAAACCCAGCACTCTGGGAGGCCCAGGCGGGTGGATCACCTGAGATCAGGAGTTCGAGACCAGCCCAACTAATAAATACAAAAGTTAGCCGGGTGTGGTGGTGGGCGCCTGTAATCCCAAATACTTGGGAGGCTGAGGCAGGAGAATCATTTGAACCCGGGGTTTCAGTGAGCCCAGATCACAGCCTGGGCAACAAGAGTGAAACTCTGTCTCAAAAAAAAAAAAGAACTTAATGCCATGCTCCCTGGGCCCCAGACCAGGCTGTGCCCACTGCACTAGAGCAGGACAGTGCGGTCATAACCACCCCAGTGATCTCAGGGTGCCAATGACCTATACTGCACCACACCAGCTTCCAGGCCACCTCTTGTGATTTTTTCGGTTTCCTTTTCTGCCTTTCAACAAAGACCTTTATTTGCACTCATTTTCACAGAGTGGAAAAACTGTTTTGGCCAACTTTCTGACAGAATCTTCTGACATCACTGAATACAGCCCAACCCAAGGAGTGAGGTGAGCCCTGACAAATCTGTGTCCACAACAGTGCCCAACTGGCTGGGCAGGGAGGCTCATGCCTCTAATCCCAGCGCTCTCGGAGGTCAAAGTGGGAGGATCGCCTGAGCCCTGGGCAATATAGGGAGACCCCATCTCAACTAAAAATAAAACATTAGGCCAGGCGCGGTGGCTCAAGCCTGTAATCCCAGCACTTTTGGGAGGCCGAGACGGGCGGATCACGCAGGTCAGGAGATCGGGAGACTATCCTGGCTAACGTGGTGAAACCCCTGCCTCTACTAAAAAAAATACAAAAAAACTAGCCGGGCGAGGTGGCGGACTCCCAGTCCCAGCTACCGGGAGGCTGAGGCAGGAGAATGGCGTGGAACTCCGGAGGCGGAGCTTGCAGTGAGCTGAGATCCCGCCACTGCACTCCAGCGCCTGGTGACAGAGCAAGACTCTGTCTCAAAAAAAAAATTAGCCAGGTAAGTTGGCATGTGTCTGTAGTCTCAGCTACACAGTAGGCTGAAGCAGCAGGATTGCCGAGTGTCAGGGAGCTGGAGGCCGCAGTGAGCCATGATCACCACTGCACTTCAGCCTGGTGACAGAGTGACCCAAGGTCTCAAAAAAAAAATTTAATAATAAAACAATTTAAAAAGACTGCCCAGCCATCACCCACCTCCTACTTTTGTTGCTCTTGGCATTCCAAAAGTGTAATGCAGCTTCATTATTGGTGCTACTGCTGCTCTTCTTCTTCGTCCTGTCTCCCAGGCTGGAGTGCTGTGGCACAATCTCGGCTCACTGCAACCTCCACCTCCCAGGTTCAAGCGATTCTCCTGCCTCAGCCTCCCCAATAGCTGGGATTACAGGTGCCCACCATCATGCCCGGCTAATTCTTTTATTTTTAGCATAGCGAGGGTTTCACCATGTTGTCCAGGCTGGTCTCGAACTCCTAACCTCAAGTGATCTGCCTGCCTCGGCCTCTCAGAGTGCTGAGATTACAGGCATGAGCCACCACACCCAGCCTACTGCTCTTCTTTTTCCTTTTAGGATCCTGGAATTTGAGAACCCGCATGTTACCAGCAACAACAAAGGCACAGGCTGTGAATTCGAGCTATGGGACTGTGGTGGCAATGCTAAGTATGTTTCCTTTAAAGAAAGTCACTTCATCAAATGGTTTAAAAATCAGCTGCCCAGGCCAGGGGTGGTGGCTCACACCTGTAATTCCAGCACTTTGGGAGGCCAAGGGGGGTGGATCATCTGAGGAGAAGAGTTCAAGAGCAGCCTGGCCAACATGGTGAAACTGCATCTCTACTAAAAATACGAAAAATTAGCCCGGTGTGGTGGCGGCCACATGTAATCCCAGCTACTTGGGAGACTGAGGCAGGAGAACTGCTTGAACCTGGAGGCGGAGGTTGCAGTGAGCGGAGATCGCACCATTGTACTCCAGCCTGGGTGACAGAGCTGGACTCTTTGTCTCAAAAAACAAAACCAAACAAAAAAAATCAGCTGCCCATCAGGCACCATGAAGTTGGGCCTAGCATGTTTCCTGGCACATATGAGGAGCTTGATAAATTATTTGCTGACATGCATTGCTTTATACACTTTAGTGATTAGGTTATGATGCAGTTAGAAGTCATCAACCTTGGCCAGGCGCAGTGGCTGACGCCTGTAATCCCAGTACTTTGGGAGGCCGTGGCAGGCAGATCACCTAAGGTCAGGAGTTCAAGACCAGCCTGCCCAACATGATGAAACCTCATCTTTAAAAAAAAAAAATAGGGGCCAGGCACCGTGGCTTACGCCTGTAATCCACTGCTTTGGGAGGCTGAGGCAGGCAGATCACCAGAGCTCAGGAGTTTGAGACCAGCCCGGCCAACATAGCAAAACCCCGTCTCTACTAAAAATACAAAACTTAGCCCAGTATGGTGGTGTGCACCAATAATCCCAGCCACATCAGGAGACTGAGGCAGGAGAATCACTTGAACCTGGGAGGTAGACGTTGCTACTGCACTCCAGCTTGGGCGACAGAGCCAGACTCTTATCTCAAAAAATAATAACAATTTTTTTTAAATGAAGAAATCATCAACCTTTAAAAAAACTAAAATTGGCCTGATGTGGTGCACACCTGTAGTCCTAGCTACTCAGGAGGCTGAGGCGGAAGGATCGCTCGGGCCCACGTTGGAGGCTGCAGTGAGCTATGATCCCACAACTGCACAATTTTAAAAGACTGCCCAGCCATCACCCACCTCCTACTTTTGTTGCTGTTGGCAACAAAAAGTAGAGCAAGACCCTGTCTCTTTAAAAAAAAAAAAAAAAAAAAAGTCATGGACCAGCTGTTTCTTTTTTGTTGTTGTTGTTGTTTTGGGATGGAGTCTCGCTGTGTCACCCAGGCTGGAGTGCAGTAGTGCAAACTCAGCTTGCTGCAAGCTCCGCCTCCCGGGTTCATGCCATTCTCTTGCCTCAGCCTCCCGAGTAGCTGGGACTACAAGAGCCCACCACCACGCTCAGCTAACATTTTTGTATTTTTAGTAGGGATGGAGTTTCACCGTGTTAGCCAGGATGGTCTCGATCTCCTGACATCGTGACCCACCCGCCTCAGCCTCCCAAAGTCCTGGGCTTACAGGAGTGAGCCACCACGCCCAGGCTGTTATAGACCAACTTTTAATACTAAGATATTCTTTTTAAAGTCCACAGTTAGAAACCAGAATGACCTGACTTTCCCTCTTGTTCCTTTTCTTCCTCCCAGGTTTGAGTCCTGCTGGCCAGCCCTGATGAAGGATGCTCATGGAGTGGTGATTGTCTTCAATGCTGACATCCCAAGCCACCGGAAGGAAATGGAGATGTGGTATTCCTGCTTTGTCCAACAGCAGTCCTTACAGGACACACAGTGTATGCTAATTGCACACCACAAACCAGGCTCTGGAGATGATAAAGGAAGCCTGTCTTTGTGTAAGGAAACTGGAATTTCTCTTCCTCTTTTGTCTTGAATGTTTTGGACACCTACATATTGCCCCACGTCCTACAAACCAGCAGCTCTGTCCAGTTACTGAGCACCTTCTGTACCCTAGGCAATTGTTGCCCGCTCCATGTGAGTCCACCCTGTCTCTACTAAAAATACAAAAATTAGCCAGGCATGATGACAGGCGCCGGTAGTCCCAGCTACTCAGGGGCTAAGGCAGGAGAATTCCTTGAGCCTGGGAGGCAGAGGTTGCAGTGATCTCACCGCTGCACTCCAGCTTGGGTGACAGGATGAGACACCATCTCAAAAAATAAATAAATAAATGAAAGGCCAGGCGCAGTGGGAGGCCAACACTTTGGGAGGCCGAGGTGGGTGGATCTCTTGAGGTCAGGAGTTCTAGACCAGCCTGGCCAACATGGTGAAACCCCATCTCTACTAAAAATACAAAAATTAGCGGGCCGGGCGCGGTGGCTCAAGCCTGTAATCCCAGCACTTTGGGAGGCCGAGACGGGCGGATCACGAGGTCAGGAGATCGAGACCATCCTGGCTAACATGGTGAAACCCCGTCTCTACTAAAAATACAAAAAAACTAGCCGGGCGTGGTGGCGGGCGCCTGTAGTCCCAGCTACTCGGAGGCTGAGGCAGGAGAATGGCGTGAACCTGGGAGGCGGAGCTTGCAGTGAGCCGAGATCGCCACTGCACTCCAGCCTGGGTGACACAGCGCGAGACTCCGTCTCAAAAAAAAAAAAAAAAAAAAAAAAATACAAAAATTAGCTGGGGGTGGTGGTGCACGCCTGTAATCCCAGCTACTCAGGAGACTGAGGCAGGAGAATCACTTGTACCTGGGAGGTGGAGGTTGCAGTGAGCTGATGCACTCCACTCCACCCTGGACAACAAGAGTGAAACTCTGTCTCAAAAAAAAAACCAAACCAGAATACAGAGTGGGAAAATCCTGCTTGTCGCTATTCTTGGGTATGACTGGGGTGGCACTCTTTCTGAAAGAACTTTTCTGGAGAAAAACCTCCAATTCACATAACACACATCCCAAGGGTGACACAGTAATCCTGAAAAAGAAGTCAGAAAATACTCAGAAACAAAATGAGAATAATAGAGAACCTATAAATCAGAAGACCTGGAAAGTGGTTTGTAAGGTTTTCATCCTGTTGCCAGGTGGCAGTATAGCAAACCCTTTCTCTGTTCTCTGGTGTCAAGGAAGACAACTTGATTTGTGAACTTCAGAAAGTTAAATTTCTTCTAGAAGTTTCACTGGGAGCTAGAAAGGGCCCCTCATTGAAACTCCTTGACTAATTAACCTTATCTTCATTTTCAAGCGCCACCCTTGAACAAGCTGAAGCTGGTGCACTCGAACCTGGAAGATGACCCTGAGGAGATCCGGATGGAATTCATAAAGTATTTAAAAAGCATCATCAACTCCATGTCTGAGAGCAGAGACAGGGAGGAGATGTCAATTATGACCTAGCCAGCCTTCACCTGGGACTGCCACCTCCCCAGTGAAATCAGCATGTTTCTTGGTGCAGATCTGAAATCACATCCAGCTCCTGATGTTTTCTTCTCCCTGTGACTGCAGAGGAAGTGTTCCTACCTGCAGGAAGGCACCTGTCACGCAGGGCATTCACTCAGACCATCTATGCTCTGTCCTGAGTTCAGTTTAGAAAATCCTATCATCGAATTCAGATTTCCTGGCCCCAGAACTTCCCAAAGACCTATAAAATGGAGGGATTTACCACCTTCACATATGTCCAGTTATATAGTTTGTGGAATTGTAACCGTTGCAGCCCAATGATACAACAGTAGTTTAATCATGTGTATTGGCTTGAATGTAATTTTCATTCCTTGATTTACCCAACAAACACCGATGGGTTGAGCACCTGCTGTGTGTGCACCACTGTCGTAGCTGCTGACTGCAGACAGCATGCATGAAAAAGACACAAATCCCCACCCTCGCGGAACTCATTCCATTTTCCTAAATATTAGGTTGGTGCAAAACTAATCGCGGTTTTTGCCATTTTTAATTTTTAATGGCAAAAGCCACAATTACTTTTGCACCAACCTAATAGTAAGGCCAATTCAGAAACTTGAGTGCAATGTCTTGGATATGCAAAAAAGAAAATCAAAATGCATTCTTCATTCTCTGTAAGAGTTCTAGGTGGGGCTCAGTGGCTCACACTTGTAATCTCAGCACTTTGGGAGGCCAAGGCAGGCGGATCACTTGAAGCCAGGAGTTCAAGACCAGCGTGGCCAACATGGCAAAACCCTATCTCTACTAAAAATATAAAAATTCACAGGGTGTGTTGGCACATGCCTGTAATACTAACTACTCGGGTGGCTGAGGCATAAGAATTGCTTGAGTCTGGGAGGCAGAGGTTGCACTGAGCTAAGATCGCACCACTATACTCCAGCCTGGGTGACAGACACCATGTCTCAAATAGATGAAATTACATTAAATGTTTAAAAAGAGGTCTAAATAAGTTTCATATGCTGCCCTCCCTCAGATAATGTGGGAACCTGGGGTACTTAACATGCCAAATGAAGGTATACTTGATTCGTTATTCATAGATTTTGTATTTGAGAATTTGCTTACTCACTAAAATATGTTTGTAACCCCCAAATCAATACTGTGGCACTTTCTCAGTTATTTGCAGACATACAGAGTGATATAAAATGTGAAGTGCCTGGCTGGGCGTGGTGGCTCACACCTGCAATCCCAGCACTTTGGGAGGCCGAGGCAGGCAGATCACAAGGTCAAGAGATAGAGACCAACCTGGCCAACATGGTGAAACCCCATCTCTACTAAAAATACAAAAATTAGTTGGGCGTGGTGGGGCGTGCCTGTAGTCCCAGCTACTCAGGAGGCGGAGGCAGGAGAATTGCTTGAACCTGGGAGGCGGCGATTGCAGTGAGCTGAGATTGCACCACTGCACTCCAGCCCGGTGACAGAGCAAGACTCCGTCTCCAAGAAGAGGAAAAAAAAAAAAATTGAAGTGCCTGGCCAGTTGCAGCGGGTCACGGCTGTAATCCCAACACTTTGGGAGGCCGAGATGGGAGAACTGCTAGAAACCAGGAGTTTGAGACCAGCCTGGCCAACATGGTGAAACCCCATCTCTACTAAAAGTACAAAAATGTGCCAGGCGTGTTGGCACACACCTGTAATACCAGTACTTAGGTGGCTGAGGCATAAGAATTGCTTGAGCCTGGGAGGCAGAGGTTGTAGTCAGCCAAGATTGTGCCACTGTACTCCAGCCTGGGCAACAGAGTGAGACTGTCTCAAACAAAAAAAGAAAAAAAAAGGCTGAGTGCATTGGCTCAAACCTGTAATCCCAGCACTTCCTAGGGAGGCAGGAGGGTGTGTGGTCACGAAATGGGAGTTCCAGATTAGCCTACTAAATATGGTAGAAACCCCTGTCTCAATAATAAGTACAAAATTAGTTTACATGGTGGCAGGCTTTTCTGTAATCCCAGCTAATTAGGGAGGCTTTGAAGCTGAGAGACTTGCTTGAACCCAGGAGGTGAGGTTGTGTGTTTTAGACAAGTCACTGGGCACTCCACTGGGCAGCAGAGTGCCAAGACTGTCTCCAAAAACAAAGAAAAGAAAAGAAAAAGTCATGATTTTGGGAACCAAGACTGTAGCAGATCAGAAAGAGAATGTGCAGGTTTAGTTTGATGAACTGCAAGGATTAAAAACTATTTTAAAGTATAATAAGAAATGTACGGTTATTTTCATTATAAGCCTAAAAGGATTTAATCATCAGATACAAATCTAAGTTACTCTGTTTTTAGACGAGCCCCACTGTGTCTCCAGGCTGGAGGCAGTGGCTGCCAATCCTTGGCTCACACTGCAAGTCTCCTCTACCGGGGTCTAGGAACCCTCTGACTCTGGAACCTAACCAACCACAATTAACCAATGCCATATGGCATAANNAAGTTACTCTGTTTTTAACGACCCTGTTTCGTTATCCTGTTACATAACTATCTATAAACTATACATAACAAAGTTTACCATTCTAGCCATTTGGAAGTATATGCTTCAGTAGCATTCAATACACTCATATTGTTGTACAGCCATCACCACCGTCCATCCCCAGAACCCTCTATCATCCCTAACTCAAACTGTACCCACTTAACATCTCCCCATTCCTCCTTCCCCAGCCCTTGACAACCACCATTCTGCTTTCTGTCTCTATGACTTTGCCTCCTCTAAGTTCCTTATATAAGTGGAATCCTACACTCTTTTTTGTCTTTTTGTAATACTAACTACTCGGGTGGCTGAGGCGTAAGAATTGCTTATTTCCCAGAGCTTAATGATCTCAGGGCTCACCTGCCTTGTAGCATATATCAGAATCTCCTTCCTTTTTAAGGTGGTATAATATTCTATCCTACACATTTTATTTATCCATTCATTTGTTGATGGACATTTCGGTTTTTTCACCTTTTGGCTCTAGCGTATACACTGCTAGCAGCATGGGTGTACAGTTCACCCAGGATACTTTGGAAGGTTAAAAGCATTTAATTTCTCCAAAAGGCCGGATGCGGTGGCTCACACCTGTAATCCATACACTTTGGGAATCTGAGACGGATGGAAATTCTGAGGTCAGGAGTTCAAGACCAGCCTGTCCAACATGGTGAAGCGCCATCTCTACTAAAAATACAAAATTTAGCTGGGAGTGATAGCGTGCCTGTAATCCCAGCTACCTGGGAGGCTAGGGCAGGAGAATCACTTGAACCCAGGAGGCGGAGGTTGCAGTAAGCTGAGATCGTGACACTGCACTCCAGCCTGGGCAACAAGAGCAGAACTCCATCTCAAAAAAACAAAGTGCCAAGCACGGTGGCTCACGCCTGTAATCCCAGCACTTTGGGAGGCCAAGGCAGGTGAATCACAAGGTCAGGAGTTCAAGACCAGCCTGGCCAACATAGTGAAACCCCGACTCTACTAAAAATACAAAAAATTAGGCGTGGCGGCGAGCACCTGTAATCCCAGCTACTCAGGAAGCTGAGGCAGGAGAATCGCTTCAACCCAGGAGACAGAAGTTTCAGTGAGCCAAGATCGCACTATTGCACTCCAGCCCCAGCAACAGTGCAAGACTCTGTCTAAAAAAAAAAAAAATCTCTGCAAAACATTATATTTATTTAGATGACCTTGATTATGGACACTATATCCAGTTGAAAAGTGGAGTACAGACATAGTTTTTTTTTTTTTTTTTTGAGACACGCTGTCACTCTGTCATCCCGGCTGGAGTGCAGTGGCATGACCACAGCTCACAGCAGCCTCAACCTCCTGGGCTCCACTGATCTTGCCACCTCAGCCTCCGAGTAGTTAGGACTAGAGATACATGCACCAGTAATGGTCCATCCCACTAATTAGTGCATGCCTAATTTTTGTAGTTTTTGTAGAAATGGGGTTTTGCCATGTTGCCCCGGCTGATGTCAAACTTCTAACCTTGAGTGGTCCGCCCATCTCAGCCTCCCAAAGTGGTGGGATTACAGGCATGAGTCATTGTGCCCAGCCCATACACAACTTCTAAAAAATTTTTCTTAACACGAAATTGGTAAACATGTTCTAAAGATTTAATGTACAGAATCACTATATATGGTGAGTTTATGGTTTATTGTAAGGTTTGTTTTAATCATCTTAAGAGTTTTTGTTTTGTTTTTTTGAGACAGAGTCTCACTGCAACCTCTACCCTCCAGGTTCAAGCAATTCTCCTCCCTCAGCCTCGCCTTCCGAGCAGCTGGGATTACAGGCACCTACCACTGCGCCCAGCTAATTTTTGTATTTTTAATAGAGACAAGGTTTCACCATCTTGGCCAGGCTGGTCTTGAACTCCTGACCTTGTGATCCACCCGCCTCAGCCTCCCAAAGTGCTGGGATGACAGGCATGAGCCACCGTGCCTGGCCATGGAGTTATTTTTCATTCATAATTGCTATGTTTGTAATTTTTTAACATAGCCAACAAGAAAATACACTAAGTAGATCAAATGGTAGATATAGCTCTTTACAGTTGAGAGTGGGAGAAAAAGTTGAGGCACCTAAGGGAGAAGAATAAAAATGCTAGGGTGTCTGTCACTTTCACAGTGAGGAGGGCTGACATGTAGCAGCTGTGTGAGCAGTCTATTGGAGAGAGTGGCTTTTCTAGTAGACCACAATTCCCTGGCAATTTAGTTTGAACCACATTCACCTGTTGGATTACCAAGAGTACTATTAATGTCAACTGAACTAAATCATCTTTCCATGACTGCTGCCTAACAAGAATCCGTCTTGCAAAATTGACCACCTCAAAAAGAAATTATTTTCATTTCACCTTTAATGATTATCCAAGACCCCAGTATAACAATTAACCCAGCAGATTTTGTTCACATGAATGGCAGAGTACAACCCTTTAAATCTTTGAATTGAGAAAAAGGCTTCAGATTTTAAGTTTTGAGAGTTTTTTTTCTGCTTCATCTAGTCTACCATTGAAGCTTTTGAGTGTACTTTGTATTTCATCCAGTGATTTCTTCAGTTCCACATTTGCCACGTGCTCTGGTAAACTCTGTAACTGGTTGGTAAATACCTCAAGCATATCCAGAATTGCTACTGACGTTTCCCTACTTTCTTTTTCAGAAGTCTCTTGAATCCCCCTAATCTTGGCTAAAATCAGTTTCCACAATTCTCTATATGACATTTCTTGAATTTCTTTTGTATGGGGATCTGTTGCTGGAGAATTACTGGGTTCCTCTGGAGGCATCCCACTTCCTTGCTTTTTCACGTTTCCCGTGTCCTTCTGTTGAAATCTGCGCATCCTGTGTAAATTGCTTCTTCCAAGTTTGTGAACTCACTTTGTAGGGGAGGACTTCTTCCTGAAAATGTAGATATGGTGTTGGTTAGGTGGGGCATTTTGGCTTTGATTGGGGTAGTATTGTAGGCGCTGTATGATTTCTTGGGTGGTTATTAGTGGAGGGTGTGGTTGCTGGGGACTAGGAGGCTAAGGTGGGCCAGTCTTTGAGCCCCAGTGGTAGGCTGAGCTTGCCTCATTCTTAAACCTAGGAGCGGTGTAGGCTGGCTGTGGCGTTAATGGGTTCAGGGGAGCAATTTGGGGTCCTCTAGGTGCCCTGCTCGAATCCTGGTAGTGGCAGCCCCAGCTAAGCTCGTAGTTGATCCCAGGCCCCAGACCAGCGGGTGTGATGTGGGTGAAGGCAGTTGGGGGGCAACCCACCAGAACCCAGGCCGTCTCTGCTGGTGTTGGAGGTGGTTGCCATGGGTTGGGCGGGCAGGTGACTCCCCTGGCCGGCAGGTGGCCTGTGGTGGTATCCCACAGGCTGGGCCCCAGACCCCACACCCCGGGGAGGAGTAGTCAGGCACCACCGGTGGCGGAAGGGGCAGAACAGCCCCCAATCCTCAGGCCCCTGGCCCGTGTGCTCAAGATCCTCAGGGGACGGAGCCGCCAGCGGACTGTCCTCAGGCCCCTAGGGTTTGGGCTCTGGCTGTGACAGACAGGGAAGGACTGGTCCCCAGGCTGCCGGCGGAAAGCTCAGGTGAGGCAGGGCGGGCGCGCAGATGGCTCGCGTCTGGGTCCCGCGGGCAGCAGCGGGTTATTTATCCTTTGGGACTCCTGAGAGCGCCCGCCCTCCCTCTCCCTCCCTGGCCCTCAGCTGGCTGCGGCGGTTACCGCAGGCAAGGCAGGAGCTGCCCTCGGGGCTGGACTCCGGATGGCGGAAGCTGCAGCTGCAGCTGCTCAGGGCAGGGAAGCCCATGGGCTCCACGTGGGCCCCTGCAACGCCGCTGGGGAATCTCTCCGCCGCTGCCCCCTATTCTGGAGGCCCGCGAGGGTCAGGTGGCTGCGGCCAAGTCCGTGTGGGGACTACGGAACCCCGTGGTCTCTCACTCACCCTTTCCCCGCGCGCGGGAGCTACAGGCCGTCCCCGCCTATCCGATTTCTCTGCAAAGGCTGCCTGGGTGCCTCTGCTCCGCTCCTCGAGCTCCCCGTGGGTTCTCAACTGAATCCCGCGTTCTCTCAGCGGATCTGCTGCAAGTGTGAAAAGCTACCGGCTCCTTCGGTTCCCTTCGGAGGAGAGGCGCGTGCAGGCTGCAACTACCCGGCCATCTTGAGCCTGTGGTCCAGGGCGGGAACGGGTCCCAAGTGCGCGAGTTACGCAAGGGCGTTCCCTGGAGGGTCCGGGTCGGCCCCGCCCCCTCATTCCTGGGAAGGCCCCGCCCTCCCGTTCCAGACTCGACCGAAAGCTCCGTGTGCACACGGGTGTGTTAGCTAATAGAAATGGGAGCAGACTGTTTACACTTTTCCACAAAAGTGTTCATTTTTCACTTTTTTTTTTTTTTTTTTTTTTTTTTTTTTGAGACGGAGTCTCGCGCTGTGTCACCCAGCGGAGGTGTGGCGTGATCTCGCTCACTGCAAGCTCCTGCCTCCCAGGTTCATGCCATTCTCCTGCCTCAGCCTCCGAGAAGTTGGGACTACAGGCTGCCACCACGCCCGGCTAGTTTTTGTATTTTTAGTAGAGACGGGTTTCACCATGTTAGCCAGGATGGTCTCAGGGGACTCCTGACCTCGATCCACCCGCCTCGGCCTCCCAAAGTGTTGGGATTGTTTGAGCCACCGCGCCCGTCTCATTTTTTCACTTTTTTTGTTGTTGCTAAGACGGAGTGCAGAGGCGCGATCTCGGCTCACTGCAGCCCGCCCAGGGTCAAGCAATTCTCCTGCCTCAGCCTCCCGAAGGCTGGATTATAGGCAAGCGCCACCACGCCAGCCACTTTTCGGCTTTGTAGAGACGTCACCATATTGGCCAGGCTGGTCTTGAACCTGACTCCTTGATCTGCCAACCCCACCTCCCAAAGTGCTGGGATTATAGGCTGAGCCACTGTGCCTGCTTCATTTTTCTTTTAAATTTCTTTTTTTTTTTTTTTTTTGAGACGGAGTCTCTGTCACTCAGGCTGGAGTGCTGTGGCCTGATCTCAGCTCACTGCAAGCTCCGGCCTCCGGTTTATTTATTCTCCCTGCCTCAGCCTCCCGAGTAGCTGATTCATAGTCGCCTGCACCTCGGGCCCGGGCTAATTTTTGTATTTTTTAGTAGAGACGGGGTTTCACTGTGTTCGCCAGGATGGTCTTCATCTCCTGACCTCGTGATCCGCCCGTCTCGGCCTCCCAAAGTGCTGGGATTACAGGCTTGAGCCACCGCGCCCGGCATTTTTCACTTTTTAAACTGGGGATTTGTGTCAGTACTCGCAGAGCCACCTTTTTTTTTTTTTTTTTTTTTTTGAGACGGAGTCTGGCTCTTGTTAGCCAGGCTGGAGTGCAATGGTGCGATCTCGGCTCACCACAACCTCTGCCTCCTGGGTTCAAGCGATTCTCCTGCCTCAGCCTCCTGAGTAGCTGGGATTACAGGCGCGTGCCGCCAGACCCTGCCAATTTTGTATTTTTAGTAGATACGGGGTTTCACCATGTTGGCCAGGCTGGTCTCGAACTCTTGACCTCAGGTGATCCGCTCACCTTGGCCTCCAAAAGTGCTGGGATTACAGACGTGAGCCACCTTGCCCGGCCTGCTTTATTCTTTTTTACAGCTAAATAATATCAACATAATCATCTATATTGGAATGTCACATATTGTTAGATATTTGAAAAATCATTTATGTTGAAATATGCATTTTTATGGATGGCCTTTTGAACAGTACTGAAAAACATGATTTGGGGGTATAAATATGTTTAAATGTGCAATTTCAGAGAGATGATTTCTTTTTTTTTTTTTTTTTTTGAGATGGAGTTTCACTTTTGTTGCCCAGGCTGGAGTGCAATGGCACAATCTTGGCTCACTGCAACCTCCACCTCCCAGGTTCAAGTGATTCTCCTGCCTCAGCTTCCCAAGTAGCTGGGATTACAGGCGCACGCCACCACGCCCGGCTAATTTTCTATTTTTGGTAGAGACAGGGTTTCACCCTGTTGGTCAACCTGGTCTTGAACTCCCGACCTCAGGTAATCCGCCCGCCTCGGCCTCCCAAAGTGCTGGGATTACAGGCGTGAGCCACCGCACCTGGCCCAGAGAGATGATTTCAACAATCATTCCTTTCAAAGGTAAAGATTGGGCTGAGCACAGTGGCTCACACCTGTAATCCCAGCACTTTGGGAGGCCAAGGTGGGCAGATCACCTGAGGTTGGGAGTTCAAGACCAGTTTGACCAACATGGTGAAACCCCATCTCTACTAAAAACACAAAATTAGCCGGGCATGGTGGTGCATGCCTGTAATCCCAGCTACTTGGGAGGCTGAGGCAGGAGAATCGCTGGAACCCTGGAGGTGGAGGTTGCGGTAAGCCAATATGGCAAATTGCACTCCAGCCCTGGCAACAAGAGTGAGACTTCATCTCAAAAAAAAAAGGAAATGTTTTGTTTTTATATTATAAACCTAAAAATTTTAATCAGGATGTTTTCAAATTTAACAATCTTGTGACAAACTATCCATAACATAAAATTTGCCAATCTAACCTCTTTTTTTTTTTTTTTTTTTTTTTTTTTGAGAAGGAGTCTTGCTCTGTTGCCAGTCTGGAGTTCAGTGGAGTGATCTCCGCTCACTGCAACCTCCAACTCCTGGGTTCAAGCCATTCTCCTGCCTCAGCCTCCCAAGTAGCTGGGACTACAGGCGCATGACCACCATGCCCAGCTAATTTTTGTATTTTTAGTAGAGATGGGGTTTCACCATGTTGGCCAGGATGATCTCGATGTCTTGACCTTGTGATCCGCCCACCTCAGCCTCCTAAAGTGCTGGGATTATAGGCATGAGCCACCACGCCTAACCTGCCTCTTTAGCCTAGGCTGGAGTGGAGTGGTGCCATCTGGGCTCACTTCAGTCTCCACCTCCTTGGCTCAAGCCATCCTCCCACCTTAGCCTCCCGAGTAGCTGAGACTACAGGATCGCACCACCACGACCAGCCAGATTTTTACTGTAGAGACGGGGTTTCACTATATTCCCCAGACTGGTCTCAAACTTGCGAGCTGAATCCATCCACCCACCTCTGCCTTCCAAAGTACTCGGATTACAGGCGCTAGCCACCAGAACCAGCCCATTCTAACCATTTGGAAGTATACGGTTCAGTAGCAGTAAATACACTCACATTGTTATGCAACCATCACCACCA
Organism: Papio anubis; assembly: GCF_008728515.1. NCBI lineage: Eukaryota > Metazoa > Chordata > Mammalia > Primates > Cercopithecidae > Papio > Papio anubis. Next base: position 138,770,966 of record NC_044979.1, read on the forward strand.
TCCATCTCCAGAACTTTCTATGATCCCTAACTGAATCTCTGTAACCATTAAACAACTCCCCTTTTCTCCTTCCCCTAGCCCCTGGCAACCACCGTTCTATTCTACTTTTTGTCTCTGATTTTGCCTCCTCTAAGTCCCTTATACAAGGGGAATCATACAGTATTTGCTTTTTTGTTACTGGTTTATTCCAGGTAACCTAATATCTCAAGGTTCATCTGTGTTGCAGCATGTGTCAGAATTTCCTTCCTTTTTAAGGCAGAATACATCTGAGCACGGTGGCTCACGCCTGTAATCTCAACACTTTGGGAGGCCAAGGCAAATGGATCACCTGAGGTCAGAAGTTCAAAACCAGCCTGGCCAACATGGCAAAACCCTGTCTCTACTAAAAATACAGGTCAGGCACACGCTGTAATCCCAGTGATAGAGGCAGCTTGCAGATGAGGAGGTCAGGAGCCCGAGACCAGCCTGACTCAACATAGGAACTGCCTTACTAAACAGCAGCTGGGTGTGGTGGTGCTGCCCAATCCTTCAGCTACTAGGGAGGCTGAGGCAGGAGAATTGTTGAACCCAGGAGGTGGGAGGTTGCCGAAATTGCACCCACTGTACCCAGCCTGAGCAACAGAGCAAGACTCTGTCTCAAAAAAAAAAAAAAAAATATTAAAATTAGCCAGGTTGCCTGTAATCCCAGCTACTCTGGGGAGGCTGAGGCAGGAGAATCGCTTGAACCCAGGAGGCGGAGGTTGCAGTGAGCCAAGATCACGCCATTGCACTCCACCCTGGGCAACAAGAATGAAACCCTGTCTCTAAATAAATAAATAAATAAATAAATAAGCAAGCCGGGCATGATGGGGCACACCTGTAATCCCAGCTACTCGGGAGGCTGAGGCACAAGAATCACGTGAACCTGGGAGGTAGAGGTTGCAGTGAGCCGACATCTCACCACTGCACTCCAGCCTGGGTGACAGAGAGAGACTCTGTGTGGGAAAACAAAACTTCCTTCCTTAAGAAGATAGAATAATATTCCATCATATGGCCAGACCACATTTTGCTTATCCATTCATCTGTTGGCTATTTGGGTGTTTCCAACTTTTGGCTTAGTGAGTGCACTGCTAGCAACATGGGTATACAGCTCACCCAGGATATTTTAGAAGATTTTTAGCATTTATCTCCAAAAGTTTATATTTATTTAGATGACCTTGATATGGACAACATATTCAGCTGGAAGGTAGAATACATACACAGCTTCTAAACGGTCTTTTTTTTTTTTTTTAAGACAAAGTCTTATTGCCCAGGCTGGAATGCAGTGAGTTGATCTCAGCTCACTGCAACCTTTGCCTCCCAGGTTCAAGCGATTCTCCTGCCTCAGTCTCCCAAGTAGCTGAGACTACGGGTGTGTGCCACCACACCTGGCTCATTTTTGTATTTTCAGTAGAGACAGGTTTTCAAGATGTTGGCCAGGCTGGTCTCGAACTCCCGACATGAAGTGATCTGTCCGCCTCAGCCTCCCAAAGTCCTGGGATTACAGGTGGCAGCCACCATGCCCGGCCTAAAAAATTCCATAACATCAAATTGGTAAAAATGTTCAAAACTTAATGCTCAGAATAACCAGACATGGTGAGTTTATCATTTATTGTACAAGCATTTTTTCTGTTTGTTTTTTGAGACGGAGCCTCACTGTGTCACCCAGGCTGGAGTACAGTGGCACGATATGGGCTCACTGCAACCTCCACCTCCTGGGTTCAAGTGACTCTCCTGCCTCAGTCTCCCGAGTAGCTGCAATTACTGGCGCCCACCACCATGCCAGGCTTTTTTTTTTTTTTTTTTTTTTTTTGTATACTTAGTAGACAAGGGGTTTCACCATTTGTTTTAATCATCTTAGGAGTTTTCTGTCATTCAGGCTCACTACAGCCCCAACCTCCCAGGCTCAAGCGATCTTCCCACCTGTGTCTGAATAGCTAGGACTAGAGGCTGACGCCCACCATACTTGCCTAATTTTTATCCTATTTTTGATAGAGTCGCTCACTTTGTTGCTGAGGCTGGTCTCGAACTCCTGGCCTTAAGCAACCCTCCTGCCTCAGCCTCCCAAAGTGTTGGGATTATAGGCATCAGCTGCTGTGCCTGCAGTTTTGTTTTGTTTTTTGTTTGTCTGTTTTTGAGACAGTCTTCTCTGTCACCCAGGCTGGAGCACGATGGCATGATCTCGGCTCACTGACATCTCTGCCTCCTGTGTTCAAGCAATTATCCTGCCTCAGCCCCCTGAATAGCTGGGACTACAGGCATGTGCCACCACACACAGCTAATTTTTGTATTTTTAGTAGAGATGGGGTTTCACCATGTTGACCAGGCTGGTCTCAAACTCCTGACCTTGTGATCTGCCCACCTTGGCCTCCCAAAGTGCTGGGATTACAGGCATGAGCCACCGCACCCGCCCTACAATTTTTACATCTGTAATTTTTCAACATAGCAAATGGGAAAATACACCAAGTAGATCAAATGGTAGATATAGCTCTTTTCAGCTGTGAGTGGGAGAAAAAGTTAAGGCACCTAAGGGAGATGAATAAAAATGCTAGGGTGCGGGCCGGGCGCGGTGGCTCAAGCCTGTAATCCCAGCACTTTGGGAGGCCGAGACGCATGGATCACGCAGGTCAGGAGATCGACCATCCTGGCTAACATGGTGAAACCCTCGCCTCTACTAAAAATACAAAAACTAGCCGGCGCAGGTGGCAGGCGCTCGTAGTCCCAGCTACCGTGAGGCTGAGGCAGGGAGAATGGCGCAACCTGGGAGGGCGGAGCTTGCAGTGAGCGAGGGCGCCACTGCATTTCCAGCCTGGTGGCTGAGCCGAGACTGCCTCAAAAAAAAAAAAAAAATGCTAGGGTGTGTCACTTTCACAGTGAGGAGGGCTGAGCAGTCTGTTGGAGAGAGTGGCTTTTCTTTTTTTTTTTTTTTTTGTGTGAGACAGAGTCTCGCTCTCTCACCTAGGCTGGAGTGCAGTGGCGCAATCTCAGCTGACTGCAACCTCTGCCGGCTGGGTTCAAATGGTTCTTCTGCCTCAGCCTCAGTAGCTGGGACTATAGGCATGCACCACTACACCCGGCTACTAATTTTTTTTGTATTATTAGTAGAGACGGGGTTTCAGCATGTTGGCCAGGCTGGTCTTGAACTCTTGACCTCAGGTGATCCACCCTCCTCGGCCTCCCAAAGTGCTGGGATTACAGGTATGAGCCACCGCGCCTGGTAGAGAGTCTTTTCTAAACCATGACAATTCCCTGGTAATTTAGCTTCAATTACTGTCACCTGTTAGGATTACCGTGCGCACTGTTAACGTCAACTGAATCAAATCCTCTTTCCATGACTGCTGCCTAACAAGAATCCATCTCAGCTGGCCTGGTGGCTCACGCCTGTAATCACAGCCCTTTGGGAGGCCGAGGCAGGTGGATCACCTGAGGTCAGGAGTTTGAGACCAGCCTGGCTAACACGGTGAAACCCTATCTCTACTAAAAATACAAAAATAAGGCAGGTGTGGTGGTACACACCTATAGTCCCAGCTACTCCGGAGGCTGAGGCAGGAGAAACCCTTGAACCTGGGAGACGGAGGTTGCAGTGAGCCGAAATTGTGCCACTGCACTCCAGCCTGGGCGACAGAGCAAGACTCAATCTCATTTAAAAAATAAAATAAAATAAAATCGATCTCGCAAAATTGATCATCTCAAAAAGAAATTATTCTCATTTTACTTTAATGATTATCCAAGACCCCAGTATAAGAATTAACCCAGAAGATTTTGTTCACATTAATGGTCAGAGTATAACCCTTTAAATCTTTAAGAAACATGCTTCAGATTTCAAGTTTTGAGAGTTTTTCTTCTACTTGGTCTAGTCTATCATTGAAGCTTTTGAGTTTGCTTTGTATTTCTTCCAGTGATTTCTTCAGTTTCAGAAGTATCCTTAGGTTGCTTTTAGGAATATCACTGAAGTTGATCATTTTTTCCTGTAGAACGCTAACTACTTCCATCTCTTTTCTCTGTTCTTTTCCAAATGATGCTTGCATTATGCCCATCAACTGTATAATCTCTATGTTCAATTCTCTCTCCAAAATATCTTGTGTTTCTTTTGGATGGGGATCTGCTGCTGGAGAATTACTGGGTTCCTTTGGAGGCGGCCCATTTCCTTGCTTTTTCATGTTTTCTGTGTCCTTCCGTTGAGATCTGTGCATCCTGTGAAAGTGGCTTCTTCCAAGTTTGTGAACTCGCTTTGTAGGGGAGGGCTTCTTCCTGAAAATGTAGATAGGGTGATGGTTAGGTGGGGCACTTTGGCTTTGATTTGGGGTAGTACTGTAGGCTCTGTATGATTTCTTGGGTGGCTTAGGGTGTGGTTATCAGTGGAGGCTGTGGTTGCTGGGGATTAGGAGGCTAGGTGGGCCAGTCTTTGGGCCCCAGTGGTGTCCTGATCTTACCTATTCTTTAGCCCCAGTGTATGCTGGCTCTGTTATTAGCGGGTTGTGGGGAGTGACTCGTGTGCCTCTAGGTGTCCTGCTCTAATGCTGGTAGTGGCAGCCACTGGCTGGGGGTGTGGCTAATCCCAGGCGCCGGGGCAGTGGGTAGGATGTGGGCAGCATAGCTGCAGTTGGCGGCGGGGGTGGGGAGGGGGGACGGACGGCAACCCTCCGGGACCCAGGCGGTCCCTGCTGGTGTTGGAGGTGGCTGCCCAGGTTGGGAGGGCAGGCGAGTCCCCTGGCCTGCGGTGGTATCCGCAGGCTGGGCCTCAGACCTCAAAAACCGTCGAGGACGGGGAGGAGTGTTCAGCCGCCAACAGTGGCGGAAGAGGCCGAATAGTAACCAATCCCCAGGCCCCTGGCCCCAGTGCTCAACTCCTCAGGAGGCAAAACTGCCAGCGGACTGTACCGAGGGCCCCAGGGTTCCGTGGCTAGCTAGGACGGACAGGGAAGGACTGGTCCCCAGGAAAGCTCAGGCGGGGCAGAGAAGGCAAGCGGTTGGCTCGCGTCTGGGTCCCGCGGCGGCGGTGGGGTTGTTTGTCCTTTCGGACGTATGAAAGCGTCCGGCCTCCCCGCTTCCTCCCTGGCCCTCCCTTGGCGGGGGCTGCAGCTGCAGCTGCTCAGGGCAGGGAAGCCCGTGGGCTCCACGTGGGCTCCTGCAACGCCGCTGGGGAATCTCTCGGCCGCTGCCCTCGATTCTGGAGGTCAGCGAGGGTCAGGGGGCTGTGGAACTCCGTGGGGGGACTGCGGAGCCTCGGGGTCTCTCACTCACCCTTTCCCCGCGCGCAGGAGCTACAGGCCGTCCCCGCCGATCCGATTTCTCCGAGCAGGCTGCCTAGGTGCCTTTGCTGCACTCCTCGGGCTCCCTGTGGCTTCTCGGCTGAATCCCGCGTTCTCTCAGCCGATCTCCTGCAAGTGCGAAAACCTACCGTCTCCTTCGGTTCCCGTCGGAGGAGAGGCGCGTGCCGGGTGCATCTACCAGGCCATCTTGAGTCTGTGGGAACGGGTCCTAATGGCGCCAGTTACTCAAGGGCGTTCCCTGGAGGGTCCGGGTCAGCCCCACCCCCTTCACTCTCGGGAAGGCCCCGCCCTCCCCTTCCAGACTGGTCCGCAAGCTCCGTGTGCACACCGGTGTGTTTGCTAATAGAAATAGGACTATTCGGCCGGGCGCTTGAACCCGGGAGGCGGACGTTGTAGTGAGCCGAGATCGTGCCACTGCACTCCTACCTGGGCGACAAGAGCTAGACTCCATCTCAAAAAAGAAAAAATCATTTACGTTGATGTATGCGTTTTTATGGATGCTTTATTATTATTATTATCATCATCATTTTGAGATGGAGTCTAACTCTGTCTCCCAGTCTGCAGTGCAGTGGCTAGATCTCAGCTCCTGCAAAGCAAAAACTCCCTCTCCAAAAAAAAGAAAGATGAATTAACATGCTAGGGTGTGCTTGGCACAGTGTGGTTCACCCCTGCAATCCCAGAACTTTCGGAGGCTGAGGCAGGCAGATCACTTTGAGTTCAGGAGTTCAAGACCAGACTAGGCAACATGGTGAAACCCCGTTTCTACAAAAAGGTACAAAAATTAGCCAGGAGGGTGGGCACGGTGGCTCAGCCCCTGTAATCCCAGCACTCTGGGAGGCCCAGGCGGGCAGATCACCTGAGGCCAGAAGTTCAAGACCAGCCTGACCAACATTGGGAAACCCCATGTCTACTAAAAATACAAAAACGAGCTGGGCGTGGTAGCGGGTGCCTGTAATCCCAGCTAATCGGGAGGCTGAGGCACGAACCTGGGAGTCAGAGGTTGCAGTGAGCCATGATCGCACCATTGCACTCCAGCCTGGGCAACAAGAGCGAAACTCCAACCAAAAAAAAAAAAATTAGCCAGGGGTCATGGCTCATGCCTGCAGTCCCAGCTACTTGGGAGACTGAGACTGGATAATGGCATGAGCTTGGAAAATGGAGGCTGCAGTGAGATTGCACTACTGCACTCCAGCCTGGGATACAGAAAGCCCATGTCTGTAAATAAATAAATGCTACAGTGTTTGTCAGGTTTACAGTGAGGAGGGCTGACATGTAGCTGTGTGGGCAATCTGTTAGAGACAGGAGTGGCTTTTCTTGACCATGACAATGTCCTTCAGCTACATTCACCTGTTACGATTACTGTGCCTACTGAATTCAGTACTGATCAGATTCAGTAACTGAATCAGATCATCTTTACACAACTGCTGCATGATAACTCATCTTGCAAAATCGACTATCTCTAAAGGAAATTATTTTTATTTTGCTCTAACGATTACCCAAGACCCCAGAATAACAATTAACCCAGCAGGTTTCGTTCACATTAATGGCCAGTGTACAACCCATTTTCTTTAAAGTGAGAAAAATGCTTCAGATTCTGTGTCCTGAGAGTTTTTCTTCTATTTGTTCTAGTCTATCATTGAAGCTTTTGACTGTACTTTGTATTTCATCCAATGATTTCTTCAGTTCCAGAAATACTCTTCTGTTGAATTTTAAAACCTCTTTCTGGCAGGTAATCATCTCATACGTCTCCCCAACTCTTTTCCTCATTTCTTTGTGTTCTCGTTCAAAAGACTCTTCCATGTTGATGACCTTCTTTACAATCAGTCGGGTCAATTCTCTGCTCAATTCTCTGTTTGAGCTTTCCTGAATTTCTTTTGGATGGGGATCTGTTGCTGGAGAATTACTGGGTTCTTCTGTAGGCATCACATTTCCTTGCTTTTTCATGCTTCCCGGGTCCTTCCATTGAGATCTGGGCATCTTGTGGAATAGTCACTTCTTCCAAGTTTGTGAATTCACTTTGTAGGGGAGGACTTCTTCCTGAAGATGTAGATATGATGTGGTTAAGTAGGGGACCTTGGCTTTGGTTTGGGGTAGAAGTGTAGGCTCTGTACATTACTTGAGTGACTTAGTGTGTGGTTATTAGTGGAGGCTGTGCTTGCCTGTTCTTGAGCCCCAGAGCAGTGTATGCTGGCCCTGGCCTTAGTGGGTTCAGGGGAGCGATTCGTGGGCCTTTTCCTGGGCCTCTAGGTGCCCTGCTGGAATGCTGGTAGTGACAGTCCCTGGCTGGGCGTGTGGCTGATCTCAGGCCCTGGGGCAGCAGGAGTGATGGGCGGGAGGGGCAAGCGAGTCCCCTGGCCTGCGTGGTGGTATCGGCAGGCTGTGTCCCAGACCTCAGACCCCGGGGAGGAGTGTTCAGCTGCCAGCGGTGACGGATAAAGCCCGCAGCCACCAGTCCCCAGGCCCCTGGCCCGTGTGCTCCAGTCCTCGGGGGACGGAAATGCCAGCGGACTGTCCTCAGGCCCCCAGGGTTTGGGCTCTGGCTGTGACAGACAGGGAAGGGCTGGTCCCCAGGCTGCGGGCGGAAAGCTCAGGCGGGGCAGGGCGGGCGCGCAGTTGGCTCGCGTCTGGGTCCCGCGTCAGCGGCCGGGTTATTTGTCCTTTGGGACTCCTGAGACCGCCCGGCCTCCTCTCTCCCTCCCTGGTCCTCAGCTGGCTGCGGCGGTTACAGCAGGCAAGGCAGAAGCTGCCCTCGGTGCTGGACTTTTGGGGTGGCGGGGGCTGCAGCTAAAGCTGCTCAGGGCAGGGAAGCCCGTGGGCTCCACGTGGGCTCCTGCAACGCGACTGGGAAATCTCTCGGCCGCTGCCCCCTATTCTGGAGGCCTGCGAGGGTCGGGGGCTGTGGAAGTCCGTAGGGAGACTGCGGAGCCCCGGGGTCTCTCACTCACCCTTTCCCCGCGCGCGGGAGCTACATACAGGCCGTCCCCGCCTATCCGATTTCTCCGCGCAGGCTACCTGGATGCCTCTGCTCCGCTCCTCGGGCTCCCAGTGGCTGAATCCCGCGTTCTCTCAGCCGACCTGCTGCAAGTGTGAAAACCTACCAGCTCCTTCGGTTCCCTTCGGAGGAGAGGCGCGTGCCGGGTACATCTACCCGGCAACCTTGAGCCAGTGGTCCTAGGTGGGAACGGGTCCCACGTGCGTGGGTTACTCAAGGGCGTTCCCTGGAGGGTCCGGATCTGCCCCGCCCCCTTCACTCCCGGGAAGGCCCCGCCCTCCCCTTCCAGACTGGACCGAAAGCTCACAGGTGTGTTAGTGTGCACACAGGTGTGTTAGCTCATAGAAATGGGAGCAGACTATTTACACTTTTCCACAAAAGTGTGCGTTTTTCACTTTTTATGCTGGGGATTTGTGTCAGTACTAGCAGAGCCGCGTTGTTCTTTTCTTTTTTTCTTTTTTTTTTTTTTGGGACAGAGTCTAGCCCTGTCGTCCCAGGCTGGAGTGCAGTCCTGTGATCTCGGCTCGCCACAACCTCCGCCTCCTGGGTTCAAGCGATTCTCCTGCCTCAGCCTCCCAAATGGTTGGGAATACCGGCGCACGCCACCAGGCCTGGCTAATTTTTTTGTATAATATTTTTAGTAGAGATGGGGTTTCACCATGTTGGCCAGGCTGGTCTTGAACTCCTGATCTCAAGTGAACCGCCCGCCTTGGCCTCCCAAAGTGCTGGGATTACAGGCATGAGCCACTGTGCCCAGCAGCAGAACCATTTTCTATTCCATGCTGAACAAACCAGTTTTTGCCACACATGTGTTGAGATGAAACAACTTTCTTTCTATGAGAGATGTCACAGGAGCTCATGAAACAGCCCAATCACAGGAACTCTGTAGTTCAGCATGGCTCAAGTGAGTGTGTGTATGTGAGAGGGACTGTGAATATAGGAGGGTGAATGTGTGCATATATGTTTGTATATTTGAGCATGTGGGAGAAGATAAGGGACCAGATGGTGAAGGGCACCTCAGGCTAGGCAAGGAGTTTGGTGTATCTTACAGGCATTAATGTGCCACTGACAGATTTTTTCACTGACAATTAATGTGGCCAGATTTTTATTTTATTTTATTTTGTTATTTTATTTTATTTTAGACAGAGTTTCACTCTTGTTGCCCAGCCTGGAGTGCCATGGAGCGATCTTGGCTCACCACAACCTCTGCCTCCTGGGTTCAAGGGATTCTCCTGCCTCAGCCTCCCAAGTAGCTGGGATTACAGGCATGCACCACCATGCCCAGCTAATTTTGTATTTTTAGTAGAGACAGGTTTTCTCCACGTTGGTCAGGTTGGTCTTGAATTCCCAACCTTAGGTGGTCTGCCTGCCTCGGCCTCCCAAAGTGCTGGGATTACAGACATGAGCCACCGCCCCCAGACTTATATTATTTTATTTTTTGAGACAGAGTCTTGCTCTGTTGCCCAGGCTACCATGCAATGGTGTGATCCCAGCTCATTGCAACCTCCACCCCACGGGCTCCCAAGCAGTTATCATCCCTCAACCTCTTGAGTAGCTGGGATTACATGTGCCTGCCATGTGCATGCCTGGCTAATTTTTGTATTTTGGGGGGTTTCGCCATGTTGGTCAGGCTGGTCTCGAACTCCTGACTTCAGATGATCCATGAGCCTCAGCCTCCCAAAGTGCTAGGATTACAGGCATGAGCCACCATGCCTAGCTCCCAGGTTGCCTTCTCTAGGTGTCTGTCTCAGGTCTCCCTCTCTCTCTCATACTGACACTTCTAATTGCATCTTCTAGAGCCCACTTGGATAATCCAGGATTATCTTCCCATCTAAAGATACTTAATCGGGCCAAGCACAGTGGCTCATGCCTGCAATCCCTACACTTTGGGAGTCCCAGGCAGGCAGATCACCTGAGGTCAGGAGTTCGAGACCAGCCTGGCCAACATCGCAAAAACCCTGTCTCCACTAAAAATACTAAAATTAACCTGGTGTGGTGGTGCATACCTGTAATTCCAGCTACTCGGGAGGCTGAGGCAGGAGAATGACTTGAACTCAAGAAGCGGAGGTTGCAGTGAGCTGAGATGGTACCACTGCACTCTAGCCCGGGCAACAGAACGAGACTCCATCTCAAAAAAAAAAAAAAAAAAAAAAAAAAAAGATCCTTAATTACATATGCAGAGACAGTTTTTTTCCAAATAAAGTAACACAGGTTCCGGGGATCAGGACCTGATATCTTTGGGGGCTATTATTTAGCCTTCCTCAGATGCACACACTTAGGCCTTGATGGAGCAGGAAGAGCAGATTTGGGGAGAAGATAAAAAATGACTAGTCTAGGGTTACCCTGCAAGTTAGAGGAAGGGACAGACCTGGACCCTATGCCACAGCTCTTTCCACTGTTTTACAGTAGCTGAGCCTAAGGGAGGAGACCACTCCTCATATCATCTTATGCCCAGTTTCTGCCTCCAAAGAAAGAAGAAGTAAAAACTAAAAGGGAGAAATGAAATCCACAGGCAGCCAGCCCGGAGCCACACCCTCGGCTGGTAGTTAAAGATCGACCCCTGACCTAATTGGTTGTGTTATCTATAGATTACAGACATTGTATAGAAATGCACTGTGAAAATCCCTATCTTGTTTTGTGCCGATCTAATTACCGGTGCCTGCAGCCCCCAGTCAGTACCCCCTGCTTGCTCAATCAATCATGACCCTCTCACACGCACCCCCTTAGAGTTGTGAGCCCTTAAAAGGGACAGGAATTGCCCACTTGGGGGGCTCGGCTCTTGAGACAGAAGTCTTGCCCGACGTCTCCAGCCGAATAAACCCCTTCCTTCTTTAACTCGGTGTCTGAGGAGTTTTGTGTGTGGCTCATCCTGCTACAAGCCAAGGATTTCCCAAATGAACATGGCTAAGAGTGTTGCCCTCTGAGGTGGAAACTGATGAGGCCACAGCAACAACAGCCGGGCCAGTAAAGGAAGTGTTACCCATTTTAGAAGTGGAGCCACCCAGGAGATGCTGGGCAAGTATGTTGCAGACAGAACACACCTCAAAGATCTTTGGACCAGGTGACCAAGTAGAATACTGAAGCCCTGTGCATTGGAAAGAAAAGTATGACTCATTCACTTACATTGCAGCTCGAATGTCCATGTCTCAGAACTGTTCAGGTAAAGCCCCTGGACAACATTATACTCTGTGGAACACCAGAAGACCCTTCTATCTATAAGGCAGGCTACTCTGCTATAACAAAAGGCTTTATTGGTAACTAAGGACATACAGGAGTTAATAAAAAGACAGCACTCTTGGCGGGGCATGGTGGCTCATGCCTATAATCCCAGCACTTTGGGAGGCCAAGGCGGGCGGATCACGAGGTCTAGAGATTGAGACCATCCTGGCCAACATGGTGAAACCCCATCTCCACTAAAAATACAAAACTTAGCTGGGCGTGGTGGCGTGCGCCTGTAGTCCCACCTACTCAGGAGGCTGAGGCAGGATAATCACTTGAACCCGGGAGGAGGAGGTTGCAATGAGCCCAGATCATACCACTGCACTCCAGTCTGGCAACAGAGCCAGACTCCATCTCAAAAAAAAAAAAGGAAATTACTCAAGTATGCTGGGTGTGGTGGCTCACGCCTGTAATCCCAGCACTTTGGGAGGCTGAAGCAGGTAGATTGCCTGAGGTCAGGAGTTCAAGACCAGCCTGACCAACATGGTGAAACCCCATCTCTACCACAATTACAAAAATTAGCCGGGCGTGGTGGTGAGCGCCTGTAATCTCAGCTACTCGGGAGGCTGAGGCAGGAGAATCACTTAAACCTGGGAGGTGGAGGTTGCACTGAGCCGAGATTGTGCCACTGTACTCCAGCCTGGGCGACAGAGTGAGACTCTGTCTCAAAAAAACAAAACAAAGAAAATGAAATATCAAATATGGAATTATTTTATAAACTCTAAACTGTCACATATATTAGAGATTGTTTCAGCTACCTTCTTCATCAATTTATTGAGTACTGCATTTTAAATCAGAGCTTCTTGGACTGGGCACAATGGCTCATACCTGTAATCCCAGCACTTTGGGAGGCCAGGATGGGCGGATCACTTGAGGTCGGGTGATCATTTGATGTCAGGAGTTCAAGACCAGCCTGGCCAGCATGGTGAAACCCCGTCTCTACTAAAAATACAAAAATCAGCCAGGCGTAGTGGTGGGCGCCTGTAATCTTGGAGCTACTTGGAGGCTGAGGCAGGAGAATCACTTGAACCTGGGAGGCAGAGGTTGCAGTGAGCTGAGATCTCACCACTGCACTCCAGCCTGGGCGACAGAGTGTGACTCCGTCTCAATCAATCAATCAGTCCATCAATCAGAGCTTCTCAAAGTTCAGTGTGCACACAAATGACCTGACATCTCGTTAAAAATGCAGACTCCAGATGGGGCACAGTGGCTCAGGCCTGTAGTTCTAGCACTTTGAGAGGACAAGGTGGGCGGATTCTTGAGCTCAGGGGTTCTAGACCAGACTAGGCAACACAGCAAGACTGTCTGTACTAAAAATACAAAAAATAAAAATTAAAAAAATAGCCAGCTGTAGTGGCACGCACCTGTGGTCCCAGCTACTTGGGACTCTGGATGCTGAGGTGGGAGGATCCCTTGAGTTTGGGGGGTGGAGGTTGCAGAGTGAGCCAAGATCAGGCCAGGCCACTGCACTCCAGCCTGGGTGACAGGGCAAGACCCTGTCTCAAAAATCAAAGAAAAAAAATCAGTGTTTTAAAGAAAAGGAGTTATGGCAGAGTTAAAGGCCTAAATTGGCCGGGCACAATGGCTCTCGCCTGTAATCCCAGCACTTTGGGAGGCTAAGGCAGGTGGATCATGAGGTCAGGAGTTCAAGACCAGCCTGGCCGAGATGGTGAAACCCTGCCTCTACTAAAAATACAAAAATTAACTGGGCGTGGTGGCGGGCGCCTGTAATGCCAGCTACTCGGGAGGCTGAGGCAGAGAACTGCTTGAACCCAGGAGGCGGAGGTTGCAGTGAGCCACGATCGCGCCACTGCACTCCAACCTGGGGGACAGAGAGAGACTCCGACTTCAAAAAGAAAAGAAAGGCCTAAGTCATGTGACTGCACCTGTGTCCCTGTATTTAGGGGACTTCGGAGAAGCAGTACCCATGCCTGAAACTCAAGGACATGTAGGAAATGAGAGTTGTTTTTGTGTCCCCATCCGTGTCCTTCCTCGGGCACCCCAGCCTTGAAGAAAGTGGAGCCCCAAGTGAGGATAAGTGGGGGCAAGGCTCGTTGTGCTTAGGGTGGTCAGAGGCCAGCCCTCACACACCATGTCTAAATGGGGGCAGTCCTCTGTCCTGGTCTCCAACCACCCACCCCAAGAATAGAGGCCTCACTCTAGCCTGAAAGACCCTTCTCTGACACCCGACCTTCCCTTTCCACAACCCCGGTGGAAGAACAGTGAAACCACCTTTGCAAAATTATACCAAGGAGATTATAACAGTGAAACATCAGACCTAACCACTCCATCTTGCTTCTAACGTCTAAACTCTCCTTATCCATTCCTGGGTGTAGGCAGAACTAGCCTTGGGAAGGAATTTAGTTTGTAGTTTAAACTAAATCTAATAGCCCTTCCCTAAAGCTAAACTCTTCTTGTAAAATGAAAGAAAGGCCACCAGTCATCAAGTTAGAATAAGAAGAGCTGGAATTCTAAGTATTACCAGCCATTATTCTGGAGGAAATGAGATTTGCAACTTCCCCAATCACTCTTGAAGGTGACATCACTATTGTGAACCTAAGATCAGCCTTTTGAGATGGCTTTTCAGGTTTTTGCATTTCAAACAACCGGATGGCCCCACCTGGACTTGTCAACCAGATCTGTGGCCCCCACCCAGGGTCTGACTCAGCGGAAGAGAACAGCTTCCACTCCCTGTGATTTCAACCCCCAGCCAACCAGCCAGCACTCCCGATTCACTGGCCCCCTACCCACCAAATTATCCTTTAAAACTCTGTAAAAGCTCACCCCTGTAATCCCAGCACTTTGGGAAGCTGAGGTGGGTGGATCATTTGAGGTCAGGAGTTCAAGACCAGCCTGGCCAACGTGATGAAACCCTTTCTCTACTAAAAATACAAAAATTAGCTGGGCGTGGTGGTGGGCGTCTGTAGCCCCAGCAACTAGGGAGGCTGAGATAGGAGAATCGCTTGAACCTGGGAGGCGGAAGTTGCAGTGAGCAGAGATCGCGCCACCGCACTCCAGCCTGGCCAACAGAGTGAGACTCCGTCTCAAAACAAGAAGAAGAAGAAAAAAAACCACTCTGATCCCCGACTCAGGAGACTGATTTGAGTAATAATAAAACTCCAGTCTCCGGCACAGCTGGCTCTGGGTGAATTACTTTCTCTATTGCGCTTCCCCTGTCTTGATAAATTGGCTCTGTCTAGACAGCAGGCAAGGTGAACCCCTTGGGGAGTTACAATAGGAGGAAGGATGTTCCGAAGCGGGCAAGTCTGTGCAAACCTATCCCCAAAGTCCAAGGAAGCTGAGGGGCCCAAGGAAGAGTGGAACTGCCCAATGGTTTCACCTTGCCCGCTGCCTAGACAGAGCCGATTTATCAAGACAGGGGAAGTGCAATAGAGAAAGAGTAATTCATGCAGAGCCAACTGTGCTGGAGACTGGAGTTTTATTTTGACCCAAATCAGCTTCCCCGAGCATTCAGGGATCAGGGTTTTTAAGTATAATTTGGTGTATGGGGGAAGGCCATTGAGTCAAGAGTGTTGATTGGTTGGGTTGGAGATGATATCCCAGCGAGTTGAAGCTGTCCTCTGGCACTGAGTCAGTTCCTGGGTGGTGAGGCTACAAGATGGTTAAGCCAGTTTATCCGTCTGGGTGGTGCCAGCTGATCCATCAGGTGCAGGGTCTGCAAAATATCTCAAGCACTAGGCTGGGCATGGTGACTCACACCTGTAATCCCAGTACTTTGGCTGAGGCGGGTGGATCACCTGAGGAGAAACCCTCTCTCTACTAAAAATACAAAAAATTAGCTGGGCGTGGTGGTGGGCGCTTATAATCCCAGCTACTCAGGAGTCTGAGGCAGGAGAATCGCTTGAACCCGGGAGGCAGAGGTTGCAGTGAGCCGAGATCCCGCCATTGCACTCCAGCCTGGGCGACAAGAGCAAAACTCTGTCTCAAAAAAAAAAAAAAAAAAAATCTCAAGCACTGATTTTAGGAGTGGTTTGGGAGGGTCAGAATCTTGTAGCCTCCAGCTGCATGACTCCTAAACCATAATTTCTAATCTTGTGGTCAATCTGTTAGTCATACAAAGGCAGTCTAGGGCAGGCATAGCAGCTAATTCCTGTATTTCCAGCACTTTGGGAGGCCGAGGCAGGCGGATCACCTGAGGTCCAGGAGTTCGAGACCAGCCTGGCCAACATGGCGAAACCCTTCTCTACTAAAAATATAAAAATTAGCTGAGTGTAGTGATGCGCACCTGTAATCCCAGCTACTCAGGAGGTTGAGGCAGGAGAATCGTTTGAACCCGGGAGGCAGAGGTTGCAGTGAGCTGCTAACGGGCTACTGTACTCCTGTGAGACTCCATCTCAAAAAACATAAAATAAAATCTTAGAGACCTTACCAGAACTAGGGTTAATGATAAGTCAACATGGCAGATCAGCATCCAAGATGGAGTTGCCTTCACTTCCGCAAAGGGATTGAAGGAATCTGCCCGGCCTGCCCCAGTTCCAGGAGCTGCTACTTAGCCGCTGCTCCCACCACAGTCCTGGGGGCCGCACAGGACTGCTCTTTAACCCAATCTCTGGAGCCTTTGGCCTCAGAGGCTGCAAAGCTGTGATTCCAGTCACTTTATTTTTCTACTAGTCTGGGCACCTGCTGTTTCCTCACTGGGTCTCACTGCAGGTGAATCTACTTTTTACTGCATTTGAGGTCTTGCCTGAGGGGATCTGTACTGTGAGAGCCAGTATAGCCAACCGGAGTGAGGCCACTGTGGCTGTGCTGTGCCCTGTCCTGCGGCAGCCACCTCCAACCCCACCCAAAGCCCCTCCCTTACCTGCTTCCTCTGTATTGGCTCTGCCTCAAAAGCACAGGCTCTAGGACTCAGCCCAAACATAGACCTCCAGGCCAGGCGTGGTGGCTCACACCTGTAATCCCAGCACTTTGGGAGTCTGAGTTGGGCAGATCCTTGAGGTCAGAAGTTGGAGACCAGCCTGGCTAACATGGTGAAACCCCGTCTTTACTAAAAATACAAAAATTAGCCGGGCGTGGTAGCGGGCGCCTGTAATCCCAGCTACTCAGGAGGCTGAAGCAGGAGAATCGCTTGAACCCGGGAGGCAGAGGTTGCAGTGAGCTGAGATTGTGCCATTGCATTCCAGCCTGGGCAACAGAGCAAGACTCCCTCTCAAAAAAACAAAAAAAAAACAAAACAAAAAAATGACAGAGTCACCCATGCTGTCACCCATGTCTGTCACCCATGCTGCAATGCAGTGGCACCATCATAGCTGGGTTCCAGTGATCCTCCTGCCTCAGCCTCCTGTGTAACTGCAACTACAGGCACATATCACCATGCCTGGCTAATTTTTGGTTTTTTGGTGGGGTGGGGTCTTGCTGTGATGCCTGGCTGGTCTAGAATCCCTGGCCTCAAGAGATCCTCCCACCTCGACTTCTCAAAGCTGATTACAGGTGTGAGCCACTGAGCCTGACCCGAGCTCTCCTTTTAAATTAAATTAACCCATTTTGTGACTTTTTCTTTTTTTTTGAGACGGAGTCTCGCTCTGTCACCAGGCTGGATCACCACTGTCGCCAGTGGCACGATCTCGGCTAACTGCCACCTCCGCCTCCCGGGTTCAAACGATTCTCCTGCCTCAGCTTCCGGAGTAGCTGAGATTACAAGCACACGCCACCACACCCAGCTAATTTTTGTATTTTTAGTAGAAACAGAGTTTCACCATATTGGGCAGGCTAGTCTCGAACTCCTGACCTTCTGATCTGCCTACCTCGGCCTCCCAATGTGCTGGGATTACAGGCTTAAGCCACTGCGCCCGGCTTTGTGACTTTTTTTTAAGTCAACACCTTCAATGAGCACTTCATTCCAATCTACCACAACAGACACCTCAGCCAACTATTGAAGTTATCACTGCACACCAGGTCCGCCAGAATCCCCCAAGACCCCTGTGGGTTTTTTTTGTTTGTTTTTTGTTTTTTTGAGACGGAGTCTCGCTCTGTTGCCCAGGCTGGAGTGCAGTGGCCGGATCTCAGCTCACTGCAAGCTCCGCCTCCCGGGTTTGAGCCATTCTCCTGCCTCAGCCTCCCGAGTTGCTGGGACTACAGGCACCCGCCACCTCGCCCGGCTAGTTTTTTGTATTTTTTTAGTAGAGACGGGGTTTCACCGTGTTAGCCAGGATGGTCTCGATCTCCTGACCTCGTGATCCGCCCGTCTCGGCCTCCCAAAGTGCTGGGATTACAGGCTTGAGCCACCGTGCCCGGCCGACCCCTGTGTTTTCACTGCTCAGCCCCAATCTGGCCCCATAACCAACCTCAGATTCCCAGCCCTCCATTTCCCTGAGCAACTATTGCCTGGAAACAATCCTTGTACCAATCTCTGCATCCACCAGGAGCATTCTTTACTAGAAACGTAATCCAGTTCTGACCTTAAAAAGAAAATAAACGTATTTATTGGTTAGCTCTCAGAATCCACAAAAGGATGGAGAACCCAGGCTCAGAATTCCAGAGGAGCGGAACAGTCAAAATCACACCAGCAACCGGCCCGGTAAACACACAGAAGCTGCCAGCAGGGGGCAGCAGAGGCCACAACACGGAATCAACAGCGTCCCCAGGGGCTGGAACTCCGACGCCCCCGCAACTACTGCAGCCCCACTGACCCCCGGAGCTGGCAGTTGCAGCCCCTGCCAAGACCACCAGAAAGCATTGTCCACTGTGCCCCCCTCTTTGTTTCCCTAACACTTGACCCGATATCCAGGGTTTATGCTTGCTGAGCATAAACCCCGTGCACACCTGCTTGTTCTATTGCCAGGGAGGCTGCAAAAGGAGGATGCGACTATTTCTCCTTTGATCATGGAAGACTGGGGTTCCACAGGCACAGAAAGGAAGGAGGGAGAGATGGGAATGGGAATGTCCTCCAGACAGCTCTGGCAGGATCGGGTGTGGGAGAGTGAGGGTCCCGCCCCAGCTGGGGTCTACCCAGGTCCACGTCCTGGACATGTTGAGAGTTTTTCCAGAAGGCAGGGATGAAGTCTGGTTTGACAACACTCAAGTGACCCCAGAGGGTGTCATAATAGACTGGAAGGGCGACACATCCCAGGCACCTGCCACCCATCACACACACCTCCCACCCACTGGCATCCTTCCGCCCCAGGCACACACAAAGCCTCCGTCCAGAGATCAACCGTGTCAGCTCTGCATTTGTATAACCCGTATGTAGCCTCACTGATCACAATCTCTGCCCAGCCTGTCTTGTGCATACTTCTTTCTCACTGTCAGGCGAGGAGCCCGTCCTGGCACTCCCATTGGCCTGTAGATTCACCTCCCCTGGGCAGGGCCCCAGGACCCAGGATAACACCTGTACAGCCTGCCCAGAACCCTCCAAGCAGACACGATGGTAAGAATGGTGCCTGTCCTGCTGTCTCTGCTGCTGTTTCTGGGTCCTGCTGTCCCTCAGGAGACCCAAGATGGTGAGTGCGGAAAGCAAGGGATGGGTGCTGGAGAGGACTAGGAGGTGAGAAACAGGACATGTGGCTGGGAGAAAGGCTGGATGCGCTGGGATTCCCTGGCATACGGCAGGAATGGGTGCCCAAGGCTGTCAACTCACTCAGCTCACACACACCCAGGAGCATTCAGGGAGCCTCTGCGCTCGCCCGAAATAAGACCTTCAGGAATCTGAATCTAAAATCCTTAGTTTACAGTGAAAAAAAGACTCCAAAGACCAAGCGACTTGTTTGGGGTCAGACAGCCAGGACAGAGTAGGAACCACATGCCTGGAGCTGCTTCTGCTTCTGTTTCTTCCCTCTTTCCGGTGGCTGGGTACACCTGCCTGATGCTGAGGGAAAGAGAGAGCAGCCCCAAGGGGAAAGTGGGAAGACAGGTGGGCTGGAGGATGGTGCTAGAAGGAAACCCGTGCCCTCACCCCACACTCAGACACCACTGCAGTGGGTCTGGAAGGCGAGTGGCCCGAAGAGAAGACAGTGGGAACTTGGTGGGAGATCAGGAGTCACTTCTAAGACAGGGGAAGGAGGCTGCTTGTGGCATGAGAATGTGCAGGATAAAGACATGGAAGTGAATGGCTTCTCAGTTATGTGGGTTTAAAATTCATGACATTTACAAATTGTCAGAATAGGTGTTTCATGTTAGTTTTATAATAATCACATTTACGGCCGGGAGCGGTGGCTCACGTCTGTAATCCCAGCACTTTGGGAGGCCAAGGTGGGTGGGTCACGAGATCAGGAGATCGAGACCATCCCGGCTAATATGGTGAAACCCTGTCTCTACTAAAAATACAAAAAATTAGCCCAACGTGGTGGCGGGCGCCTGTAGTCCCAGCTACTTGGGAGGCTGAGGCAGAAGAAGGGCATGAACCCGGGAGGCAGAGCTTGCAGTGAGCTGAGATCGTGCCACTGCACTCCAGCCTGGGCGACAGAGTGAGACTCCATCTCAAAAAAAAAAAAAATCACATTTAGAATGTTAATCCCATTCTGCATCCAAATCTTAATTATTCAGGGTTCTCCAGGGAAACAAAACTAATATACATTGTATACACACGCCCATATGTATATATGAATATACACTGTATATATACACTAAATATATGTGTGTGTGTATATATATATACACGAGTGTGTGTGTGTGTATATACAAAAGAGAGAAAGGGAGGAGTTTTATTTAGTATTTCTTGTGTCTCACACAATTCTGAGGGCTAAAAGTCCTAAATCAGCAAAGCAAGCCAGCAGGCTGGAGACCCAGGAAAAAGTTGGTATTGCTGTCCTAAGTCCAAGGGTAGTCTCTGGAGGCAGAATTCTTTCTTCTCTGGGGTACCTCAGCCTTTTCTCTTGACGCCTTCCACTGATTGGATGAGGCCCACCCACATTGTAGAGGGTAATCTATTTTATGCAAGGTCTGATTTAAAGGCTAATCACATTCAGAAACTCATGAGCAAGAATGATTTCAGTACTTAAATTAGAAATCTGCCATATGACCTCCAACATTAGTAACAATCACGTAAATTATATTCTAAATTGACTATGGAACTAATTGTGGAAATGTCCCACTCTCTCAGCTTCCATCTTGTACCAAACTGCAAGGTACAATGCCAGGAATTCTGAGAGGTATCCTAGCCTTACCCTATGCTGATTAATTCTGGGTCACTTCTTGAGTTTTCTAGTAAATTCACCTTCCTACACTTTCTAACTATATGTATTTGTCCAGTTGGACTAGAAATGTTTATTTCTCATGTCAAGTTCAATACAGATTGGGCAAGGTTCCTCTCCTCCACAGGGTGACTCAGGGATCCAGGCTGTTTGCATCTTGGGACTCTTCTGTTTCATCCTGTGGCCTCCATAGTCATCAACGAAAGGGATAAGAGACAGTAGGGGCAAGCCAGGTGGTAGGGTCTTGGACCAGAAGAAAGACATCAGTCACTTCCACTCACATTCTTGTTTGACAAAACTCAGTCACATGGTTCCGATGTATCTATAAGGAGGCTGAGAAATGTTATCTTCTTCTGTGCCAAGCAGATTAAACTCTGTAGTGAAGGCACAGAATGGTCTCTGAAATATCATCCCCAGCATGAAAGCAGAGCCTGTTTCCTTGAGTGAGGCTCTGATGGTGTGAAACTGAGAGCAGAGGAGAGAGCTGGGGAGGAAGAGGCCAGTGGCCAGGCCTCCCCTCCTGGCCCTCTGCAGCCCCACAGTGGGACACCCTTGCATGGACCCCAGCCCTCAGAGTCTTTTCTTTTGCAGCTCATTACTCTCTGACCTATCTCTACACTGGGCTGTCCAGGCCTAGCAAAGGCACCCACGGGCTGCAGGGCACTGTCTTCCTCAATGACCGTGCATTCTTCCACTACAACAGTGAAGACGGGAAGGCTGAGCCCTGGGATCATGCAGACACATGAAAGGAGTAGAGGATTGGGAGAAGCAGAACCAACTTCAAAAGGCTAGGGAGGACATCTTTATGGAGACCCTGAATAACATCATGGAGTATTACAACAACAGTAGTGGTCAGTGAACAACAGACCGTGGGGGTGGAAGGTCTAACCCAAGAGGCAGCCCCTCAAGTGTGAGTCGCAAGGGGTCAGCAGGATGGAAATAATCCCAATCCCAGCAGAGGAACAGGAGGCACAGCAGAAACACAGACATGTCTGCATCCCGCCCACCCCCCGGCTCAGGTGCTCCCCACTTCCCCATCGATTGCCCCATCCTCATCCCAGGCTTCAGCTCATACAGGAAGTGATGGCAGAGTCACTTCCTATCCAGGCAGCTTTGACCTCATTCTATGAAGGATGTCACAGTCTGTCCTAATCTCCCTTGCAGCTCCATCGCCTAGGACAGGGTCCGGCCAGTATAGGCTCAATTGAAATTTGTGGAATGAACAGACAAAAGCACGCGGCACACACCGTAGCCCATGCTGGGGGCTCAGGAAGTGCTGGATTCAAAACCACAGGTTGTTAGAGTTCCCTGCAGCCCTAAAGTTCCTCCTGTCCATAAGATGCAGACCGAGGAAGGGCCACCTGCACTGTGGTCGGAGGAGCTGGTGGCAGAGCCCGCGCAGAGATGGTCGCTGTGCCCCCAGCCCAGTGCTCTTTCTCCTAAACCACACTGCCAGCCCCAAGGCAGCCAGCCCCAGGCCTGGTGAACTGCTGGTGTGAAATTATCATAGAGTGGGTGTCAAAAGATGGGCTTCCAAGTACAAAAATGCCCAAGATGCTACATGGGATCTGCAGGTTTCCAAAAGGAGGCAAGAAAGAGATAGGAAGACGTTTGAAGGATGAGGGATGGGAGGTCTTGGTAAGAAAAATGGCCCAGGCTGTGTGTCAGCAATAGGAGAGGAGGGGGCACAGGTGACCAGAAAAGACACTAGGAGAAGCTTTGATGGACAGGAATAGAAATGGCAAAGTGGATAATTACGAGGAAGGAGGATGAAGCGATGAACACAGGGTATTAGGAAATAAGAGTAACTGACATTTACTGACCACTTACTTTGTGCCAGGCCCATCTATGAGCATATATAATGCTCAGAATAGCCCCCTGAAACCGTGCTTTTGGCATTGCTGTTTCGGAGGTGAGGAAATAGAGGCCCAGGGAGGTGACTGGCTCCAGCTCATGCAACATGCCAGGTGGGGGCGGGGAGAGACCAGGGATGTGAGCCCAGACAGCTTGAGAGCTGTCAGTGTCTGTGCCAACAGCACCAACCGGTGCTGGGTAAACACTTGCTTTTATCATCAGAATGAAGAGGCTGTGTCCCCTATGAGGTCCATTTCTGAGAGTTTTGGTTAATGGGTAAGAAGGTTGGGACTTTAGAGATTTGGGATAAAGATATCAAACACCAGAAAGCAAGAAATAAGTTATTGGGTCGGGCGCAGTGGCTCACACCTGTAATCCCAGCACTTTGGGAAGCCAAGTCTGTTGGATCACCTGAGGTCAGGAGTTCGAGACCAGCCTGGCCAACATGTTGAAACCCCATCTTTACTAAAAATACAGAAATGAGCCGGGCATAGTGGCACACACCTGTAATCCCAGCTACTTGGGAGGTTGAGGCAGGAGAATCACTTGAACCCGGGAGGCGGAGGTTGCTCCAACCTGGGCAACAGAGCAAGACTGTCTCTCACACACACACACACACACAAAAATAGACCTCTAGACCGCCCAGAACCAGAGGTCAGGCCCACCCATGTAACCAGGTCAGAGGGCTTTGACTTTGAGGGGAAGGGGAGCACGTGAGAAAAAGCCCTAAGGGCAGGGACTGCCAAGGTCATAGCCGAGAGAGGCCACATATGTGTGAGCTGAAGGGACACAAAGGATGTATCTGGAGAGGTGCACAGGGAGGGCGTTCTTTGGGAAGCCTGGCGTGGTGTTGTCACCCCTGGGTATGGAAGAGTGCAGAAGCTGGCCAGGCAGCAGCTCCTCACCAGGACCTGCCTCCACCTTAGTCCCCTTCGGGCCACTTGTCTGTCACTTCTGCTCTTTTTTCATTTTCTTTTCTTTTTCTTCTTCTTCTTCCTTTTTTTTTTTTTTTTTTTTTTTTTTTTTGAGACGCAGATCTGACTATGTTGTCCATGCTGGTCTCAAACTCCTGGCCTCACAACATCTTCTCACTCGGCCTTCCAAAGTGCCGAGACTACAAGCATGAGCCACCATGCCTGGTCTCTTTTCTTTCTTTCCTTTTTTGGGGCGGGGTGGAGTTTCGCTCTTGTTGCCCAGGCTGAAGTACAATGGGGCAATCTCGGCTCACCACAACCTCTGCCTTCCGGATTCAAGTGATTCTCCTGCCTCAGCCTCCCGATAGCTGGGATTACAGGCATGCGCCACCATGCCCAGCTAATTTTGTATTTTTAGTAGAGATGGGATTTCTCCGTGTTGGTCAGGCTGGTCCTGAACTCCCGACCTCAGGTGATCCGCCTTCTCTGGCCTCCCAAAGTGCTGGGATTACAGGCGTGAGCCACCGCGCCCAGCCTTTTTTTTTTTGAGCGGTGTCTCGCTTTGTTGCCCAGGCTGGAGTGCAATAGCACGATCTCAGCTCACTGCAACCTCCACCTCCGGGCTCAGAAACGAGATTCTTCTCTTCAGCCTCCAGTAGCGCTTCTAGGATTATAGGTGGTCGCCACCAGGCCTGACCATTTTGTATATTCTTAGTAGAGGGGGGATTACACCATTTTTGTTAGGCCTGGCCCAAACTCCTGACCCCCGGATTCACCCGCCTCGGCCTCCCAAGGTGCTGGGATTGGTGATGGTCCCTGCCAGCCTCTTTTCATTTTTCCTTTTAAATTTTTTAAATTAATCTTTTTTTTTTTTTTTTTTTTGAGCGAGGTCTCACTCTGTTGCCCAGGCTGGAGTGCAGTGGCCATCTTGACTCCTGCAAGCTCCGCCTCCAGGGTTCCACGCCATTCTCCTGCCTCAGCCTCTTGAGTAGCTGGGACTACAAGGCGCCCGCCCACCACCCAATAATTTTTTTTTTTTTTGTATTTTGGTGAGAGCCAGGTTTCACGTGTTAGCCAACATGGTGCAGATCTCTGACAGCATGATCTGCCCACCTCGGCCTCCCAAAGTGCTGGGATTATAGAGAGTAGAGGTCCGCCGTGCCCGGCCTTTCTTTTTTTTTTTTTAATTATGATGCATTTTGTGCTTACATCAACAAAGAGATCAGGCATGAAATAGAGAACATTTTAGAAATACATATAAAAGAAAGTAGAAAAAATTAGTCACATATTCTTAGAAAGAATTACATTAACATTCCAGTGTCTTTCTAGTATTTTTTCTACGTATACATATCTTTTTCCCCATTAGTCAGATTTTCTTTTCTCTTCTTCCTTCCTCCTTCCTCCCTCCCTCCCTCCCTCCCTCCTCCCCTTCCTTTTCTTTTTCTTTCTTTCTTTCATGTCTTTTCTTTTGCTTTCTTTTTCTTTCTTTCTTTTCTTCTTTCTTTCTTTCTCTCTCTCTCTCTCTCTCTCTTTCTTTCTTTCTTTCTTTTTTCTTTCTTCTTTCGTTTTTGTTTTGTTTTTTCAGACAGAGTCTTGCTCTGTTTCCAGGCCTGGAGTGCCTTGTTGAGGTCTCAGGTCACTCTGGCCTCTGCCTCCAGTTGGGAGCAAATTCTCCTGCCTCAGCCTCCAGGTGTGGGATTACAGGCACCGGCCACCACACCGGCTAATTTTTGTATTTTTAGTAGAGACAGGGTTTCACCATGTTGGCCAGGCTGGTCTCGAACTCTTGACATCAAATGATCCACCTGCCTCGGACTCCCAAAGTGCTGGGATTACAGGCGTGAGCCACTGCGCCCGGCCTTAATCAGATTTTTCTTAAAAAGAAGTGGGAAATCTCCTGGGGTTCACAAGGTAGATGTGGTCCCTGGCCTATACCTTGGGGTTTTCAGGATGAGAGCCTGGAGGAAGTCCCCAGCCTTTCTATTTAGTGGCAATACCGCTTGTCACCACAAGAGGGGGATGTGTGCTCAGGAACGTCGACCCCAAAGCTGGAAACCGCAGCCCTGGCACCTGGTGCTGGCAGCTCCCACTCGGATCACCCTTAGTCACTCCTAGCTTTACTGCTCACTGCTCAGTGAGCCTTGGTTCATGAGGGAAAAAAGACAGAACTCATGTGCTCACTCTTGCACCGTTCTGCCCGAATTTGGCAAATCTTTGGACAGCTCTGCCCTCGTGTTGCATCCTCAGGCTTTGCAGGCCATTGCCCCCAGCCTCACACCCTTCACCAATATCCCATCATTGCCCAGGACCCATAAGGCCTGTCGGGCCCAGGATGCCCTTGTCCAGCTTCCGGTCTCTTTCCCTGCCGCCTGCCACCCTATACGCTTTGTTTTTGTTTTTGGACAGCAGTGGGCTTATGTCAGCTGCAATTGCGATCACTCACCTCTGCCACCCGCAGACCTCCTGCATGCTGCTTTTTTTTTTTTTTTTTTTTTTTTTTGAGACGGAGTCGCTCTGTTGCCCAGGCTGAAGTGCAATGGTGCAATCTCGCCTCACTGAAACCTTTGTCTCCTAGGTTGAAGCGATTCTCCGGAGTAGCTAGGACTACAGGCGCCCACCACCATGCCTGGCTAATTTTTGTATTTTTAGTAGAGACAGGGTTTCACCATGTTGGCCACGCTGGTCTCGAACTCCTGACCTCAGGTGATCCACCAGCCTCCACCTCCCAAAGTGCTGGGATTACAGGCGTGAGCCACCGCGCCCGGCCAGAATTTGGTGAACCTTTGGACAGCTCTCCCCTTGTGTTGCAGCCTTGGGCTTCACCGGTCATCGCCCCGAGCTTCACATCCTTCACTGGTTTCCCATCATGACCCAGGACCCAGTCTGAACTCTTTATAAGGCCTGTTGGGCCCTGGATGTCCTGGTCTCGCTTCTGGCCTTTTTCCCTGCCACCCGCCACTCCACATACTGTTACCAGACAGTCCTGGGCTCATGTCAGCTGTGATTGCGATCACTCAGCTCTGCCACCAGCAGACCCTCCTGCATGCACCTTTCCAGAAGGCACTTCCCAGCATTTATTTTCTTTCTTTTCTTTTTAAAATGGAGTCTCGCTCTGTGGCCAAGGCTGGAGTGCAGTGGTGCGATCTCAGCTCACTGCAACCTCCACCTCCCAGGTTCAAGCGATTCTCCTGCCTCAGCCTCCTGAGTAGCTGAGACTACAGGTGCCCACCACCACACCCAGCTAATTTTTCTATTTTTAGTAGAGACGGGTTTTCACCATGTTGGCCAGGATGGTCTCAATCTCTTGACCTCGTGATCTATCTGCCTCGGCCTCCCAAAGTGCTGGGATTACAGGTGTGAGCCACCGTGCCTGGCCTTTCCAGCATTTCATAAGCAGTTACCTCTTCCCAGGAGTCTCCCTCCACCCTGTGAGTCTGTGTTACATCATTCTCTGAGCTTCCATGGGGCCCAATGAGCCCCCGTCACACCACTTAGCACGCTGGAGTGTCTGCCTGCCTTCTCAGATGGAAGCCCCATGAGGGTGAGCACGTGTCAGCCTCACGCACGCATATCTCCAGCACCTCGACACCGTGCTTGGCACCCCATAGGGCTCAGTAAGGAATTTACTAATTATCACTAGGTACAGTGGCTCACACTTGTAATCTCAGCACTTTGGGAGGCCAAGGTGGGAGGATCACTTGAGGCCAGAAGTTTGAGACCAGCCTGGGCAACATAGTGAAACTCCATATCTTCAAAATATTAAAAACGTAGCCAAGTGTGGTGGCATGGCCTGTAGTCCCAGCTACTCAGGAGGCCAAGGTGGGACAGTCGCTTGAACCCAGGAGCTCAAGGGTGCAGTGAGTTATGATTGTGCCACTGCACTCCAGCCAGGCTGACAGAACAAGATCCTGTCTCTAAAAAAAACTGACTAAATGTGTGAATGAAGGAATGAATGAGTGTGTTCTTCCCTGTTCCCTGAGGAGAGTCTACAACAGCTAGTGTGCTTCCCTCCATCCCCCTTCCTCCCTGTTCACTGGGTGCCTCTCATTGTCTCCCACGCCTCTGCAGACACATCCCAAGGAACACTGCTGATGAAGGACCAGTTCTGTTCCTTGTGATAGCGGAAAGAAACGGGATTCGGGCCAGGCGTGGTGGCCTACGCCTATAATCCCAGCACTTTGGGAGGCCGAGGCGGGAGGATTGCTTGAGGCCAGCCTGGGAAACATAGTAAGACCTCCATCTCTACAGAAAACAAAGATTAGCCAGGTGTAGTGGTACATGCCTGTAATCCCAGCTGCTTGGGAGGCTGAGGCAGGAGGATAGCTTGAGCCCAGAAAGTTGAGGCTGCAGTGAGCCATGATCACACCACTGCACTCCAGCCTGGGTGACAGAGTGAGAACCTGTGTCTAAAAAATTTAAAAAAAAAAAAAAGAGGCTGGACACAGTGGCTCAAGCCTGTAATCACAGCACTTTGGGAGGCCGAGGCAGGTGGATCATGAGGGTCAGAAGTTCAAGACCAGCCTGGCCAATGTGGTAAAACCCCATCTCCACTAAAAATACAAAAATTAGCCAGGCTTGGTGGCAGGCACCTGTAATCCAAGCTACTTGGGAGGCTGAGGCAGGAGAATCACTTGAACCCCGGAGGCGGAGGTTGCAGTGAGCCAAGATCATGCCTCTGCACTCCAGCCTGGGTGACAGAGCAAGACTCCGTCTCAGAAAAAAATAAAAATTAAAAAAAATAAGTAGGGCCGGGCGCGGTGGCTCAAGCCTGTAATCCCAGCAGGGCCGGGCGCGGTGGCTCAAGCCTGTAATCCCAGCACTTTGGGAGGCCGAGACGGGCGGATCACGAGGTCAGGAGATCGAGACCATCCTGGCTAACGCGGTGAAACCCCGTCTCTACTAAAAAAAAAAAAAAAAAAAAGTAAAAGAAATAGGATTTGGAGTGAGGCCAACCCAGCCTCAGTACTAGCTCTACCACTTACCAGCTATTCAGGTACCTTATTTTCTCCATTTGCAAAGTGAGGAAAATAGGACCAAGCTTGCAGGGTTGCTGTGAGAAAGCGCATGCCAGCCTGACAGGTGGTAGGCAGTCATTAGATCAGAGTCTTCCTCCCTCTTTCCCAGAGCCCCCACCTAAGCTCCCTCCCCTCTGGAACCTTGGGACACACACACCCCTGTAATCTGAAGTAGCAGCCACTACTTCCCTGACCCACCTCTGTCTGTCCTCCCTAAGGTTGCCCTGTCCTCTATCCCCCAACAAAGAGTAGTGCCAGGCACAGAATAGATGCTCCAAAGATATGAAAAGAATGAAGGAATGAACAAAGCAGCCACCACAGTATCCCCTGGGGCATGTTCCCCAGTAGCCACCAGGCTCTTTTTTGTTTGTTTGTTTTGACAGATTCTCACTCTTTCACCCAGGCTGGAGTGCAGTGGTGTGATCTCAGCTCACAGCAACCTCCATCTCCGCCTCCTAGGTTCAAGTGATTCTCCTGCTTCAGCCTCCCAAGTAGCTGGGACTACAAGCACACACCACCACGCATGGCTAATTTTTGTATTTTTAGTAGAGACGAGGTTTCACCATGTCAGCCAGGCTGGTCTGGAACTCCTGGCCTCGGGTGATCTGCCTGCCTCGGCCTCCCAAAGTGCTGGATTACAGGCGTGAGCCACCGCACCTGGCCTGGGCCTGGATTCTTGTGCATGGTATTAGGGCACCCCTGTGCATTGCCCCAAGGATCACATGTGCACAGCTGTGTCATCTGAGGAAACTCCCCCAAAGGGTGTCTGCATTCTCCACAGCCATTGCTGGTGCTAAGAGGACAAGTTCCAAAAAAGAAAAGCTTTTTAAAATGTTTTATTGATTTATGCTTTATTTTTGGTAGAGATGGAGTCTTGCTGTGTTGCCCAGGCTTGTCTTAAACTCCTGGCCTCAAGTGATTCCCCTCCCCCGCCCCACCTCAGCCTCCCAAAGTGCTGGGATTACAGGTGTGAGCCACAGTGCCCAGCCCGAAATCACTTTCTAAATTTGCCCCGTTCATCCTGTTTTCCTCTTGTAAACATTTTATGTCACGTGTAGCCTGAGGCCCCCCTGACAGCCCTCCTGGGGCCCAATTTGCAGCCTCTTGTGTTATATGAGATCGGAGCACCCCCAGAGCTTCGTCATCCGTGACGAGCACTCACCCTCTCTCCAGTTGGAACCATCAGCTGATGAATAAGGGCTGATTTCTTCTCAAATGATCACCACCCCCAATTCATTACATTCCAAAGACTGAGCTCAGAATCGCTTATCTGATGCTTGGTGCAGTTGTGCTTTTTTGGAACATCGTTCATTGAGGATGCAAGTCCTCTCCCGTGTGATGATCTCGGGCGCAAGCTGTGACGTGGGTTCCACGCTCTTCTGTGCTACGTCCTCCCCTGTGATTTTCGCATCTCCGATAACTGCTCGTCTCCGTCTGAGGATTTTCCTCCGCTGGTACCATTCATTGGGAGTCTCTCTAGTATGCATTATGAGATGAATGGAAAATTTCCCTCATTCATAATATTCATAGCTTTCCTCTGCCCTGTGAATTCTTTGATATTCTCCCAGAATCCTGACCAAATGTTTTGCCATGTGTATTGGGCCAGTAGAGTTTAGGCTTAGAGTCTGCAATTTCCCCAAACTGGTAACTTTTTTTTTTTTTTTTTTTTTTAAAAGAGATGGGGTCTTGCTCTGTTGCCCGGGCTGGAATGCAGTGGCATGATTGTAGCTCACTGCAGCCTTGACCTCCTGGGCTCAAGTGATCCTCCCACCTCAGTTTTCTGAGTAGTTGGGACTACAGGCACACACCACCATACGTGGCTAATTTTTTTTTTTTTTTTTTTTGAGACAGAGTCTTGCTTTGTCACCCAGGCTGGAGTGCAATGGCATGAACTCGGCTCACTACAACCTTCGCCTCCTGGGTTCAAGCGATTCTCCTCCTGCCTCAGCCTCCCAAGTAGCTGGGACTACAGGTGCATACCACCATGCCCGGCTAATTATTTGTAGTTTTAGTAGAGATGGGGTTTCACCGTGTTAGCCAGGATGGTCTCGATCTCCTGACCTCGTGATCCACCCACCTTGGTCTCCCAAAGTGCTGGGATTACAGGCGTGAGCCACCTCGCCCGGCCCCATTGAGGAATTTTTAAATTCCATTTGATGGAAGAACCAGCCCGTTTTCTGTCTGTCACATGGCCATCTTGAAATAGTGCTGCCTCGAATCGCTTGAATCTGGGAGATGGAGGTTGCAGTGAGCTGAGATCGTGCCACTGCACTCCAGCCTGGGTGATAGAGCGAGACTCTGTCTCAAAAAAAGAAAAAAAACAAAGAAAAAGAAAGAAATAGTCGTGCCTCCACAGTGCCTTCTTCAGCCTGTCAAAGCCAAAAGTTTCCCAAGATCCTAAGTCTAGTAGGCAAGAAACCCTTCCAATCCCTATTAAAGCCCTGTTCATGAGGGAACTCAAGCTTTCTACCCGCAGCCACTGGAATTTCTGCTGTGGGAACTGGGGGACATTCTTGAGCCATGGAAGTCTTGAGGCCGCTGGGACTGAAGAATCTGTCATGATGCCCCCAGTTTCATGAGTCTCGGATTCCAGTTTATTTCTGCTCCACTATATCTGAGGCCTCCTCTCCTCGCAGCAGCTATTGGGGCTGAAATGTCCAAAGTGGCTTTTGCAGTCACGTGACTGGTGCCTCACGTTCTTCCACGCGGTCTCTCTTCCTGACAGAGCAGCCTTGTCGTCTAGTACAGTTGTTGGCCTCTGAGAACCCTCTATGGATGCTCTAGGCCATGGTGCTATCACTTGTGCTACCCCCGGCCCCTCCATGGAAACCGCAGCCCAGGCAGCTGTGTCACACCATATGACCCTGCCTCTCTTCCACCCCCCAAGCCCCCAAATATACAGTTCACTGCACCAGGATCCCATATAGGCTGGCCAACGATTTTTGAAGTCATCTGGCTCAAAAATGTAGGGAAAGGCAGCCAGGCCAATCAGACGGACCCTTTTGGAAACTGGAGCGGGAAAAGCAGACGGTAGAATCAGTGAGCAACAAGATGTCCTGAGGGCAAGTAGGGCCTGGTCAGACCAGTGTGCTGGCCAAAATTACACTGGAGAAGAAACTTGGCCATTGAAGCAAAACCAAAATCAGCGATGCCATGAAGAAAATCCCCTCACTGTGGAGGGAAAATGAGCTTGGTTTTGGCAAGAGGATAAAGGAGAGAGTGAGAGCAGAGATGGGACTCCACAAAGGGCCCACAGAAACCAGCCCAGGGCTGCCTCTTGCCTGTGGCTGTCACTGCAGCCAGTTTGCTGCTCGTTCCCTTTGCTGTCAGTTGGCTTAAAAGTGGGCAGATGACTTAGCTGCGCTGGTAAAACATATGGGGATTTCCGGCGCATGCGGCCCACCATCCTGTTTGCCAGACAAGGTGGCTCACGCCTGTAATTCCAGCACTTTGGGAGGCCAAGGCGGG
This sequence comes from Papio anubis, assembly GCF_008728515.1. Lineage (NCBI taxonomy): Eukaryota > Metazoa > Chordata > Mammalia > Primates > Cercopithecidae > Papio > Papio anubis. The sequence goes on from NC_044979.1 coordinate 138,802,868, forward strand.
CGGATCATCTGAGATCGGGAGTTCAAGATCAGCCTGGCTAACATGGTGAAACCCTGTCTCTACTAAATATACAAAATTAGCTGGGCATGGTGGCACACGACTGTAATCCCAGCTACTCAGGAGGATGAGGCAGGAGAATCACCTGAACCTGGGAGACAGAGGTTGCAGTGAGCCGGGATGGTGCCACTGCACTCCAGCCTGAGTGACAGAGTAAGATTCTGTCTCCAAAAAACAAACAAACAAACAAAAACAACAAAACTTAGCCGGGCGCAGTGGCAGGCACCTGTAATCCCAGCTACTTGGGAGACTGAGGCAGGAGAATCACTTGAACTCGGGAAGCAGAGGTTGCAGTGAACCGAGATCACACCACTACACTCCAGCCTGGGCAATAGAGTAAGACTCTGTCTCAACAACAACAACAACAACAACAACAACAAAAGTATGGGGAGATGGCTGGGATCTGGACCATCTTGAGACCATGAGGCAACAAGACCAAGGGGAAAAGCCCACATACTGAGGATGGCAGAGCCTATGTCCTCTATGACAGCACTGAGCTGCCATACCTATCCTGGAACCCCCACTTCCAGTCTCATTGATCTGTAAGTCATGTGTCTTTATTTTCTAGGCAGATTTCTGCTACTTGCAGCCTAAAGCATTCCTCACCCCTTCTCAGAAACCTGTGGCTCTTGCTATAACTCCCAATGGAAAATCAACCTACGTTTAGAGATTAGAAATCAAATTATTGCTTATATGGAGGGAATAAGAATCAGGATTGGTCCTAGCCTACAGAGGAATCCCAGCTCTGAGTCCTAACCTCAAGGCCTAGGGGACACAGACAGAGAAAGAAAGAGATATTTGTGGTGTGATCTTGGCTCACTGCAACCTCTGTTTCCTAGGTTCAATCGATTCTCCTGCCTCAGCCTCCTGAGCAGCTGGTATTACAGGCATGCACCATCATGCATCCAGCTTATTTTTGTATTTTTAGTAGAGACGGAGTTTCACCATGTTGGTCAGGCTGGTCTCGAACTCCTAACCTCGTGATCCACCTGCCTCAGCCTCCCAAAGTGCTGGGATTACAGGCGTCAGCCACTGTGCCCGGCCTCTTTCTGGCTTCTCAAAGCAGAGCTAGCAGCCAGAAATCTACAAAACCTAACTCACTTCTATTAAGAACCCAATGGGAGAGTTACTGTAGGGAGAGGCAAGAATGTATTTTGGAAGACTTAGCTGGTCCAAGGTCACGAACAAGGCTGGTAGGAGAGAAGCAATCAGTTGATGAGGACTAGAGAAAGCTTTCTTCTGGTCTGACTTTCACCAAACATGGTGTGCGTGTGTGTGTGTGTGTGTGTGTGTGTGTGTGTGTTGCTTCAACACAGGACATATGCCTGATTCTTCCCTTATGAAATGCGAAGCTGAATGCAAGAGCTCTAGCCCGTCCTCTTTAAATCTCTGTTTTTGAAAATATAAAACAAAGAGAAACTGGCATCCTCCTAATGTATCTTTGAAATACATATTACTTCATTTTACCCAGACCTGGAGAAAAAGCACCCCCAGCCCCAACTCCAAATAATCTTCAGCATTTATAGAGATGTGGCCCCTGGAAGTTCATCAGATATACGGGGCCCACCCATGGTGTGTTTCGATGATATTAGAATTTGCAACTGCCATTGTTGCACCAAACCCAGCACCTCTCTTTTTTTTTTTTTTTTTTTTTTTTTTTTTTTGAGGCCGAGGTCTTGCTCTATCACCAGGCTGGAGTGCAGTGGCAGAATCTCAGCTCACTGCAAGCTCCACCTTCGAGGTCCATTCTCCTGCCTCAGCCTCCCGAGTAGCTGGGACTAAAGAAACCCACCACCTCATCAGCTAGTTTTGTATTTTTTAGTAGGCCGGGTTTCACGGTGTTAGCCAGGATGGTCTCGATCTCCTGACCTCATTGATCCAGCCGATCTCGGCCTCCCAAAGTGCTGGGATTGGGGCTTGGAGCCACGCTTGGCCTAAACCCAGCACCTCTCAATGCTGTCCTTCTGCACCCACATATTGTATGATTTTTTTTTGTTTGTTTTTTGTTTTTTTTTTTTTGAGATGGAATCTCACTCTGTTGCCTTGAGCTGGAGTGCAGTGCTTGCGATCCGGCTCACCACAACCTCCACCTCCCAGGTTCAAGCGATTCTCCTGCCTCAGCCTCGTGGCAGCCTACAGGCAAGCACCATGCCCAGCTAATTTTCTGTTTTAGTAGAGACAGGGTTTCACTATGTTGGCCAGGCTGGTCTCGAACTTCTGACCTCATGATCCACCCGCTTCAGCCTCCGAAAGTGCTGGGATTACAGGCATAAGCCACCACACCCGGCTTGTATGATGTTTTGAAGGGCAAAGTCAGTGCACCATTGATGTTTGCTTGTTGCTTTATTCACTCAACAGAGACGTAAGGAATGAAAGCTTTGACTGCGGTGAAAGAAGCAAAAAAGTTTAAACCGTACTTTAATGGGGTTAACGCTTTAATGTGAATCTTAGTAAACCCTGAATTCCTCCAGCAAGTTTCGCTGTGTATCACTGAGGATTCTCTGAAATCCAATAAGGAAAAAAACTGGAAGACATTTTCCCCTTCTTCGTCATCAAGGTTTTTCTTGGGGATGAATTGGCCTGATTAGTGCCTGAAAGTTCTCCCACGTTCTGTCCAAGCTCATTCCTTTTTTTGTGTGAATTCTCCAATGATGAGAAAGCTAAGCTTGTCCCCAAGTGATTTTCCACACTAATTATACTCCGGAGGCTTCTCTCCAGTGTGAATGATCTCACATTCCGTTTTCTCCACGCTTCCCCGAGTTTTCCGTCTTCATTACGTATGACCATTTTAAGTCCCAACCGAATTAGCTGATATTGTCTAAGAATGGAACTCTGATTGAAGGTTCTTCCTCATCCATTATACTCACAAGGCCCCTCTCTGCTACAAAATCCCAGATGTCTGATTAGCTCTGGGCACCATCTCAAAGCATTTTTACATCCATTACGTACATACGATTTTCCTCCATTGTGAATTCTCTGATGTTGAATGAGCTGTACTTTCCCGAAAGCTCTTGCATGGTTCTGCATTGAGAGAGTCTTTGTTGCATGTGAATTAGCTGATGCTGCATTGGAATGTTGACGATGCCTCCCCCATCCCCAGGGATTCTCTCCAAAATCAACGTTACAGTGTTCAATAGCATGGGAGCCCCAAGGAAAATTGCCTGTATAAACGACAAAGATGTTCTCTGTGATACAAACACTGTAATATTGAATAAATTCTAAATTCTGTTGCACAACTTGGCCATATCTTATTTGGAGTTTCTCTCACTTCTAAAACATATAAACGGGATCACAGATTTTTTCTGTATTCGTGGTACTCAGTGGGATGGGGTCCCTAAAATGGTTCTCCACAATGTCCCCATATTTGTAACGGCTCGAGGGGTTCTTCCTGACCACCACACAAACAAAATCCACTCAAGACCGTGGCATTAAAGAGTTTCACTGATGTGAAGAAGCCAGCTATGCCACGTGAGAGATGGAGATATTACTCAAATCAATCTTGCCAATGGCTTGGAGATTAGGGATTTTTCCAAGATAGTTTGGTGGGCAGGGGCCAGGGTAGGGGGCCCGCTGATTCGTTGGGTGGAGGAGATGAAATCATAGGGGATTAAAGCTGTCCTCTTGGGCTGAGTCAGATCCTGGGTGGGGGCCACAGGACTGGTTGGCAGGTGGGGATATCCAGCTGTCAGAAATGCAAAAATTTGAAAAGCAATTTTTTCTTTTTCTTTGAGATGGAGTTTCGCTCTTGTTGCCCAGGCTGGAGTGCAATGGCGCGATCTCGGCTCACCACAGCTTCCGCCTCCCGGGTTCAAGCGATTCTTCTTCCTCAGCCTTCCCAAGTAGTTGGGATTACAGGCATGCGCCACCACACCCGGTTAATTTTGTATTTTTAGTAGAGACAGGGTTTCTCCATGTTGGTCAGGTTGGTCTCAAACTCCTGGTCGAGACCACCCGCCTCAGCCTCCCAAAGTGCTGGGATTACAGGCGTGAGCCACCGCACCCAGCCCTGAAAAGCTTTTTTTTGTAAGTATACATATAGATTTTCCCTATTAATCAGATTTTTATTTTATTTTATTTTATTTTATTTTTTAATTTTGAGACAGTCTTGCTCTGTCGCCCAGGCTGGAGTACAATGGCGTGATGTCAACTCACTGCTAACTGCCTCCCGGGTTGTTCAAGCGATTCTCCTGCCTCAGCCTCCTGAGTAGCTGGGATTATAGGCACCCGCCACCATGCCTGGCTAACTTTTGTGTTTTCAGTAAAGACGGGGTTTCACCATGTTGGCCAGGCAGGTCCCGAACTCTTGACCTCAGCAGATCCGCCTGCCTCGGCCCCCTAAAGTGCTGGAATTATAGGCGTAAGCCACTGCGCCCGGCCCACACTGATTTTTCAAAATGCTGTGGTAAAAACAAGATAGATATGTTGGAGTCAGTAGTCACTTAGAGATTGAAAAATGTCTTCAAGAGGGGTTAAGTGTTGTCAGTTGTGTCTGCATGGCCAAGAACTTAGATACAATGAAAAAGGATGAAAGGAAAATCATGTAACATAATCACACAAGGTTGTGTTCACAATGGTGTCAGGGATCTCACGAAGGTTCCTTAATATAGAAAACATTTTAACAGTAGACCTATTTTAAGCAGTCATCTTTTTTTCTCTGCAATGTATTCCTGGAACTGCTTTGTTAAAAAGTCATATTTTCTCTTAATAATTACTCATATCCTGCAGTAGCATCGAACAAATTCTAATTATAATAAATACATCATAAAAGCAAAAACATGGCCAGGAGCAGTGGCTCACACCCAGCACTTTGGGAGGTCGAGGCGGGCTGATCACCTGAGGTCAGAAGTTGAAGACCAGCCTGACCAATATGGTGAAACCCCGTCTCTACTAAAAATCCAAAAATCAGCCAGGAGTGGTGCCACGTGCTTGTAATCCCAGCTACTCATGAGGCTGAGGCAGGAGAATCGCTTGAAACCGGAAGGCGGAGGTTGCAGTGAGCCAAGATCATGCCACTGCACTCCAGCCTGGACAACAAAAGCGAAACTCCATCTCAGGAAAAAAAAAAAAAGCCAAAAACATAACAATAGGATAGTCTTTAGAAATGTACAGGGGTTATACTATGCTTAGAGTCGTATGACTTCGGATATAGATGTCTAACAAGATTGGTTATTTTATAGGCTTCAGTGTACTCTGAAGTCCACACAAAACACAAACTATTCTGCTATTCTATCCAGTCTAAAAATAGCCCTATTAAAAAAATATATAACATTAACAATGTGCTTTCCTGTTTAGAATTCTAGAGACTCACGAGGAAATTATGTGTAAGATCTAGGGCTCTTTTTAAAATAAGTTTGTCAGAGAAAACTGAAATAATCCTTTCTCTTTCTTAGGATAAATTTCCCTGAAAGAAACAGAAATACGCCAAGTAATCCCACTGATCTTTTTTTTTTCCTGAGACGCATTGTTGCTCTGTCATTTCATCTGGAGTGCAGTGGCATGATCTCCACTCACTGCAACCTCCGCCTCCCAGGTTCAAGCAATTCTCCTGCCTCAGCTTCCCAAGTAGCTGGAATTACAGGCACTCACCACCAAGCCTGGCTAATTTTGGCATTTTTAGTGGAGACAGGGTTTCACCATGTTGGCCAGGCTGGTCTCAACCTCCTGACCTCAGGTGATCCACCCACCTCTGCCTTCTAAAGTTCTGAGATTACAGACGTGAGCCACTGTGCCCAGCCTCAGTTTCGGTTCTTTTTTTCTTTTTGCTCTTGTTGCCTAGGCTGGAGTGCAACGGCGCAATCTCGGCTCACCACAACCTCCACGTCCCAGGTTGAAGCAATTCTCCTGCCTCAGGCTCCTGAGTAGCTGGGATTACAAGCGCGCACCACGCCCAGCTAATTTTGCATTTTTACTAGAGACCGGGTTTCGCCATGTTGGCCAGGCTGGTCTCGAACTCCTGACCTCAAGTGATCCACCCACCTCGACCTCCCAAAGTGCTGGGATTGCAGGCGTGAGCCACAGTGACTGGCCAGTTTGAGTGCTTTCTATCAATCCACCTTTGTCTACTGACTCTTCCTCACCTTCATATTGTTACTGAGTCCATCTAGTGAGTTTTAAACTGTTGTTACTGTATTTTTGTTTTGAAATTTCCATTTGAGGGTAGGTGCTGTGGCTCATGCCTGTAATCTCGGCACTCTGGGAGGCTGAGGTGGTCGAATCACTTCAATTCAGGAGTTTGCAACCAGCCTCAGTGACATGGCAAGACCCTGTCTCTACAAAAAATCAAAAATTGTGCTCGCTTCGGCAGCACATATACTAAAATTGGAATGATACAGAGATTACTATGTCCCCTGCGCAAGGATGACATGCAAATTCATGTTCCATATTCTTGCTGTAGTCCGCTACTCCTTACCTAGCTTTGCTTCCCTTCCCCGTATCCTGCCATAACGTCATAAGGCCCGTGACGTCATAGCCTTCCCATGTCTGTCTCCCGTTGCACCACTGAGGTTGGCGACTGGAGAACAATCTGGTCATCCGCACTCAGGTGTGGCACCTTGCCACCTACTGCTGTAGGCCTCATGCAACAATAAATAAATAAAAATACAAAAATTAGCCAGGCATGGTGGTACACACCTTTAGTCCCAGCTACTAGGGAGGCTGGAGGTGGGAGGATCACTTGAATCCGGGAGGCAGAGGCTGCAGTGAGCTGAGATCATGTCACTCCACACCAGCCTGGGCAACAGAGTGAGACTCTGTCTTTAAAAAAAAAGAGACCAGCTACCATCCTGGCTAACGGTGAAACCCTGTCTCTACTAAAATACAACAAAAACTAGCGAGTGGTGGGGCGAGGCGCCTGTAGTCCCAGCTACTCGGGAGGCTGAGGCAGGAAAATGGCAAACCTCAGGGCTGGAGCTTACAGTGAGCTGAGATCCAGCCACTGCACCAGCCTGAGTGACAGAAGCTGAACTCCGATCTCAAAAAGGGAGGCCAGGTCATGGTGGCTAATGCCTGTAATCTCAGCTACTCGGGAGGCTGAGGCAGGAGAATCACTTGAACCTGGGAGGCAGAGGTTGCAGTGAGCCGAGATCTTGCCATGGCACTCTAGCTTGGGCAACTCCAAGAGTGAAACTCCATCTCAAAACCTCAAAACAAAACAAAATAAAGAAACAAGGCCAGGTGCCGCGGCTCATGCCTGTAATCCCAGCACTTTGGGAGGCTGAGGTGGGTGGATCACCTGAGGTCAGGAGTTCAAGACCAGCCTGCGCAATATGGTGAAACCCTGTCTCTACTAAAAATACAAAAATTAGCCTGGTGTAGTGGCTCACGCCTGTAATCCCAGCTACTCAGGAGACCAAGGCACTAGAATCGCTTCAGGAAGGCGGAGGTTGCAGTGAGCTAAGATTGCGCCATTGTACTCCAGCCTGGGTGACAGAGCGAGACTCCGTCTCAAAAAAAAAAAAACAAAAAAAGCAAAAAAAAAAAAAACTAATAAAAGAATAGTAAGGCGGTACCAAACAACTCTTCCCATATAAATCCAACAAGTTGGATGAAATGACCAATTCCTTGAAAACTACAAAGTACCAAAAACACTCAATATGGAACATCATTTTTAAAATCTTGTAACAATTTTAAAAATGGAATTCATCAGTTTTATTTTATTTCATTTTCATTTTGAGACTACGTCTCACTTTGTCACCCACACTGGAGTGCAGTGGCACAATCACGGCTCTCCGCAGCCTTGACTTCCTGGGCTCAGGTGATCCTCCCACCCCAGCCTCTTGAGTAGCTGAGACTACAAGCACCCGCCACCACACTCAGCTAATTTTTAAATTTTTTGTAGAGATGGGGTTTTGCCAAGATGCCCAGGCTGGTCTCCAACTCCTGGGGTCAAGCAATCCACTTGCCTTGCCTCCCAAAGTGTTAAGATTACAGGTGTGAGCCACCATGCCCAGATGAATTCCCTTTTTTTTTTTTTTGAGATGGTGACTCACTTCATCACCCAGGCTGGAGTGCAGTGGCGCGATCTTGGCTCACTGTAACCTCTGCCTTCCAGGTTCAAGCGATTCTCCCACCTCAGTCTTCTGAGTAGCTGGGTTTACAGGAGCCCACCACCACGCCTGGCTAATTTTTTGCATTTTTAGTAGAGACGGGGTTTCACCATGTTAACTAGGCTGGTCTCAAACTCCTGACCTCAGGTGATCCACCCACCTCAGCCTCCCTAAGTGTTAGGATTATAGGCATGAACCACTGCACCTGGCCTTGAATTCATAGTTTTAATAAAACAATTTCTTGTCTTCGTGGTCACATACAACTAGTTTGGTGATTGCCTGGAAGGACCCACGTGACTGCAGATCAAGTTCTACTCTAGGTGAAGATTTATTACAGTGGAGGACACAATACAAGAACAGCAGGAAAAAGGGTATTAATAGATGAAGGCTGGAGAGGTCAAATGCACACTTTTTTATCCTCTCTCTGCAGGGATGCACAGACACATCTTTTCCCGGAGCAAACTGCAAGGATTTGTGTGAGATGTCCTTGCCCAGGAAATCCCACTTGAGTTCTGGTGTCAAAATTTGTGTGGTTAGACCAGGCACAGTGGCTCACCCCTGTAATCCCAGCACTTTGGGAGGCTGAGGTGGGAGGATTGCTTGAGTCCAGGAGTTTTAGACTAGCCTAGGCAACATGGTGAGACTTCGTCTTTATTTAAAAAAAAAAAAAAAAAAAAAATTAGGCCGGACGTGGTAGCTCACGCCTGTAATCCCAGCACTTTGGGAGGCCAAGGCAGGCAGATCACCTGAGGTCAGGAGTTCCAGACCAGCCTAGCCAACATGGTGAAACCCTGTCTCTACTAAAAATACAAAAACATTAGCCAGGCATGGTGGCAGGCGCCTGTAATCCCAGCTACTCAGGAGGCTGAGACAGGAGAATCGCATGAACCTGGGAGGCAGAGGTTGCAGTGAGCCAAGGTCGCACCACTGTGCTCCAGCCTAGGCGACAACAGCAAGACTCTATCTGGAAAAAAATGAAATAAAATAAAAAATTTGTGGGCCGGGCGTGATGGCTCATGCCTGTAATCCTAGCACTTTGGGAGACTGAGGAGGGCAGATCACTTGAGGTCCCAAGGTCGAGAGCAGCCTGGCCAATGTGGTGAAACCCCGTTTCTACTAAAAATATAAAAAACTTAGCCGGGTGTGGTGGCACACGTCTGCAAACCCAGCTACTCAGGAGACTGAGGCAGGAGGATCGCTTGTACCCAGGAGGCGGAGGTTGCAGTGAGCTGAGATTGCACCATTGCACTCCAGCCTGGGTGACATTCCTGCCATGTGACCAATCACAGCCCTAAACCGCAGGTTGGGCATCATGAATCTTTTTTTCTTTTTTTTTTTCAGAAATGGGATCTCACTATGTCACCCAGGCTAGAGTGCAGTGGCATGATCACAGCTTACTGTAGCTTCTTCTTCTTCTTCTTTTTTTTTTTTTGAGACAGAGTCTCACTGGGTGACAAGAGTGAAACTCCATCCCAAAAGAAAAAAAAAGAATATCACCCTGAGTGGGCATGGTGGCTCACACCTCTAATCTCAACATTGTGGGAGGCCGATGAGAAAGGATTGCTTGAGCCCAGGAGGTTGAGACCAGCCTGGATGACATAGCAAGACCCTGTCTCTACAAAAAATTTTAAAAATTAGCTGGGTGTGGTGGTGCACCTGTAGTCCCAGCTACTTGGGAGGCTGAGATGGGAGGATCACATGAGTCCAGGAGTTCCAGGGTGCAGTGAGCTATGATTGCAACACTGTCCTCCAGCCTGGGGGAACACAGCGAGATCCTGTCTCAAAAACAAACAAGAAACAAAAAACAGACAAAACCTCAGTTCTGCCATTACCTCTTCAAAACTTTTTCTTAACTTGCAGTCTAGAGTTGAAGACCCCTCCGCTAAGCTCTGGTGAGAGGCTAACTGAATAAGAACACTTTGACCATCATATTATAATAATTGCTTTATTTATTTATTTATTAATTTACTGATTTTTAAGACAGGGTCTTGCTCTGTCCCCCAGGCTGGAGCGCAGCAGCACAATCATGGTTCACTGCAACCTCAACTTCCCAGGCTCAAGAAATTCTCCCACCTCAGCCTCCTCAGTAACTGGGACTGCAAGCATGCACAACCACATCAGGCTAATTTTATGGTTTTTTTTTTTTTTTGAAATGGAGTCTCGCTCTGTCACCCAGGCTGGAGTGCAGTGGCGCCATCTCGGCTCACTGCAAGCTCCGCCTCCGGAGCCCACGCCATTCTCCTGCCTCAGCCTCCCGAGTAGCTGGACCACAGGCGCCCGCCACTGCGCCCCGCTAATTTTTTGTATCTTTTAGTGGAGACGGGGTTTCACCGTGTAAGCCAGGATGGTCTTGATCTCCTGACCTTGTGATCCGCCCGCCTCAGCCTCCCAAAGTGCTAGAATTACAGGCGTGAGCCACTGCGCCCGGCCTAATTTTATGTATTTTTTATAAAGACATAAAGGCTTTTTTTATAAAGGGCATCGGTCAGGCACGGTATCTTAAGCCTGTAATCCCAGCACTATGGGAGGCCAAGGCGGGTAGATCACCTGAGGTCAGGAGTTCCAGGCCAGCCTGGACAACATGGTGAAACGCCATTTCTACTAAAAGTATAAAAATTAGCTGTACGTGGTGCCATGTGCCTGTAATCCCAGCTACTTGGGAGGCTGATGCAGGAGAATCGCTTGAACCCGGCAGGAAGAGGTTGCAGTGAGCCGAGATCGCGCCATTGCACTCCAGCCTGGGTGACAAGAGCGAAATTCCATCTCAAAATAATAATAAAAATAAATAAATAAATGAATAATAAAATAAAATAAAGAGGGGCGTCTCGTCATGTTGCCCAGACTGGTCTCGTAGTCATGTTGCCCAGACTGGTCTCGTATTCCTGGGCTCAAGCAATCCACCCACCTCACCCTCCCAAAGCGCTGGGATTACAGGCGTGAGAGCCACTGTGCCCGACCACAGCTGGGCTACATATCCGTATTAAACTTTTCTTTTCTTTTCTTTTCTTTTTTTTGTTTTGTTTTTTTTTGTTTGTTTGTTTGTTTTTGTTTTTTTTTTTGAGACGGAGTCTCGCTCTGTGGCCCAGGCTGGAGTGCAGTGGCCGGATCTCAGCTCACTGCAAGCTCCGCCTCCTGGGTTTACGCCATTCTCGTGCCTCAGCCTCCCGAGTAGCTGGGACCACAGGCGCCCGCCACCTCGCCCGGCTAGCTTTTTGTATTTTTTAGGAGAGACGGAGTTTCACTGGGTTAGCCAGGATGGTCTTAATCTCCTGACCTTGTGATCCGCCCATCGGCCTCCCAAAGTGCTGGGATTACAGGCTTGAGCCACGCACCCGGCCTTTTTTTTTGGATAGAATTTCCTCTTGTTGCCGGGCTGGAGTGCAATGGCATGATCTCAATCTCACAACCTCCGCCTACCGTTTTCAAGTGATTCCTGCCTCAGCCTCTGAGTAGCTGGGACCTACAGGCCGTGCACCCAGCGCCTGGCTAATTTTGTATTTTAGTGAGACGGGGTTTCCTGCGTTGGTCCAGACTGGTTTTGAACTCCTGACCTCAGGTGATCACCCAGCTTGGCCTCCCAAAGTACTGGGATTACAGGCTGAGCCACTGCAGCCAGCTCTGTAAACTTTTTCATCAGGGTCCAGCTGGACCCTGGCTCCTGCCATCCTATGAGGCTGCAGTGTACGGCTAATAAAGATTCTCCCGGGCGGGCGGTGGCTCAAGCCTGTAATCCCAGCACTTTGGGAGGCGAGGCAGGCGGATCCAGAGATCAGGAAGTCAAGACCATCTGGCTAACACGGTGAAACCCGTCTCTACTAAAAATACAAAAAAGTAGCGGGTAGGGTGGTGATACATAGTCCCAGCTACTCGGGAGGCTGAGGTGGGAGAATGGCGTGAACCCAGGAGGCGGAGCTTGCAGTGAGCTGAGATCCCGACCCACTGCACTCCAGCCAGGCTGACAGAGTAAGACTCTGTCTCAAAAACACAATCCCCTACCCCCAGATCTTCCCTGCAGGTTGGCAGAGCTGGATGTTCTGAAACTAGGGCAAGTGGGACAACGGTGCCTGGCCAGAGAAGGGAGGAAGACAATGTGAGGGCTGGTAGGTCTGAGTCTAGCTGCCCATTTGAACACAGGAAGCTGAAGGGGTGGCCTCTGCCCCCTTCTCAGCCCTCCTCCCAAACACCAAATGGGTTTCTGAGAATAGTAAAAGGCTAGCAGATCCATCTTCAGGGCCTCTGTGGTCAGAAATGTGCAAATACCTTTTTCTTTCTTTCTTTCTTTCTCTTTCTTTCTTTCTTTCTTTCTTTCTTTCTTTCTTTCTTTCTTTCTTTCTTTCTTTCTTTCTCTCTCTCTCTCTTTCTTTCTCTCTTTCTTTCTCTCTTTCTTTCTGTCTTTCTTTTTTTCTTTCTTTCCTTCCTTCCTTCCTTCTTTCCTTCTTTCCCTCCCTCCCTTCCTCCCTCCCTCCCTCCTTCTTTCTCTTTGTCTTTCTTTTTCTCTCCCTCCCTCCCTTCTTTCCTTCCTTTCTTTTCTTTCTCCCTTCCCTTCCTTCTTTCCTTTCTTCCTTTCTTTCTTTTCTTTCTCCCTTCCCTTCCCTTTCTTTCTTTCTTTCTTTCTTTCTTTCTTTTCCTTCCTTCCTTCCTTCCTTCATTCCTTCCACTGGTGCACTTTCTGCTTACTGTAACCTCTGCCTCCTGGGTTCAAGTGATTCTCCTGCCTCAGCCTCCCAAATAGCTGGGATTACAGGGGCCTGCCATGTTGCCTGGCTAATTTTTATATTTTTAGTAGACATGGGTTTTTTCCTTGTTGGCTAGGCTGGTCTCCAACTTCTGACTTAACTGATCCACCCACTTAGGCCTCCCAAAGTGCTGGGATTACGGGTGTGAGCCACTGCGCCTGGACCAAAGACCTTTTTCTTCACGCCTTTTGGGAGTTAGTAAAACAGCATTATCTGAAAAGCTGTTTCTGCATCCCACACTTAGAGTGCATGGCGGAATGCACAAGGCTTGCCTGGGAATCACATTCAGCAAGTTCTGGGATAGAAAAACTGAACCTAAGGGAAAATTGTGTTGTGTACTCACCAGTACTTTGTAGAGTGTTTCAGTACCATTATAACAAGAGGCCAGGCGTGATGGCTTATGCCTGTAATCCCAGCACTTCGGGAAGCCGAGGCAGGAGGATTGTTTGAGGCCAAGAGTTCAAGACCAGCCTGGGAAACATGAAGAGACCCCATCTCTACAAAAAATACAAAAATTATCCAGGCATGGTGGTGCATGCCTGTGGTCCCGGCTACTCTGGAGGCTGAGACGGGAGGATCCCTTGAGCCCAGAAGGTCAAGGCTGCAGTGAGCTATGATTGTACCACCGCACTTCAAACTGGTCAACAGTACAAGACCTTGTCTCAAAAATAAAAAAAAAGAAAGACATGAGCTAGCTGACTTTTTTTGTTTGTTTGTTTGTTTGTTTTGAGACAGAGTTTTGCTCTTGTTGCCCAGGCTACAGTGCAATGGCACAATCTTGGCTCACTGCAACCTCCACTTCCTGGGTTCAAGCAATTCTTCTGCCTCAGCCTCCCGATAGCTGGGACTACAGGTGCGCACCATCACGCCAGCTAATTTTTGTATTTTTAGTAGAGACAGGGTTTCACCATGTTGTCCAGGCTGGTCTCAAACTCCTGACCTCAGGTGACCTGCCTGCCTCAGCCTCCCAAAGTACTGGGATTACAGGGGTGAGCCACTGTGCCCGGCCCCATCTCCCCTTCTTATAAGAACACCAGTCAGATTGGATTGCGGCCCACCCCAATGACCTCATTCTAACTTAACTTCTTTACAGACCCCATCTCCAAATATAGTCACATTCTAAGGTCCTGGAGGTTAGGACTTCAACATATAAATTTGGGAGACGCAATTCAGTTCATGACACAGATACATCTCCGGCAATTCAACACCTAACAAAAGCGTGATTTCTTCACGTTTTCCACCGCTTTCATCTTCTCAGTCGTTAAGTCAATAAAAGCCTCCGAGTTTTAAAAATATCTTAGCAATTTTGACATTTAGGAAGGTTCATAGCTCTCAGATTTGCCCAGCTTGACGTGATCTTATTTTTCAGAGGAAGCAGCCTCTATTCAGCTCCTAGTCACAGCCAGCCTTCTGGAACATTCTTTCGAGCATTTGAAGGCTTCCAAGAGGTGGGAGGGGGTGTCTTTTATACTGGAACACTTTGAGTAATCTAGCTCATGCAGGCATTCCTCTTCATGAAGGACTTAGCTACCTGACTTTTGACCAGAAACAGATTATTTTACCTCAAAATTACTTTTTAAAAAAGAAGTTGACCTACCACATATCAAAAAGAGATAATCGTGAATAGAAAAATTACTGCAGACAATTTATAGAGTCAAGAGACCTAGAAAGGCTTCCATTCCCGCTACTACACCTTGAGAAAATTACCCAACCTCTTTGATCATGTTTTGCCAATTAAAAAATGGGCAACTCATCCAGACGCCATGGCTCACGCCTATAATCCCAGCACTTTGGGAGGCTGAGGCAGGAGGAGCACCTGAGGTCAGGTTCAAGACCAGCCTGACCAACATGGAGAAACCCCATCTCTACAAAAAATACAAAATTGGCCAGGCGTGGTGGCGCATGCGTATAATCCTAGTTACTCGGGAGGCTGAGGTAGGAGAATTGCTTGAACCCAGGAGGCAGAGGTTGCAGTGAGCCGAGATGACCCCACTGCACTCCAGCCTGGGTGACAGAGTGAGACTCCGTCTCAGGAAAAAAAAAAAAAAGTGAACAACTGAAGATCTTCAATTACTGGCCAGGTGTGGTGGCTCACACCTGTAATCCCAGCACTTTGGGAGGTGGAAGTGGGAGGATCTCTTGATGTCAGGAGTTTGAGACCACCCTGGGCAACATAGTGAGACCCTGTCTCTACTAAAACTACAAAAATTAGCTAGGCATGTAACATGCCTGTAATCCCAGCTACTTGGGAGGCTGAGAATCACTTGAATCCAGGAGCCAAGATCACACCACTGCACTCCAGCCTGGTAGACAGAATAAGACTCTGCCTCAAAAACAAACCAAAACATAGCAAAAAAAAAAAAAACAATGCAAAGTTGGCCAAATGTGGTGGCTCACGCCTATAATCCCAGCACTTTGGGAGACTGAGGCAGGCGCATCACCTAAGGTCAGGAATTTGAGACCAGCCTGACCAACATGGAGAAACCCTACCTCCACAAAAAATACAAAATTGACTGGGTGTAGTGGCGCATGCCTATAATCCTAGCTATTGGGGAGGCTGAGGCAGGAGAATTGCTTGAACCCAGGAGACGGAGGTTGCAGTGAGCCGAGATTGTGCTACTGCACTCCAGCCTGGGCGACAGAGTGAGACTTCATCTCAAAAAAAAAAAGTGAGCAACTGAATTAACGATCTTCAATTACTGGCCAGGTGTGGTGGCTCATGCCTCTAATCCCAGCACTTTGGGAGGCCAAGGTGGGCAGATTGCTTGAGCCCAGAAGTTTGACACTAGCCTGGGCAACATAGTGAGACCTCCTGTCTACAAAAAAATCAAGGAAATTAGCTGGGTGTGGTGGCACGTGCCTGTACTTACTTGGGAGGTTCCACTTACTGGGGAGGCTGAGGCGGGAGGATCACTTGAGCCCAGGAGGTGGAGGCTGCAGTGAGCCATGCTCGCAGCACTGCACTCCGGCCTAGGTGACCTCAAAAACAAATCAGTGTGGAATTGTGGAATTGTGGAATTGGCCAGGTGTGGTGGCTCATGCCTGTGATCCCAGTACTTTGTGAGGTCAAGGCACAAGGATTGCTTGAGACCAGCCTAGGCAACAGAGTGAGATTCCATCTCTATTTTTAAAATTTATTTATTTATTTATTTTTTCTGCAACAGGGTCTCGCTCTGTCACCTAGGCTGGAATGCAGTGACGCAGTCTCAGCTCACTGCAACCTCCACTTGCCAGGCTCAAGCAATCCTCCCACCTTAACCTCCCAAGTAGCTGGGACTACAGGCACATGCCACCATGCCCAGCTAATTTTTAAAATTTTTGTAGAAATGTGGGTTTCGCCATGTTGCCCAGGCTGGTCTCGAACTACTGAGTTCAAGCTACTCAAGTGATCCTCCCGCCTTGGCCTCCCAAAGTGCTGGGATTACAGGCATGAGCCACTGTGCCCAGCCTAAAATTTTTAAATAATGATAAAAAAAAAAGTCTTCAATCTTTTCCTTCTATAAAATTCTAAGACTTTAATATAAAACAAACAAGCATCTTTCATCACACTGGTATCCTCGTAATTTACCCTACAAATGAAGATTATTCCATTAAAGGTTGAACTTAAGCCTAGTTGCCCCACCATATCCATCTGAAGCAATCCTTAAGAATGCAGAATTGGCCAAATATGGTGACTCACGCCTGTAATTCCAACACTTTGGGAGGCAGAGGCAGACAGATCACCTGCAGTCAGAAGTTCAAGACCTGCCTGGCCAACATAGTGAAACCCCATCTCTACTAATACAAAAATTAGCTGGGCGTGGTGGCGGGCACCTGTAGTCCCAGCTACTTGGGAGTCTGAGGCAGGAGAATTGCTTGAATTCAGGAGGTGGAGGCTGCAGTGAGCCGAGATCGTGCCACTGTACTCCAGCCTGGGTGACAGAAGGAAACTCCATCTCAAAAAAAAAAAGAAAGAAAGAAAGAAAAAGAAAAAAAGACTCTTAACTTGTCCTTGAATTTCCTTCCATATTTGATGGAGTTCTGGACTCTTCTAAAGGTCTCTTTTTTCCCATATTTATTACTTCTTAGATTTAATAAATATGTGTTAAACCCCCCATGATATAAGAGAAAACCTCATGCAAGTCAAAATACAAGACCATGTGCTAAATGGCATTATGGGAGTATAAAGTACTAAGAGAGTTTTGGAAAGGAGAGGATTACAAACTTCAGAATAATTTATAACTGTGTACATTAAAAATCTTCTTTTAAAACTTTTATTTTAGGCTCAGAGGTACATGTGCAGTTTTATTATTTAGCCAAACTCGTGTCACGGGGGTTTGTTGTACAGATGATTTCATCATCCAGGTACTAAGCCCAGTACCCAAGAGTTATTTATTTTTTTCTTCTCCTCTCCTTCCTTTTTTTTTTTTTTCCACTCTGTTGCCCAATTTGCAGTGCAGTGGTGAGATCGTAGCTCACCGCAGTCTCAAACTCCTGGACTCAAGCGATCCTCTTGCCTCTGTCACCCAAGTAGCCGGGAATATGGGCAATACCACCATGTCTGGCTCATTTTTGTATCTTTTGTGGAGATGGGGTTTCACCATGCCTCCCAGACTGGTGAAAATCATATGTCTGCAGAACTTATCTTTGGTATAAATGCTCTGATGTTTAATAAACTTTTAGTGCCCTTGGAAAGCTTCCCCAGCTCATTTCTTTACTATGAATTCGCTGATAGCCAATAAGAGGTGAGCTTGGTGGTCAGGCGCAGTGGCTCATGCCTGTAATCCCAGCACTTTAAGAGGCCGAGGCAGGCGGATCACATGAGGCTAGGAGTTCAAGACTAGCCTGGGCCGGGCGCGGTGGCTCAAGCCTGTAATCCCAGCACTTTGGGAGGCCGAGACGGGCGGATCACGAGGTCAGGAGTTCGAGACCATCCTGGCTAACATGGTGAAACCCCGTCTCTGCTAAAAAATACAAAAAACTAGCCGGGCGAGGTGGTGGGCGCCTGTAGTCCCAGCTACTCGGGAGGCTGAGGCAGGAGAATGGCGTAAAAACCCAGGAGGCGGAGCTTGCAATGAGCTGAGATCCGGCCACTGCACTCCAGCCTGGGCGACACAGCGAGACTCCGTCTCAAAAAAAAACAAAACAAACAAAAAAAAAGACTAGCCTGGACAACATGGTGAAACCCTGTCTCTACTAAAAATACAAAACTTAGTTGGGTGTGGTGGTGCGTGCCTGTAGTCTCAGCTACCTGGGTGGCTGAGGCAGGAGAATCGTTTGAACCTGGAAGGTGGAGGTTACAGTGAGCTGAATTGCACCACACAGCACCCAGCCCTGAGTGACAAGTGAGACTTCATCTCAAAAAGAGGTAGCTTAGTTGAAACTTCTTCCATCGTCTTCACATTCCCTAAGGCTTTTTTTTGCACGGGAGCGAGGTCTAGCTCTGTCGCCCAGGCTGAAGTCTGTGGCCAGATCTCAGCTCACTGCAGCTCCGCCTCGGAGTTCACATCATTCTCCTGGCTCATCCTCCGAGAAGCTGGGACTTCTGAAACCTCCCTCACCCGGCTTAGTTGTATTTTTAGTAAGAACGAGGGTTCACCGTGCTGAGATGGTCTCCATCTCCTGACCTTGTGATCCGCCCGTCTCGGCCTCCCAAAGTGCTGGGATTACAGGCTTGAGCCACCGCGCCCGGCCTCCCTAAGGCTTTTTTCCAACATGAAGTGTCAAATGATGAATGAGGCTCAGTCACCACTAAAAACTTCCCCACATTGTTGCACTTATAAGGTTTTTTCTCCAGTAGGAATTTTCTGATGAGGAGAAAGGATTGAACGTCCTCCAAGCAATTTCCTGTATGCTCTGCACAAAGAGAGTTTCTCTCTCGTGTGAATTATTTGGTGCTAAAAAGTTGATTGTTTTGGTTTGGTTTTACTGAGACGGTCTGGCTCTGTCATCCAAGCTGGAGTGCAGTGGCACAACCATAGCTCATTACATCCTCAATCTCCTGGGCTGAAGTGATCCTCCCGCTTCAGCCTCCTGAGTAGGTGGAACTACAGGCAAATGCCACCACACTCGGCTATTTTATTGTTTGTTGAGATGCAGTCTCGCTCTTGTTGCTCAGGCTGGAGTGCAGTGGCGCGATCTCAGCTCACTGCAACCTTCGCCTCCTGGGTTCAAGCTTCTCCTGCCTCAGTCTCCTGAGTAGCTGGAATTACAGGTGTGCGCCACCACACCCAGCTAATTTTTGTGTTTTTAGTCGAGATGGGGTTTCACCATGTTGGCCAGGCTGGTCTCGAACTCCTGACCTCAGGTGATCCGCCTGCCTCGGGCTTCCAAATTGCTGGGATTACAGGCATGAGCCACCGTGCCTGGCCTTTTTTATTTTTTTTGAGATGGAGTCTCGCCCTGTCGCCCAGTCGCCCAGCCTAGAGTGCAATGGTGCGATCTTGGCTCGCTGCAACCTCTGCCTCCTGGGTTCAAGCGATTTTCCTGCCTCAGTCTCCCAAGTGGCTGGGATTACAGGCGCCCGACACCATGCTCAGCTAATTTTTGAATTTTTAGTAGAGATGGAGTTTCACCATGTTGGCTGGTCTTGAACTCCTGACCTCGTGCGTGATCTGCCTGCCTCAGCCTCCCAAAGCGCTGGGATTACAGGCGTGAGCCACTGTGCCCCGCCTTTTTTTTTCCGCCGTAGAGACAGAATCTCACTATGTTGCCCAGGCTGGTCTTGAGTTCCTGAGTTGAATTGATCCTCCCACCTCAGCCTCCCAAAGGTAGAGACGGGGTTTCACCATGTTGGCCAGGCTGGTCTTTAACTCCTGGCCTCAAGTGATCTGCCTGCCTCGGCCTCCCAAAGTGTTGGGATTATAGGCATGAACCACTGTGCCTGGCTTTGTTTTGTTTTAAGGGAACAGGTCTTGCTCTTTTGCCCAGGCTGGCCTTGAAATCCTAGGCTCAAGCTATCTTCCTTCCTCAGCCTCTGGAGCAACTGGGACTACAGGCACACACCAATGCACTCAGCTTTGAGTAAGTTTTACACTTTTTTTACACTTTGTTTTTTGAGACGGATTCTCACTCTGTCACCCCAGGATGGAGTGCAGGGGTATGATCTCGGCTCACTGCAACTACCGCCTCCCAGGTTCAAGTGTTTCTTCTACCTCAGCCTCCAGAGTAGCTGGGACTACAGGTGCCCACCACCATGCCCATATAATTTTTGTATATTTATTTATTTATTTATTTATTTAGAGAGTCTCACTCTGTTGCCTAGGCTGGAGTGCAGTGGGATAATCTCGGCTCACTACAACCTCTGCCTCCCGGGTTCAAGCAAATCTCCTGCCTCAGCCTCCAGAGTAGCTGGGATTATAGGTGTGTGCCACCACGCCCAGCTAATTTTTGTATTTTTAGTAGAGACAAGGTTTCACCATGTTGGCCAGGCTGGTTTTAAACTCCTGACCTCAGGTAAGCCACCCACCTCAGCCTCCCAAAGTGTTGGGATTACAGGCATGAGCCACCATGCTCAGCCAACTTCTCCTTCTTCTTGAGAAAGGGTCTTGCTCGGTCACCCAGACTGAGTGCAATGATGCAATCATAGCTCACTGCAGCCTGAAACTCCTGGGCTCATGCAATCCTCGAATGTCAGCCTTTCAAGTAGCTGGGACGACAGGCACACGCCACCATGCCTGGCTGGTTCTTTAATATTTTGTAGAGACAGTCTCACTATGTTGCCCAGGCTGCAGATCTGTTTCTTGGTGATAACTAGTCCAGGTTTCCTTTGTGATCACCTTGAAACAACTGACTAATATGGGGTGTCTTAGATACTTACAAGCTTGGAGCTAGGATATGGAGGAAAAAGGGGAGCAGACCAGTGAAAGTTCTAGAATAGCTATAGAGGAGGGACTTGGGGGTAGTAGTGTACTTGAAAGGGGTTGAAGCTGGATCTACACCCTAAGCATTCAGATTTCAGTAAGACCATAATCTAATTACTTGTGGTGGTTTTGGGAAGGAAAAGCTAATGAGGATTAGAGGGAACTAAATCCTCCTAAACCGTTTCTACTGCAGCCACAGCTCTACATCATTGCAATGATAAATTAAATTCTGGGCCAGGCACAGTGGCTCACACCTGGAATCCCAGCATTTTAGGAGGCCAAGGAGGGAAGATTGCTTGAACTTGAACTTAGGAGGTGGAATCTGCAGTGGGCTGTGATCGGGCCACTGCCCTCCAGCCTGGGCGACAGAGCAAGACCCTGTCTCGAAAAAAAAAAAAGAAAGAGGTCTGTCGCAGTGGCTCACACCTGTAATCCCAACACTTTGGGAAGCCGAGGTGGGTGGATCATGAGGTCAAGAGTTTGAGACCAGCCTGACCAACATGGTGAAACCCCATCTTTACTAAAAATATAAAAATTAGCCGGGCGTGGTGGCGTGCACCTGTAATCAGAGCTACTCAGGAGGCTGAGGCAGGAGAATCGCTTGAACCCGGGAGGCAGAAGTTGCAGTGAGATGAGATCCTGCCACTGCACTCCAGCCTGGGTGACAGAGCGAGACTCCATTTCAAAAAAAAACAAAAAACAGAAAACAACAACACAAACAACAACAACAACAAAACTGTGCATAAAGCCATTAAGTATGCCGGTGACACCATCAAAAATAACAATTGTAATTGTTAACTTTTAGAACATGAGGTAGCGGTTAGAGTAGGAATGCTGTCCTTAGCTGACCTGAGTCAACTCTAGACTCATTTTTCTACCAATAATTTGCACATATTGGATAAATATTTGCTAAATGAACAGGTGAATGAATGAATACATCTGGACTCCCTTGTGTAGTTTAGCAAAAGGGGAGCATGCTGGCTGGGCACAGTGGTTCTTGCCTGTAATCCCAGCACTTTGGGAGGCTGAGGCGGGAGGATCACTTGAGGTCAGGAGTTTGAGACCAGCCTGGCCAATATGGTGAAACCCTGTCTCTACTCAAAATACAAAAATTAACCAGGCGTGGTGGTGCACACCTGTAACCTCAGCTACTTGGGAGGCTGAGGCAGGAAGATTGCTTGAACCCGGGAGGTAGAGGTTGCAGTGAGCCGAAGTCATGCCACTGCACTCCAGCCTGGGAGACAGAGTGAGACTCTGTCTCAAAAAAAAATAAATAAATAAAGGGCCAGGCGTGGTGGCTCATGCCTGTAATCCCAGCACTTTGGGAGGCCGAGGTGGGTGGATCACGAGGTCAGGAGATCGCGACCATCCTGGCTAACATGGTGAAACCCCGTCTCTACTAAACATACAAAAAACTAGCTGGGCGTGGTGGCGGGCGCCTATAGTCCCAGCTACTCGGGAGGCTGAGGCAGGAGAATGGTGTGAACTCGGGAGGCGGAGCTTGTAGTGAGCTGAGATCTGGCCACTGCACTCCAGCCTGGGCGATAGAGCGAGACTCCGTCTCAAAAAAAAAAAAAAAAAGGGAGCATGCTAATATCTATTTGATCTTTTCCTTTCCCTCCCTCCCTTCCTTCCTCCTTTCTTCCTTCCTTCTTTCTCTCCTTCCTTTCTTTCTTTTTCTTTCTTTCTTTTTTTCTTGAGACAGTCTCACTGTGTTGCCCAGGCTGGAGTGCGGTGGCACAATCTCTGTCCACTCCAGTCATTAACTCCCGGGCTCAAGCAATGGTCCCATCTCATCCTCTAGAGTAGCTGGGACTACAGGCATTCAGCACCGTGTCTGACTTACTTTTTGTAACATTTTTGTAGAGAAGGGGTTTCGCTATGTTGCCTAGGCTGGTCTCAAACTCCTGGCCTCAAGTGATGGCCCCCGCCTTGGCCTCCCAAAGTGGTGGGATTACAGGCAGGAGCCATCGTGCCCAACCTAGAATACTTAATTCTTTTCTTTCATGCATTATTATTATTTATTATTATTACAGTGTCTTGCTCTGTTGCCCAGGCTGGAGTGCAGTGGCGTGATCTCGGCTCACCGCAACTTCCGCCTCGCGACTTCAAGTAATTCTCTGCCTCAGCCTGCCGAGTAGCTGGGACTACAGGCACACGCCACCACGCCCGGCTAATTTTGTATTTTTAGTAGAGACGGAGTTTCGCCATATTGGTCAGGCTGGTCTCGAACTCCTGACCTCAGGTGATCCGCCCGCCTCAGCTTCCCAAAATGCTGGGATAACAGGCGTAAACCACCACGCCCGGCCGATCAGTACTTTTTAAAAACTCTTAGGTTCAGGGTACATGTACAGGTTTGTTATATAGGTAAACTAGTGCCACGGGAGTTTGTTGTACAGATGGTTTTGTCACCCAAGTCCTAAGCCTAGTACCTGAGATGACAACTTCTGAAAATAAAATAATCTGATAAAAGCGATGGACACTCTTTCACTTACAGGAGGAGCGGCGCGGAGTGGCGCCGCTCCCCGCCCCTCCTGCTGAACTGAGTCGTTAATTGGCCAGTGGGGTCCCTGTGCCCCGCACCGGCCTAGGGCGGCTACAGCGCAGATGCCTTGAGCGTTGCTCCCAGTCCTCCAGCCCACCGAGTCCTCCTCCTAGATCGGCCCCAGAAGAAACGCTTCCTCTTCCCTCTTCGGAGCCAACGAAACCGCCACCCGGAAGCCTAGACGCCCGGAGGTTCTGAGCGTCCTGTTCGGATCTCCTACCGTTACTCTTTCATTCACCCCAGAAATGATTTCTGAGTTCCCGGCCTTTGTCAGAGAGATGAACGAGGCACGGTCCGTGTCCACCTAAAGGACGGTAGGACTGGATGAGCGTTGTTTTCCAAGGTACAGGATGCCGCGCCTCCAAGGAGCCGAAGGGGCGGGAGGCCGCGTAGAGGAGGGGACGGTCCCGGAGCCTCGCCGAGCCTGCGGTGTAGACACCCCTGGTGTCTAGTGGTTGAGGATCTTCTTTTGGCCGAGCATAGTGGGTAGAAGGAACGCTCTGAGCAGAAGAAAAGTGGCTGTCGTGAAGACATCTGCGTGTGGAGGGTGCGTGGGTGCCTGGAGCTGAAGCTGGAAAGGTGAGCAGGGGCGAGTCTGGAGGGCTTCGTGTGCGTGATAAGAAATTTAAACAGGATCCTGAGTAACCTAGGCGGTATTTTAGGTTTTTTGTTTTTGTTTTTTTGTGAGACGGAGTCTAGCTGTCACCCAGGCTGGAGTGCAGTGCCGAGATCTTGGCTCACTGCGGCCTCCGCCTTCCGGGTTCAAGCGATTCTCCTGCCTCAGCCTCCGGAGTAGCTGGGATTACAGGCACGCGCCACCACGACTGGCAAATTTTTGTGTTTTTAGTAGAGACCGGGTTTCACCATGTTGGCCAGGCTAATCTCGAATTCCTGACCTCCAGTGATCCTCCCGCCTCAGCTTCCCAAAGTGCTGGGATTATAGGCGTGAGCCACCACGGCCAGCCTAGGCGGTATTTTAATCTGGACATATGAGCTTGGATTTGCACTTCGAAATACACCAGGTAACCAGGTTGGGTTGAGGAGGAAAAGTCTGTAGCCTGTTTGGGTATGGTGACAGAATCGAGGCGGGGATGGCCTGACATGTGTTTATTGGTGAGTAGTCTTGTGTCTCTTCCATTGACATGTAACTCTCATGAGAGCAAGGACTATTACCTCTTTAGTTCGTTTCTCTTACCCAGCACTTAGAAGAGCGATTAGCCTGGCAAATGGTAGGTTCTTTTTTTTTTTTGAGATGGACTCTCTCTCGTTGCCCAGGCTGGAGTGCAATGGCACGATCTCAGGGCCCACTGCAACCTCCACCGCCCGGGTTCAAGCGATTCTCCTGCCTCAGCTTCCCAAGTAGCTGGGATTACAGGTGCCTGCCACCACACTTGGCTGATTTTTGTATTTTTAGTAGAGATGGAGTTTCACCATGTTGGCCAGGCTAGTCTGGAACTCCCAACCTCAGGTGATCCGCCCACCTCAGCCTCCCAAAGTGCTGGGATTACAGGTGTGAACCACCGTGCCCGGCTGGTAGGTTCTTTTTGTAAGATTTTTATGTGTTTATTTTTTAACTTAGTGTCGGGGTCTGGCTGTGTTGCCCAGGCTGGTCTCGAACTTCTGGGTTCAAGCAATCCTCCCACCCTCCCACCTCAGCCTCCTAAACGTAGTAGGTTTTTTTTTTGAGAGGGAGTCTCTGCTCTCTCGCCCAGGCTAGTGGCACGATCTCGGCTCACTGCAGTCTCCGCCTTCCAGGTTCACGCCATTCTCCTGCCTTAGCCTCTGGAGTAGCTGAGAATACAGGCGTCCACCACCACACCTGGCTAATTTTTTGTATTTTTAGTAGAGACGGGGTTTCACCATGTTAGCCAGGATGGTCTCAATTTCCTGACCTCGTGATCCGCCTGCCTCGGCCTCCCAAAGTACTGGGATTACAGGCGTAAGCCACCGCGCCCGGCTGGTTCTTAAATGTTTTGATGGGTGAATGAATTAATTGATAGTTGACAGAACTTTCTAACTGAATAGCAGATGGAACTGCGAAGTAGAGTAGACAGATTACTGAAAATTGGAAGAACGCAAATACGGAATCCTGTTCAGTGGGTGTTTTTGCTGAGCCCTTCTGGTGCAAAAGGCTGAAGCGGGAAGTGCAAAATAGGCCCCAGCTGCCGGTGTACTCCAGGGAGGGGTCCAGAGCCCAGAATCTGCCCATATACACCAGTTCTAGGTCTTAGTCTCACCACCTAAGATGTCAGTTTCCTTTCTGCCCACCCGCCTGTCTGAATTTGAGAAGTAGCTACTTCTTTGTTTTGTTTTGAATATTGCCATCCACAGGCATAGAATCTATATGACTGTGACTTTAAGCTTTTATATTATTTCATTATATTGATGTATTATCATTTAATAAAACCATTGCCTGGCATTTTTGTTTTTTGTTTACCTTCACAGATAATGCAGGAATGAATATCTTCATGTCTTCCTTTTCCTCCATTTTTTTTTTCTTTCATTGAGTGTTTTCCCAAAGGAGTAATTTTTGTTCTGTTTTGTTTTGTGTTCTTTCCTTTTTTGAGATGGAGTTTCGCTCTTGTTGCCCAGGCTGGAGTGCAATGGCGCAGACTTGGCTCACCACAACCTCCACCTCTCAGGTTCAAGCGATTCTCCTGCCTCACTCAGCCTCCCAAGTAGCTGGGATTACAGGCATGCACCACCATGCCTGGCTAATTTTGTATCTTTAGTAGAGACATGGTTTCTCCATGTTGGTCAGACTGGTCTCGAACTCCCAACTTCAGATGATCCGCCCGCCTCAGCCTCCCAAAGTGCTGGGATTACAGGCATGAGCCACTGCGCCTGGCCTTGTTTTGTTTTGTTTTGACAGCGTTTTGCTCTGTCGCCCAGGCTGGAGTGCAGTGGTGCAATCTCAGCCCACTGCAGCCTCCACCTCCCAGGTTCAAGCAATTTTCCTGCCTCAGCCTCTCGAGTAGCTGGGAGTACAGGCACGTTCCACCTCGCCTGACTAATTTTTTTTAGTAGAGACAGGGTTTCACCATATTGGCCAGGCTGGTCTCGAACTCCTGACTTCAAATGATCCAGCCACCTTGGCCTCCTAAAGTGCTTGGATTACAGGCGTGTGAGCTACCGTGCTGAGCTGAGTTTAAGGGATTTTTATGGAAGCTTGATCACGTAGACATGATCAGTTATTAACTCAATCTCCAGCTCCTCTCTCTTCCCCAAAGGATGAGGGAGGAGGCTAAAAGTTCAAGCTTAGAGTCTAAGCTTCAAATCCTGGCTTGGTCTTCCTGGTGACCAGCCCTCATCCTGATGCTGTCCAGGAGCCCAGCAAGTCACTTCATTAGAACAAAAGGCACTCCTGTCACTCAGGATGTTGCAAGGGATTTTGGAGCTCTGTACAAGATGCTCTTACTGGCCAGGCGCTGTGGCTCACACCTGTAATCCCAGCACTTTGGGAAGCCAAGGCAGGCGGATTGCTTGAGCTCAGGAGTTCTAGACCAGCCTGGGCAACAAAACAGCCTGAACAACATGGCAAAATCCCATCTCTACAAAAAAAAAATATAAAAATTAGCCAGGCATGGTGGTGCGTGCCTATGGTCGCAGCTACTTGGGAGGCGAAGTGGGGAGAATCGCCTGAACTTGGGAAGTCGAGGCTGCAGTGAGCCAAGATCACGCCACTGCAGTCAAACCTGGGGTCAGAGTGAGACACTGTCTCAAAAAAAAAAAAAAAAAAAGATGCTCTTATTTCTTCCATCACTCAGGAAATTACAAAGATTTTAGGACCTTTGTGTTGGGAACCAGGGCAGAGACCAAATATATATATATACACACACACACATATATACACATATACACACACAGATACACACACATATACACATATATGTGTGTGTATATATATATATATTTTTTTGAGACAGCGTTTTGCTCTTGTTGCCCAGGCTGGAGTGCAATGGGGTGATCTCTGCTCACCACAACCTCCTCGTCCCCAGGTTCTAGCGATTCTCCTGCCTCAGCCCCCTGAATAGCCGAGATTACAGGTGCCTGTCACCACGCCCTGCTAATTTTTATATTTTTAGTAGAGATGGGTCTCAAACTCCCGACCTCAGGTGATCTGCCCGCCTCGGCCTCCCAAAGTACTGGGATTACAGGCCCCAGATATATAGTTCTTATTATGTCATGGTGCTTTTATTTGTTTAGTTATGTTTTCCTGTTTTCCCGATGAAAATGTAAGCTCCATAACAGAGCTTCCATTGTGCCAGGCCACTATTTGTAGGCGACTAATTGAGCACCTACTACGTAGTAGTACTACATGGTGAAACCCGCCACCGGGGGTTTGAGAGCTGAAGGATGGCCTATAGGGCTGGTGTACATAGTATATACCAGGAGAGGCAGTGATAGATGAGGAAGAGAATTAAGCATGGCTAGACCCTAACAGACCTTGAAGGCTGTGTTTGTTCTAAGGGCAATGAGAAGAATGAGAAGGCATGAAAGGGTTTGATGTAAATTGAGAACTGCTTTTTTTTTTTTTTTTTTTTTTGAGATGGAGTTTATCTCTGTCACCCAGACTGAAGTGCAGTGGCACGATCTCGGCTTACTGCAACCTCCCTTCCTGGATTCAAGCAATTCTTCTGCCTCAGCCTCCCGAATAGCTGGGATTACAGGCGCTTGCCAGCACATCTGGCTAATTTTTGTATTTTTAGTAGAGACAGGGTTTCACCATGTTGGCCAGGCTGCTCTCGAACTCCTGACCTCAGGTGATCTGCCCACCTTGGCCTCCCAAAGTGCTGGGATTACAGGCGTGAACCACTGTGTCCGGCCAGAGAATTGTGTCTTTGTAAGAGTCTTCTGACTACTGGGTCGTAAATGGATGGTAATGGGGTAAATGGAGGCATGAGACCAGTGAAGCAGCTGTTGAAGTCATCCAGGCAGAGGTGACACCAGTTTGAACATAATTGGGTGTAAATTTTTTTTTTTTTTTTTTTTTTTTTTAGACGGAGTCTTGCTCTGTTGCCCAGGCT
Source organism: Papio anubis (assembly GCF_008728515.1). NCBI lineage: Eukaryota > Metazoa > Chordata > Mammalia > Primates > Cercopithecidae > Papio > Papio anubis. The sequence goes on from NC_044979.1 coordinate 138,831,119, forward strand.
AGAGTGCAATGGCACAATACTGGTTCACTGCAACCTCCGCCTCCCGGGTTCGAGCGATTCTCCTGCCTAGCCTCCTGAGTAGCTGGCATTACAGGTGCACGCCACCACGCCCAGCTGATTTTTGTATTTTTTGTAGAGACGGGTTTCACCATGTTGGTCAGGCTGGTCTTGATCTCCTGACCTTGTGATCCCCCTGCCTTGGCCTCCCAAAGTGCTGCGATTACAGGCATGAGCCACTGCGCCCAGCCATTGGGTATAAAATTAACAGGGACTACTTCCTATCACTATGTCGAAGGTGGATGGCTATGCTAACTAGACTGGAAAAGCCACAGACTTCGGATCTCTTCATTGGCACACAACTGAGCCACCTGAGTAAATCACTCTCCCTTCATTCCTTGTTGACATTCAGCAAATCCTGATGGTGCTTCTGCCATGTACCAGGCCTCTACCAAGGGCTGCAGCAAATATAAACATGACTGTGGTTCAGGCTGCCCCCCAAAAAGGAGCCTCCTAATAGAAGTAGTGTCCCCTTTGTCTTCCTGTGTTCCCTGCCTTGCCAGTGTTTGCCTCCCGTCTTCAGTACTGTTTTCAGTCATCTGCTTCATATTGTGTCCATCTTTTTTTTTTTTTTTTGAGACGGAGTTTAGCTCTTGTTGCCTAGGCTGGAGTGCAGTGGTACAATTTCAGATCACTGCAACCTCCACCTCCTGGGTTCAAGAGATCCTCCTGCTTCAGCCTCCTGAGTAACTGGGATTACAGGCATCCACTACCACACCCAGCTAATGTTTTGTATTATTATTATTTTTCAATTAAAAAGTAAACTTCAGTGTCCAAAATGCAAACTTGGGGAGGGCAGAAAGATCACATACAAGGCTGTCACTTCACACGTGGAGAGTTGCACAGCAGCGGGCAGAGGCGCTCCTCACTTCCCAGACAGTGCTGGGGCCAGACAGAGGCGCTCCTCACATCCCAGATGGTGCGAGGGCCAGGCAAAGGCGCTCCTCACTTCCCAGACAGCAGAGGCGCTCTTCACTTCCCAGATGGTGGGTGGCGGGGCAGGGGCACAGTTTTTTGTATTTTTAGTAGAGATGGAATTTCATCATGTTGGCCAGACTGGTCTCGAACTCCTGACCTCGGGTGATCCACCCGCTCTGGCCTCCCAAAGTGCTGGGATTACAGGTGTGAGCCACCGCGCCCAGCCCTAGTGTACTCTGTGCCTATCCCAAGGCCCAGGCAAAATTAGGTGCTCTATATGTCTCTGAATGAATGTGAAGTCTTCTCCTTGAGGCTTATGCTAGTGGGCATCAGGGAGCCAGTTCCCCAACCTGGGGATTCTCTCAAGGCTTACAGAGCTCATTGTATCAGTCATTGCAACCATCCAAGCCAAACAGGGAAGAACAACTCTTGCCTTTCTAACTCATGAGACTATTAAGAGAAAAAATATATAAGAGGCTTGGCTGGGTGCGGTGGCTCATGCCTGTAACCCCAGCACTTTGGGAGGCCGAGGCAGGCTGATCACCTGAGGTCAAGAGTTTCAAACCAGCCTAGCTAACATGGTGAAACCCCATCTCTGCTAAAAATACAAAAATTAGCTGGGTGTGGTGGGCGATGCCTGTAATCCCAGCTACTTGAGAGGCTGAAACAACAGAATCGCTTGAACCCAGGAGGCGGAGGTTGCAGTGAGCCGAGACTGTGCCACTGCACTCCAGCCTGGGTGACAGATGGAGACACTGTCTCCAAAAAAAAAAAAAAAAAAAAAATTACCTGGGTGTGGTGGTACACACCTGTAGTCCTAGCTTCTTGGGAGACTAAGGCAGGAGGATTGCAGGAGCTCAGGAGGTCAAGGCTGCAGTGAGCTATGATTGCGCCCTCCAGCCTGGGTCACAGAGTGACCATCTCTAAAAAATAATAAAAATTAAAGGGGCTTTGCAAAAGCGGAAGGTGTCTGATTATCCCCTGCCTGTGCAGTGCCTTGTTTACAATTAATTTGCTTTTCCCGTGTTTATTCAACACATATTTATTGAGCACTCACTCTGTGCCAAGCCCTGTGCTAGATGCTAGATAAGCAAGATAAGCCTCTGCCCTCAAGGAGCTTACACTCCAGTGTGACTCAAGGGAAAAAAGAATTTGAAAGTTAAGGCCGGGCACGGTGGCTCAAGCCTGTAATCCCAGCACTTTGGGAGGCCGAGACGGGCGGATCACGAGGTCAGGAGATCAGACCATCTGGCTAACATGGTGAAACCCCGTCTCTACTAAAAATACAAAAACCTTGAGGCGGTGGTGGGCACCTGTAGTCCAGCTACCGGGAGGCTGAGGCAGGAGAATGGTGTAAACCCGGGAGGCGGAGCTTGCAGTGAGTGAGCTGACCTCCGGCCACTGCACTCCAGCCTGGGCGACAGAGCGAGACTCCGTCTCAAAAAAAAAAAAAAAGTTACTACCTACCCAGTCCCCTCACTGCACAGAAACCGAAGCCAGAGGTGTCCACCTTTCTCCTTCCCATGCTCTGATAGCTCGTCTCTGCTAAGCTCCCCATTGCCCGTGACCCCATGTGGCAGGTTTCCCGCCTGGGGTCCACTCAGAAAATGGTTTATGTAAATAATATTGAAAAGATTGGACCTTCTCTGCAAAGAAGGGGGCCGTTGCTTTTTGAAAAACTTCCTGTTGATAGTATCTCCTATGACTACCCCAATCTGGCTGTGTGGTTTATAGATCCAGTTGCCTCTGCTCTTGCATTGTGAGAGTCAGCAGAGGCCCAAGAAACCCCGATACTAGTTTGCTGCTGTTGGTGGGTTTTTTGAGACAAGGTCTCAGTCGCCCAAGCTGGAGTGCAGTGGAGTGCAGCCTCAAACTCCTGGGCTCAAGCGATCCTCCTGCCTCAGCCGCCCCAGTAGCTGGGAGTACAGGTGCACGCCACCACGCTGGTTAATTTTTTAAAACATTTTGTAGAGATAGGGTCTCGCTGTGTTGCTCAGGCTGGTCTTGAACTCCTGGCCTCCAGCGATCTTCCCGTCACGGCCTCCCAAGGTGTTGGGGTTACAGGCGTGAGCCACGCGCTCGGTCCCCAATTCTAGTTACGATTTTGTTGCAGGCGGTGAAAAGTCACGTGGCCTCCAAGGTCCTAGATTTCTGAGGGGCGTCAGCTTGGCAGCCTAATGTAAAGTGATCTCCGACTGGCTACCCACCCTCCGCTTTTTGCTCTTTTCATCCTGGGGGCTAACCGCTAAGACATAGCCTTCAGTTTCCCTAGGGAAGCCTCCGCGGAGGAAGGCACCGGCTGGGGCATCCGGGAAGACCCATCTGGGGAAAGTCTCCCTACGTGCAGTCTGCGGGCTGAAGGGGCCGGCGGAGCCTGCGTACTAGCGTCCCGCTGGCCCTGCTGCGCTGAGAGGAAGGGGCGGGGCGTCGCCCGGTCGTGCCCGCATCCGCCGGACGCCGGAAGTGGCTCTCCGCCCCTGCCACTGGGCCATGGAGACTGTGGCACAGTAGATTGTAGTGTGAGGCTCACGGGGGCAGTGGCCATGGAGGCCGTGCTGAACGAGCTGGTGTCTGTGGAGGACCTGCTGGTGAGGCCTGGCCCGGACAGAGGGAAAGGGAAGGTCGGAGGGCGGGTCCTGAGGAGAGTCAGGTATGGGCCGAACCCTCCTCCCGGCATCGGCTTGGCCGAGGGAAGCCGAACTACGGCTCCCGGCAGCCTCCACGGCGTCTGGCTCCTGCCCGGAGGGCCCGCTATGCCGCAGAGGCTCCTGGGAGTTGTAGTGTCCTGAGCCCCCACACCTCAGAGTACGGGCCTGTTGCCCGACAGTGGTTATAACGACTGACGGGTTCTGGGATTATGCAGGAGCTGTGAGCTCAGGGCGCTCCTCCAGCGGTGGAGGAATACAGTGACCATCAGAAGGCGTCACCTATTACTGCGTCCGGCACGGTGCTAAGGCATCGCATGCCAGATCTCAGTCCTTGTAGCTCTAGGAGGTAGGCACTACTTCTATTCCTGGACAGTAAAAGGTCCAGGCCCGGCAGGGTGGGGCAGGATGGGGCCAGCAGGCTCAAATGAGGACCGCGTGGGCTGTTGTTGAGCAGTTCTGACAGTGTGTTTACTGTTTGGCCGCCGGGGTCAGCTGCTCCGGGAGCGGTGCCTGGAGCTGCCACCAGGTGGCATCTCCGCTCGGTACCGCCGGGGGGAGGGGAGACCAGGGGCATCTGTCCCAAGAGCTGGCCCACAGGCCAGGAGGAGCCGAAAGCCTGGGTCCCGTGCATGGAGATAGCAGACGCTGGGGTGCCAGATACCGAGACCCACGAGGGAAAGGAGGCAGAGCCAGGGATATGGGGTGTGACTGACACCATGTCCAGATAGAGAATGGTTGACGCCCTTTATTTCTAAATGATTCCTTTCTTCCCCTGTGGCAGAAATTTGAAAAGAAATTTCAGTCTGAGAAGGCAGCAGGCTCGGTGTCCAAGAGCACGCAGTTTGAGTACGCCTGGTGCCTGGTGCGGAGCAAGTACAATGATGACATCCGTAAAGGCATCGTGCTGCTCGAGGGTGAGGCGCTGTACTCTCCCCTTCCGGCTGCCATCTGGGCTGCTGTACGATGTGGGCCCCCGTAGTCCAGGCACCTCTCAGTTGTCTCCCGTAGATTTACTGCACCAAGGGCTATACTTAGCTTGACGTCTCCCAGTGAACTTTTGGCTACTTACCGCCCACCGTTGTTTTGCCAGACGGAGTCGTAGCTTGTCATTTCCCCCAGGACTATCTTGATCTGGGAAAGTGACTTGAGGTCACGCAACTAATAAGTTCATGGCTGAATTGGGACTAGAAGCTCCCGTTTTGTGAGACCTAGGCCCATGCCCTTCCCCCCAACACCACCACCGTGTTGCTTAGTTAGCAGCTATTGAGAATCTTTTGTGGCATGGAAGAGGCCCAGAGGACTGTCCTACAAAATTGTGAGCACATAGTGCTTTTTGTTTTTTTGGTTTGAGACGGAGTGTTGCTCTGTCCTCCAGGCTGGAGTACAGTGGTGCTGTCTCAGCTCACTGCAGCCGCCCCCTCCCGGTTCAAGCAATTCTCCTGCCTCAACAACAGGCGCCCACTACCATGCCCGGCTAATTTTTGTATTTTTAGTAGGGACAGGGTTTCACCTTGGTCAGGCTGGTCTCGAACTCCTGACCTCAGGTGATCTGCCCACCTCGGCCTCCCAAAGTGTTGGGATTACAGGCGTGAGACACCGCGTCCAGCCAGATAGTGCTTTTTGGATTGGACCCCTATTTCCCATTGGTTTTGTGTGGGTCATCATTTGTCAGAGACCACAATACTTAACCACTTAATTTCTCTGTACCTCCTTTCTTTTGTTCAAGTAATCATTTATAAGCACACAGTCAGTGTACAGCCATCCCTCTGTAGCCATGGGGGATTGGTTCTAGGAACCCTGCCCCACAAATACCAATAGCCATTCAAGTCCCTTATATAAAATGGTGTGGTATTTACATGTAACCTGTGCACCTTCTCCTACATACTTTCAATCATCTGTAGATTACTTATAATACCAAATACAATGTAAATGCTGTGTAAATAGTATACTGTATTGTTTAGGGAATAATGGCAAAAAAAAAGGTCTGTTCATGTTCAGTACATATGCAACTATCTTTTTTTTTTTCCCTGAGTATTTTTGATCCATGTTCGTTGAATCCATGAATACAGAATGCCAACTGTGCTAGCAAAGGATGCCTATTGAAAATCTATAAAAATGGCCGGGCGCAGTGACTCACACCTGTAATCCCAGCACTTTGGGAGGCCAAGGCAGGCCGATCACGAGGTCAGGAGTTCAAGACCAGCCTGATCAACATGGTGAAACCATCTCTACTAAAAATACGAAAATTAGCTGGGCGCGCACCTGTAATCCCAGCTACTCAGGAGGCTGAGGCAGGAGAATCACTTGAACTCGGGAGACAGGTTGCAGTGAGCCAAGATCACGCCATTTCACTCCAGCCTGGGCAACAGAACGAGACTCCGTCTCAAAGGAAAAAAAAAATCTATAAAAGATTCTTTCTTAAAAGATACAAATAATTTTACCCTATGTTTGTCTACTTCGGCAATTCAGATTTTCAGGTTTATTCTACAGCAGGGTGTAGCTGTAGAAGAAACAGCCTCTCTAAGTGATTATCAACAAATTCTAGTGCATAGAGTACAGTTATCCTCTGGGAAGTCTCTGAATTAAGAAAGTTAGGTGGGGCCAGGCACTGTGGCTCATGCCTGAGAAGGTAAGGCCAGAGGATGGCTTGAAGGCAGGAATTCGAAACCATCTGGCCTGTCTCTATAACAAAAATTTTTAAATTAGCCAGGCGTGGTGGTGTGTGCTTATAGTTCCAGCCACTTGGGAGGCTGAGGCAGGAGGATCAGTGACCCCAGGAGTTCGAGGCTGCAGTGAACCATGGACGTGCTACTGTGCTCCAGACTGAGTGACAGAGCAAGACGCTGTCTCTTTTTTTTTTCCTAAGACAGAGTTTCACTCTTGTTGCCCAGGCTGGAGTGTGCAATGGTGCAATCTTGGCTGACCACAACCTCCGCCTACTGGGTTCAAGCGATTCTGTTGCCCCACCCTCCTGAGTAGCTGGGATTACAGGCATGTGCCAACACGCCCGGCTAATTTTGTATTTTTAGGAGAGACGGGGTTTCTCAATGTTGGTCAGGCTGGTCTCAAACTCCCGACCCCAGGTGATCCGCCCGGCTCAGCTTCCCAAAGTGCTGGGATTACAGGCGTGAGCCACCGCTCACAGCCAACCCTGTCTCTTTAGAAAAAAAAAAAAAAGGAAGGAAGACAAAGTCAGGTGGGGTCTTTGGGGAAGGCTGATTGAAGGCAAGTTTTGAGCTATTTTTGTAAAGGGGGATTTTTTTTAACAGTAATTGGACAGCAGGCAGTTTAGTTAAAACCACAACAGCAGCACTTTGGGAGGCCGAGGCAGGCAGATCACTTGATGTCAGGAGTTTGAGACCAGCCCGGCCAACATGGTGAAACTCCATCTCTACTGAAAATACAAAAATTAGCCCGGCGTGGTGGCAGGCACCTGTAACTCCAGCTGCTTGGGAAACTGAGGCAGGAAAATTGCTTGAATCTGGGAGGCGAAGGTTGCAGTGAGCCGAGATCACGCCATTGCACTCCTGCCTGGGCGATGAGTGAAACTCCGTCCAAAAAAAAAAAAAAAACACAGCAGATGCCAAAACTGAGTCGTGCTGCCTTTGGCTTCTCCAGGGCCCCAATTTCCTCATTTCGGTTGGATGGACCAGTTGACTGTAATGCTGCTAAAGGGATGTTCTGTCATTGGTGTTGGGGCAGCTGGGGTTCACCCTGCTCCAGAGCTCTGGCTAGTGTGCTGGGAGTGACTGGATCTGAAAGGGAGGCTTAGGACCGTGACCCTCCCAGGATCACAGAGGCATTCAGAGAGTGCAAGGGGCCTCTGGGACACAGTATTAGGAAAGTATTAGGAAAGAAGCATTTCTCACCCTCTTCTCTGCCCCTCCCCAGAGCTGCTGCCCAAAGGGAGCAAGGAGGAACAGCGGGATTATGTCTTCTACCTGGCCGTGGGGAACTACCGGCTCAAGGTGAGATGGGGCCGCAGTTCCCTTGACCCTCCTCTGGGGCTACAGGACCTTCTTACTACGTCCTCCAGGGTGGATCCCTGGACAGCAGGAAGGCTGAAGGGGTGCAGATGTGCAGAGCGGTGTCAGATGAGGACTCTAAGGGAAGATCAGAGTGGCGAGGGTGTGGGGAGGAAGGTGACGTCAAGAGATTGGGTGCAGGCCCCAGCCTTGCACTGTTATCTCCCGCAGAGTTGGGGTTGTTTGTGGACTCTACTCTGTGGGGTGGGGCTGGAGGGAGGGAGGGGGTGGAGGTCGAGGGAGGAGCCCCCAGGGCTGAAGAAGGGAAGGCCCTTCAAGTGGGCAGGAGGAGTGGTGGATACTGAGGTGTAGCTGGCCCGGTGGCTCACACCTGTAATCCCAGCTACTCAGGAGGCTGAGGCCGGAGGACTGCTTAAGCCTGGGAGTTTGAGGCTGCAGTGAGCTGTGATTGCGACGCTGCCCTCCAGCTTGGGCAACAGAGCAAGACCGCATCTCTTATTTAAAAAAAAACTGCTGAGGTGTGTTTGAAGCGTGCATGTTTCCCCGAGTGCAGGAATACGAGAAGGCCTTAAAGTATGTCCGCGGGTTGCTGCAAACAGAGCCCCAGAACAACCAGGCCAAGGAACTGGAGCGGCTCATTGACAAGGCCATGAAGAAAGGTGACAGCCTCGGCCCCTTTGTTCAGCCCCGCTCTTCCCCATGCCTGGACGCTTTGGTCTCTCTGTAAATGAACCCCTGCAGGCAGCCCCTCAGCCCCGCCCCTTCCAGTCCTCAGAGCCCCTTGCCCTGCGACTCCAGGTAGGGGTGTGCCTCCGTTGAGGAGCAGGGCTGGCGGAAGGGGACGGGCTCCTGACACTGTCCCTTTCCTTCCCCAGATGGACTCGTGGGCATGGCCATCGTGGGAGGCATGGCCCTCGGTGTGGCGGGACTGGCCGGACTCATCGGACTTGCTGTGTCCAAGTCCAAATCCTGAAGGAGGCGTGGGAGCCCGTGGAGAACGCTCCAGGAAGGCCCATCCATCCTCGCTGTCCCTTCCCTGTTCTCCCCCTGCACCCCTGTCTCTGTCCTCTGTGGCCTTCAACTAACTTCTGCTCCCCTGAGACCCGTTCTTCAGCCCCAAATCATGTGCTTTGGGATGAGTGTAAATAAAACGGGGCTGTGGCTTGGGAACCCCCGTGTCTGCATTGAGGGGAGGGGTGGGTTCCGAACGCTGGGCACAGGGGGCGGAGGTGTCACTCCTGGTCCTCTCCTGCCCCTGCCCTCCAGGTTGGCACGGGGTTCTTTGTCCACTGCGCAGCCCAGAGCCCACACCCCTCCTTCCTCCCTTTCCTGAAGCCACGTCCTTGAGAGTGCCGGGCAGCTCGGAGACACGGGGCTTTTCTCTGGTCCCAGAGTTGTGGGAGGAGGCAGTGACTGGAGCAGGGGTGGGCAGAACTGCGGGGTCAGGCCGGGCTTCAGGCCTGCGTTCTCCTCTGACCCACGCAGCTGCCTCTGTGGACTTTACATAGCAAGCCCCCTTGGCTTCCTCCTCCCCGCCCTCCCCTCTCCTCCCTTTTTCTTCCTGTGGCCTCCCCTTCCTCCTACCTCCTCCTCCTCCGGGGATGGGGGGGCCCGGTGGGGGAAGGAATCCTGCATCTGGTATGGAGTAGGCGGGGGTCCTGGGAGGGGTCAGAGCCCAGGACGCCCCAGCTCTCGCCTGTGGGCTGGAAGGTCAGGACTCCGCCCCACCTGGCCAGTTTCGCCCCCTCGTGCCAGGCTCAGCATGGGCCTGTTTTGCTTCACTGCATACCTCTCGTTCCACAGCCCAGGCCAACTCAGCCAGGAGTGGGGAGGAGACACCTGAGGGGAGGCCAGAGAAGCCCAGTAGGGCTGTGGGACCAGGGAGGTGTGCAGCCAGCACTGATGGCCCCCAGGGACAGAGCCCTAGGGAACTGGAGCAGGAGATAAGAGTGTCCACCCTGGGACAGGTGCTCTGCACTGGCTCGGGATGGGAACCCAGAGGCTGCTAATCCATCATCATTAATGAATAGAGTGGGTGACAGTCCCGATAACTGGGAACAGGTTGCAGAGCTTAGCCACAGGATCACGCTCCAGGCTCTTGGCAGCAGGACCAGCTCGATGCTGAGTCAAAGATCAACTTAGGAGGAAATTCGAGTTTTGGGTGAAAGCGACTCCCTGGTGGCCTCACTCAGCCCTGCGGCACTCACATCCAGGACAGTCCCGGGTGCTGAGCGCTGGTTATGTGCAGGGGGCTTGACTCCCTGGTCCCAACGAGGTCTTAGTGTGTTGCCCAGGCTGGTCTTGAACTCCTGAGTTCAAGTAGTCCTCTCAGCCCAGCCTCCCAAAGTGCTAGGATTACAGGCGAGAGCCACTGTGCCTGACCCCTGGTCCCAGTTCTCAGGATAGCCCATGCAGTAAGCAGTCGGGTCTGTCATTGACAGAGCAGAAGCAGGCTCAGGGGACTAACACTCCCTGTCTGAGTTCCCTGGTGAATGGATTGTGGGGCCAAGTTCCAGTCCAGGCTGGATGGAGCCCAGAGCTATGGGTCTCCCAGCTTCCCGTCCCCTCATTCCAGCTTCATCTTCCTTAAGAGACTCACATGCCCCAAACCCTCAGTCTGCGAGTATCTTAGATTGTTCTCACGGTCCCTCCATCCTTCTCCACTGAAGGCTGCTGTTCATTCTCTCTGTCTCTGTCCCTTGTTGCTCTCACGTCTGTCTCTATCATCTTTTCACTCCTTGTCCCTCTTACTCCGTTCTCTGGCCCCCAATGAAAGCTGAGTCAGACAGATGCTTCCCCTCAGTTCCCAGTACCTCCCTTGGGGGCCCCTCGTTGGCTGTATCGTCAGTGGCTCCAGGGTAAGTCTGCCCCCCCACCCTCGTGGGGCGGGGAGCCCGGGGCAGCCCAGAGGCTGGGGGGAGGGGGTGGACTTTTGGCCCGTTTCGGTTATTCCCTCCATCTCGTCAACAGCTGCCGCGCGCAGGCTTAGCTCATTCCTCTGACCTGCCAGGAAGCAGAGAAACCCAGAGAGCGGGAGGGAGGCAGAAACCTGGAGGCAGAAAGTGGAGACGGACCTGAGCCCGAGGAAGACGCAGGCAGAGGCCGTGGCTGATTCCACCCCAGCCTGCCCAGACAACTCTCCTTAGCCGCAGCCCCGTCCAGTTCCCTAGGGGTTCTGCCCCTCCCCCTCTCTGGGGCACCAGCCCCCCAGGGCCCTGCATCCCACCATGTCGATGGCTGTGGAAACCTTTGGCTTCTTCATGGCAGCCGTGGGGCTGCTGATGCTGGGGGTGACTCTGCCAAACAGCTACTGGCGAGTGTCCACCGTGCACGGGAACGTCATCACCACCAACACCATCTTCGAGAACCTCTGGTTTAGCTGTGCCACCGACTCCCTGGGCGTCTACAACTGCTGGGAGTTCCCGTCCCTGCTGGCCCTCTCTGGTATGGGGTGGGGAGCGCTCCAGGGGGAGAGGGCGGCGGGGAAAAGCTGCAGAGACCCCAGGGGAGGGCGGGTACTGCCGTGAGGATGCAGGGAGCCCTGGATTAAGCTCTGGGGGTCTGGGTTCCTGCAGCCAGGAGTGCTGGGGACAGCCCCTGCCTAGAACTGGAGTGAAGACCTTGCCACACGTGGCCCCCTGTGCTAGCGTGGCGCTTTTAGCTGTTACAGGTGCAGGCACCGGAATCAGACCCCCTTTCCCAGCCCTGTGCTGTGGACAAATGATGAAACCAGCCTCATCTCACCCACCTGTAGGGTCGGGGTGAGAGTCCCAGTTCCCAGGTGACTGAGAAAGTGCAGAATGTTAATGTGATGTTAACACACACAGGCATTCAGTACAGTTGAGCATGTGTTGGGGATGGGATTGCTGGGATGGGCAGGGGGAGGCGGCCCCATCTTGGATTCTTGTAGGTTGATCAACTTCCAGGCTCCACAGCCTCCCCAGCCTCACTGTGGGGGCACTGGTCTCCTTGTCCAGCTAATGTCTAAAGGGCCCCTGTGAAGGGAGGCGTCTTGCAACCTGCAGGTTGAGCGTCCGCTTTAAGGAGGCGGTGTGTGTGCAGGTGTGTGGGTCTTTTCGGGGTCTTAGAGGGCTGGCGCCGACAGCTCTTTGGGCCCAGGGCAGTTCTTTCTGTGGCTGCGGCAGCTTCCCACTCCCTGCTCCCTGCTCCCCACTAGGATGAGGCCGCCCCATTGTTTCTCTAGGGCAGTCTCCTTTCCGTCTGCCCCATGCCAGAGACCAAGCGCGGGCGACTGTGAACTGCGTGTGGTGCCACTGCACGCCCTCCTGGGTCCCTCGGGGCCAGTCCGCTTACCAGGCACCGTGTGGCAGGGAAGGAGCCAAGGGCGACACTGGGTGTGAAGCGGGGCTTGAGAGCTCATCCCTGGGGATGTCAGAGCTGCTCTGAGCAGTTAGGGGGCCTGGGTGGGTCTCCTGTGCTCCCACTACTCCCAGCCCCTTCTGAGGCAGCGGCAGAAGCTTTGTGTTGTCATCCATCTCTCCAGGACTGACTATGTTCAGGGCTGGCGCCCCCCCCACCTTCCCTCCCCCCACCCAAAAAAACCCTATAAAAGCTGAGTACAATCTGGGCCAGAAGCCCAGAGTGCTGAGTGGCCAGAAGGGACACTGGAGGCAGCCCCTACACCCACTTCCCAGACACATCATACTGTGAGGAGGGGCCTCTGCTGTAAGCCTGCACACCTGAGAGGGGCACCCCTGGGAACTGCATGAATGACAGTGCCAGAGTCCCCAGGGCACGGGAGTAGAGGGTGGCTGGGTTCTGGGCCTTGGGCTAGGTGCTTCCACCTACATTATTTCCACGGTGGGGAAGTAGAGGGAATCTTTTACAGAAGCTGAAAAACCTTGGCAAGGTGCAGCCCCCCACCCCGAGTCACACAGGCAGGAGAGGGGAGCCGGGATTCAGACTCCACGGCTGGGGTGGTCCTGAGAGAGAGACCTGACTGTGTCTCCCAACCGTGCTCCCCAACCCCTGGCCATGCAGCCCATGTGCCCCGGGCTCTTCCATAATCTCTCCATTGACTGCCAGAGCCACCTGGGGACTCAGACTCGTGTCGGCCCCAGAGGGAGTGGCTGGGAGGAAGAAAGTGCTCCCGGAGAACTTTGCCCCTCCTGCCTACCCCCCCACTCTGCACCCTGCATCTCCTGGCAGGGGCCCAGCCTTTCCCCTTCAGCACCGACGGTTATGCCCCACCCGGGAAAGGGGTGCAAGGTCCTTGGAATGCTTGGCAACTATCAAAGACAGAGAAGGGAGGAGAAGGGGGAAGCAAGAGGGAGCCAGCAGCCTCCTTCAGCCCTGAGAAAAGGGAAACTGAGGCACTGAAAGACTGAGCTAGACTGACCTGGATGGGTCCTGGGCCCAGGATTCCACCTAGATCAGAAACTCGACCATTTGTGGTGGTCCTGAGCTACTCAGGAGGCTGAGCAGGAGGATCGCCTGCACCCAGGAGTTCAATCAAGGCTGCAGTGGTGAGCTGTGGTGGTGCCACTGCACTCTGGCCTGGGTGACAAAGCAAGACTCTGGCTCTAAAACTGCCCTAGACCCTCTGCTATACAGCACTGCTGCCCCCTACCTGTTATTCCAGGAAGAAACCAGGTCAAAATGTCCAGCACTGGGCTAGGACAGTGGGAAGGACTTGGAGTGGAATCAGACATGGGGAAGGCGACAGGGATGCTTAGCTGTGGTTTCTGTAATACCCAGTCACGCGAGAGCAACCTGATAGGGCATCTGTTCTCAGTCAGGCGACTTCGCACAATGATTGTCAGGGCTTGTGGGGAGGGGGTTGCTACTGGCACCCCGTGGGTAGAGGCCAGGGAGGCTTCTGAACATCCCACAGTGCACAGGACGGCCCCCAGAACAGAGTTACCCAGCTCAGGTGTCAAGAGTGCCCTGGAGAAACCTGTAATCCAGGCACAAGCAAAGCATGCCAGGTGCATGGGAGGAGTGAGGAGCGGGGTGGGAAGCGTCCAGATGCCGAAGGAGGGAGGGGTGACTGCAACTGGGTAGGCTGGAGGAGCCCAGGGGAAGGACAGGACTTGGGGACTGTTAGGTACAAGAGAGCAAGAAGGTGAGGGGGGCCTGGCGCAGTGGCTCATGCCTGTAATCCCAGCACTTCGGGAAGCTGAGGCAAACAGATCACTTGGGGTCAGAAGTTCGAGACCAGCCTGGACACCATGGTGAAACTGTCTCTAAAAATACAAAAATTAGCTGGGCGTGGTGGTGCATGTCTGTAATCCCAACTACTGGGGAGATTGAGGCAGGAGAATCACTTGAACCCGGGATTGTGAGGGGCTGTCGGGCTGGCTCCGTCACGGAGGGGAGGAGATGGGGGGAAAGGCTGACGACTGTGCCTGCCCCCAGGGTATATTCAGGCCTGCCGGGCACTCATGATCACCGCCATCCTCCTGGGCTTCCTCGGCCTCTTGCTGGGCATAGCGGGCCTGCGCTGCACCAACATTGGGGGCCTGGAGCTCTCCAGGAAAGCCAAGCTGGCGGCCACTGCAGGGGCCTTCCACATTCTGGCCGGTAACTGGGGGAAGGTGATGGGGCGGGGGTCTGCATGGTGGTGGGGGCTGGGGGTCCCCCTCAGCCGCAGACTTCAGGCTGCTTTGTCCTCACCTCATCTCCAATTCCCGCTCCTCATGCTCACCTCCCCTGCCCTGCTGCATGGACACCTGCTCACCCCTGCCTCATCCGTACTCCCCAAATCTCCTGGCAGCAAATCAGCCCAACGGCACTGTTTCTTGAGCTCCCAGTAGGGGCCAGCCACGGCCAGGTGTGGGAGGGACTTCAAAGATGACAGTGAGCGGCTGCCTCTGGGAGCTTACATCCTGGCTGGGGAGCAGAGTTAGGGTGCACACTGCAGCACACACACAGTGCACAACCACAGTGCCATACCATGGGGCATGGTGGCTCATGCCTGTAATCCCAGCACTTTGAAAGGCCGAGGCAGGGCCGGGTGCAGTAGCTCACACCACCAATCCCAGCACTTTGGGAGGCCAGGGTGGTGAGGATCACCTGAGGTCAGGAGTTGAAACCAGCCTGGCCAGCATGGTGAAACCCTGTCTCTACTAAAAATACAAAAAATGGCGTGGTGGCAGGCACCTGGTCCACCGACTTGAGGCAGGGCAGGGAGAATCACTTGAACCGCCTGGGAGGTGGAGGTTGCAATAAGCAGATTGTGCCCTGCACTCAGCCTGGGTAAAAGAAGCGAAGAGACTATCAAAAAAAAAAAAAAAAAAAGGCCAAGGCAGGAGAACTGGCTTGAGCCCAGGAGTTCCAGACTAGCCTGGGCAGCATAGTGAGACCCCATCTCAGCAAAAAACAAAAACAATGCCATCTGGCCACTGCTTTTCAATTTGCACCCATTGCCTCACAATAAACCTTCGAGGTAGGGTGGGTATTTCTGCTTTCCAGAGGTAAAACAGGCCCAGAAAGGTCAGGAGGCTTGCAGGAGGACAAGCCCCTAGTGAGTAGGGTAGTGCTAGCCTGGGGGTCTTCCTGGCTTCAGGAAAGGACGACCCTGGGCTCCCAGGGCCCAGCTGGGCTTTCAAGGGTGGGCGGGATTTGGATGAGGCTCTATCTGGGTGAGGAGATGATGGGATGAAGGCCCTAGAGGTGAGCATGAACTAGGCAGGTCTGGGATCAAAGAGAGAAGAGGCAGGAGGAGGTCGAGGTAGTGGGAGATGAGCTGGGTGGGCTGGAGTTGGGGGCCTAAGGGCTACCCTGAGAAGTTGACCCCAGGAAGGAGGAAGGCTTATAAACCGGGGTAGGCAGAAAGGAATTGAGTGAAATTGCTGCTCTTGGACTTGGTGCCCCCGTCCTACTCTGGGCAGCCCCTGCCTGCCTCTCCCCCTAAGCCCCCTCCCCCACTATCCCTCCCCCTGGACTGGGGTCGTCCTCCGGTCCCCAGGTATCTGCGGGATGGTGGCCATCTCCTGGTACGCCTTCAACATCACCCGGGACTTCTTCGACCCCTTGTATCCCGGAACCAAGTGAGTGAGGGGACTCCCGCCCCGCCCTCGGGGCAGCGGATGGGACTCAGCCCTGCCCCCCGGCTGGTGCCTCACTGGTCCCCTGCCCATGCGCCGCCTTTGTGCGCAGGTACGAACTGGGCCCCGCACTCTACTTGGGCTGGAGCGCCTCCCTGATCTCCATCCTGGGTGGCCTCTGCCTCTGCTCCACCTGCTGCTGCGGCTCTCACGAGGACCCCGCCGCCAGGTGAGCGGGGAGAGGCACAGGCTGGGACCGGGCAGGATTGGGGAGAGGAGGGCCGTGCCCCGGCTCTGACCCGGGCCTCTCGCCGCAGCGCCCGGCTGCCCTACCAGGCTCCAGTGTCCGTGATGCCCGTTGCCACCTCGGACCAAGAAGGCGACAGCAGCTTTGGCAAATACGGCAGGAACGCCTACGTGTAGCAGCTCTGGCCCGTAGGCCCCACTGGCCTTCCTAGTGCCCCAAGGAGAGGGGTCCTGGCCTGGGCCTATTCCCCTGTAGTAACCTCAGGGGCCGGCCACGCCCTGCTCCCGGAGCCCCGCCTTGGCCACGCCCCCGTGTCTTGCACTCCCGCGGCCCCTGCAGGTCAAGAACTGCTCTTGGGAAGTCGCATATTCCCCCCCTGAGGCTGGATCCCTCATCTTCTGACCTTGGGTTCTGGGCTGTGAAGGGGACGGAGGTGTCCCCGCACGTTTGTATTCTGTATAAATACATGCATTAATAAATGTATATTGTGACCGTTCAGGGCTTGAAGATGTCAGAAGCGGCCGGCCAAGCAAGGGGCGGGGGGTGGTGCCAGGGGTCGGTTCAGGTCTGGGACCCCAGACTGTCACCCTGTCCACCACTTTGGGGCTGTGTCGTACATCAAAATAGAAGGGGGTTGCAAGTGACTTCGCGAGTGGCACATAATTGCTGGTAAGAGTCACCAAGGAGCAGATCCCGGAAGCCCCCGCTCCAGGAAACTGGAAATAGCAGAGCTGACCCCTGGCCAGCCTGAGATCCCAAGCTGCTCCTTTCACTCTCCTCGCTGGTCTAGTGCAGAGCCGCGTGCCCTGGGCCTGAGCGTGGATGGTTATCAGGAGTGATAAGCCTTTTGAAATTCTGTTTAACATTAACTTGGGACTGGTGCAGACTTTCTCTGGGGAAGGTACAGTACCTTCCAGAAGAGCCTCTGGAGGTCTGTCGGCAGGGGTGTGTGGGCATCTCGGTGGTGTCCACCTCAGACACGGTTCTGGGTTGTGGGTGGATTTGCTGCAGGCCCACTGGGTGCTGAGCACAGAGCAGCACCCACTTAAGACCGGACAGTGAGACCAGGTGTGGTGGCTCATGCCTATAATCCCAGCACTTTGGGAGGCTGAGGCAGGGGGTGGCAGGGGAGGATCACTTAAGGTCAGGAGTTCGAGACTACCCTGGCCAACATGGTGAAACCCCTTCTCTACTTAAAAAAAAAAAAAAAAATTAGCCGGGCATGGTGGTGCATGCCTGTAGTCCCAGCTACTCAGGAGGCCAAGGCAGGAGGGTCGCTTGACCCCAGGAGTTGGAGGCTGCAGTGAGCTGTGATTGAACCACTGCACTCCAGCCTGGGCGACAGAGGGAGATCCTGTCTCATAAAAAAGAAAAAGAGAAAACAAAAGGACAATGAGGCTGCTAGGAAAAAGTCTGGTATCCAGTGAAGTGGGGAATGGAGCCCTATCCCAGCACTATCCTCTGCCGTGCGAACAAGTGGCCAGTCCCTTGGGGAGTCCTGGATTCTGACCGCAGCCCCCTCCCCTTTCTCCTTCATCTCATTCATTCGCCCTCACCAACTCTCCCCTGGAATGGAGAGATCTGCATCCGCATTCCACCTGTGCCTCTCCCCTGCGCTTCAGAGGTACATGTATGTTCCTACTACATGGGCTCCAGATACATCGAATTCATCACTTTCCACAGAGCTGCAGTCCCCATCGTCCCTGTCACCAGCATGGCTGACATCTCTATCTGCAGATGGACAACCTCTCCCTCCCCTCTGCTCCACCATTTCCTCTCCTCTGTTCATTGCCAAATCCTCCTGACTCTCCCTCTATAGTGTTTTTCACACCCATCTACTTCTCTCCCTTTTCCACTGCCTGGTCCTGGGGCAGGCCCTCATCCTCTCCTGCCCACCCACTACAGGGTTTCCCCAACTGGGCGTCTCAAGCACGGTCTTCCTAATGCACTCCTGGAGAACCACTGACCACCCTGCCTTGGCAGCTCCTGGCCCCGCTAGAAGAAAGCCCCAGTTATGAACTTGACATGCCGCCTGGCCCTAGCCCACCTTTCCATCCCCATTGCTCCCTTTCCTCTGGATAAACCATGCTCCACCATCACACCAGGCTGCTTCCTGGGCCCTGGACACACCTACACATTGGGGCTGGGATCCATTTGGCTGGGCTCCAGCCAGATACACTGGTGCTTTTTTTTCTTTTTTTTTTTTTGAGACGGAGTCTCGCTCTGTCACCCAGGCTGGAGTGGTGCAGTGGCGCAATGTTGGCTCACTGCAACCTCTGCCTCCTGGGTTCAAGCGATTCTCCTGCCTCATCCTCCCGACTAGCTGGGACTACAGGCGTAGTCCCATGCCCAGCTAAGTTGTTTGTATTTTTAGTAGAGACGGGGTTTCACCATGTTGGCCAGGCTGGTCTCGAACTCCTGACCTCAGGTAATCTACCTGCCTCAGCCTCCCAAAATGCTGGGCTTACAGGCATGAGCCACCGCACCTGGCCAGAAGCCCTGGTACCTTTTGAGCTGCTTCCTACATAAAGGGTCCTGTGGGCAACAAGTCTGTGACCATCTGCAATCCTCTCCCACCACACCGTCTGCAGAAAGTGTGCGGATGTCCCACTGGCCAAGGCCAGAGTCAACGTGGAAGGGACTGTACATGTGCTCAGTACTGGGAAGCCTGTCTCACGGGGGTCCCTAGTGCAGTAACTCACCACGGAGAAGTCAGGGGCCATGTGCCTTGCTTTATTAGCACATTGACAAGTGCCTTTAAAGGTGTCTTTTACAGAGCAGGCTCAGTGACTCATGCCTATAATCCCAGCACTTTGGGAGGCCAAGGCGGGAGAATCCCTTAAGCCCAGGAATTCAAGACCAACCTGGGCAACATAGTGAGACCCCCATCTCTACTAAAAAAATAAAAATTAGGGCCAGGCACAGTGGCTCACACCTGTAATCCCAGCACTCTGGGAGGCTAAGGTGGGTGGATCACCTGAGGTCAGGAGTTCAAGAGTAGCCTGGCCAACATGGCAAAACCCCAATTCTACTAAAAATACAAAAATTAGCCAGGAGTGGTGGCACACACCTATAATCCCAGCTACTTGGGAGGCTGAGGCAGGAGAATTGCTCGAACTTGGGAAATGGAGATTGCAGTGAGCTGAGATCACGCCACTGCACTCCAGCCTGGGCGACAGAGCGAGACTCCGTCTCAAAAAACAATCAAACGAAAAGTGTCTTACAATCCTGAAAGGCCATGAGAGTGCTCCCTACAGTGAAGGAAGACAAAAGTCAATTACAACTGCTGACGCATCCAGGTGCTTCCAAAAGTCTCCGGTGTGCCACCCCCACATCTACCTCCTTTTCCCAACATCAGCCTGCCTCTTCTCACTCCTTCCCCCTTCAGGGAAAGCAACCTGTGCCCAGTTTCACAACTGAGCATTTAAGTGTGTGCCTTAATATGGTCACTAGGTTGAGTTTTGATTTCTTCCTGGGTGGTCACGTGACTACAAAGGGTTATGGAGACATTTGCCCTTTTTCAGAACACATACTGAGCTGCTTTCCTGCTAGAAGCAGGAGTGGGCCTGTGCCCTCAAAGAACCCACAGCCTAGGAGCAAATACAAATGTAAACCACTGGCCGGGTGCAGTGGCTCACACCTGTAAACCCAGCACTTTGGGAGGCCGGGGCAGGTGGATCACCTGAGGTCAGGAGTTCGAGACCAGCCTGGCCAACATAATGAAACCCCATCTCTACCAAAAATACAAAATTAGCCGGGCGTGGTGGCGGGTGCCTTTAATCTCAGCTACTCAGGAGGCTGGGGCAGGAGAATTGCTTGAACCAGGGAGGCAGAGGTTGCAGTGAGCTGAGATCACGCCATTGCGCTCCAGCTTGGGTGACAGAGTGAGACTCTGTCTCAAAAAATAATAATAATAATAAATGACCGGGCGCCACGGCTCACGCCTGTAATCCCAGCACTTTGGGAGGCCGAGGCGGGCGGATCACGAGGTCAGGAGATCGAGACCATCCTGGCTAACACAGTGAAACCCTGTCTCTACTAAAAACACACACACACACACAAAAATTAGCCGGGAGTGCTAGCGGGCGCCTGTAGTCCCAGCTACTCGGGAGGCTGAGGCAGGAGAATGGCGTGAACCCAGGAGGCGGAGCTTGCAGTGAGTGGAGATCGCGCCACTGCACCCCAGCCTGGGAGACAGCGAGACTCTGTCTCAAAAAAACAAACAAAAAATAAATAAATAAAAAACATCTGAAAACTAGTGGGGCATGGGGCGGGCACCTGTAATTCTAGCTACTCAGGAGGCTGAGGCACAAGAAATCACTCGAACCTGGGAGGTGGAGGTTGCAGTGAGCCGAGATCACACCACTGCACTCCAGCCTGAGCAACAGAGGGATACTCTGTCTCAAAAAAAGAAACGTAAGCTGCTGACTACCTGACAATTGGGCCAGGTGCTGGGGTTAGTCCCCAGGGAGCTGGCTGTGAAAAACTCAACAATATGCTTTAGGTCTTGGCAGTATCATCAAGGGCTCTCATTTGCTGCGTACTCACTGGAAGCCAGGACTCGGGCTAGATGTGTATTGAATCCTTGCAATAGCTGCAGCATGGCTCCAACAGAATCAGAGAGGTGAAGTGACCTGTCCAAGCTACACCACTAGTAAGCACTCAAACCAGGATTTCTCCAAGACTGAAGACACAACTGTCCTGCTTCCCAGAATTCTTGGCTCTCCTAACTCACATCAATTACAATCAAGATCTTTTTTTGTTTGTTTTTTTTTTTTTCTGAGACAGGGTCTCGCTCTGTTGCCCAGGTTGGACTGCAATAAAGTGATCACTGCCCACCGCAGCCTCAACCTCCCAGGCCCAAGCCATCCTCCCCTGAGTAGCTGGGACTATAGGCATACACCACCATACCTGGCTAATTTTTAAATTTTTTTGTAGAGACGGGGTCTCTGTATGTTGCCCAAGCTGGTCTTGAACCACTGGGATCAAGAGACCCTCCTGCCTCAGCCTCCCAAAGTGTTGGGATTACAGGCCTGAGCCACAGCACCCAGCCTCATTGAGGTTCTTAGGAGTAACCGCCCCAGTGTCCAGACTTCCAAATCCTGGCACCAACCTCTTCCTCCTCTGTGCTCCCAGGAAAGGGTGGTGCTGCCCCTATCTCATGACACTAGGTTTACCTTCTAGAACCTTCTAGCATAGTACAGATTTCCCAAAGACCAGGTGTCTCCCAAGGTAGGAAAAAATCGTCCCTCACGAAGGAAGCTGGCAAAATTGTTTCAGGCTCTCCTTGGGGAATTATGGTTTTCTTTCTTTTTTTTTCTTTTTTTTTTTTTTTTTGAGAGGGAGTCTCGCGCTGTTGCCCAGGCTGGAGTGCAGTGGCCGGATCTCAGCTCACTGCAAGCTCCGCCTCCCGGGTTTGCGCCATTCTCCTGCCTCAGCCTCCTGAGTAGCTGGGACTACAGGCGCGTGCCACCTCGCCCGGCTAGTTTTTTGTATTTTTTAGTAGAGACGGGGTTTCACTGTGTTAGCCAGGATGGTCTCGATCTCCTGACCTCGTGATCCGCCCGTCTCGGCCTCCCAAAGTACTGGGATTACAGGCTTGAGCCACCGCGCCCGGCCTTTTCATTTTTTTGAGACTGAGTCTTGCTCTGTCGCCCAGGCTGGAGTGCAGTGGCGCAATCTCAGCTCACTGCAACCTCTGCCTTCTGGATTCCAGCAATTCTCCTGCCTCAGCCTCCCGAATAGCTGGAATTACAGGCGTGAGCCACCACACCTGGCTAATTTTTGTAATTTTAGTATAGACTGAGTTTCACCATGTTGGCCAGGCTGGTCTCGAACTCCTGACCTTAAGCGATCTGCCTGCTTCAGGCTCCCCAATTATTGGAATTACAGGCATGAGCCACCATGCCCGGCCGAATTATGATTTTTCAATGGGGGTGCAAAGACCCTGGACTCAGCTTCCTAGAGAATGTCATGGATGGCATCAGAGAGCAACCAGAGGCCCTCAGGGTCTAGCCCTGTCCTCTCAAGGTCATTTTAGAAGGCGGAGTACGTCACTGGGGAGAGAAATCTTACATTGAGCAGAACCAATGTGCCTCTTTTTATAACCACAAAATATGAAACAGTCAGCTAAGTTAGGAAAGAATCCAAAGAGATTGTGCTGACAGTGCAAGCTGGACGGGAATCCCGGCCTAGGACGCCACGGAGAAGCACAGATGGTGTTGTTCAGCCCTGAAATAGTCTTTTCTTTTCTTTTTGGAGACGGAGTCTCACTCTGTTGCCCAGGCTGGAATGCAATGGTGCGATCTCAGCTCACTGCAACCTCCGCCTCCCGGGTTCAAGCTATTCTCCTGCCTCAGCCTCCTGAGTAGCTGGGATTATAGGCATATGCCACCATGCCTGGCAAATTTTTTTTCTTTTTTTTTTTTGAGACGGAGTCTTACTCTGTTGCCCAGGCTGGAGCGCAGTGGCAAGATCTCAGCTCGACCTCCACCTCCCAGGTTCAAGCAATTCTCCTGCCTCGGCCTCCCAAGTAACTGGGATTACAGGCGCCCACCACCATGCCCGGCTAATTTTTGTACTTTTAGTATACATGGAGTTTCGCCATGTTGGCCAGGCTGGTCTCAAACTCCTGACCTCAGGTGATCCACCTGCCTTGGCCTCCCAAAGTGTTAGGATTACAGGCGTGAGCCACTGCGCCTGGCCTTTTTTTGTTCTTAGCCAGGGTCTCATTCTGTTGCCCAGGCTGGAGTGCAGTGGTGCGATCTCGGCTCACTGCAACCTCCGCCTCCCAGGTTCAAGTGATTCTGCTGCCTCAGCCTCTAGAGTAGCTGGGACTACACGCACACGCCACCATGCCCAGCTAATTTTTGTATTTTTAGTACAGACAGGGTTTCACCATGTCGGCCAGGCTGGTCTCAAACTCCTGACCTCAAGTGATCTGCCTACCTCAGCCTCCCAAAGTGCTGGGATTACAGGTGTAAGCCACCGCGCCCAGCCATAACACTCCACTTTCTACTGGGAGGACAAAGAATTTTGAGCCATCTTGAAAAACCACCTCACCTGGATTGTCTCTGAATCCTGACATCAGCCCCGCAACATGAAGCTAACACCAAAACCAGTACCGCGTGCCCAGCTGCAAGTCTTCAGAGAAAGGGAGGCAGTTCCTCAGGAAAACCCTGGCGAATACTTGAGCCAACCCCCAGGAAAGAACCCAAAAGTGAAGGCCTAAGATGGTGACTGGCCAGGCATGGTGGCTCTCACCTGTAATCCCACCACTTTGGAGGCTGAGGCTGGTGGATCATCTGAGGTCAAAAGTTCGAAACCAGTCTGGCCAACAAGTTGAAACCTCATCTCTACAAAAAAATACAAAAATTAGCTGGGCATAGTGGTGGGTGCCTGTAATCCCAGCTACTCAGAAAGCTGAGGCATGAGGTCACTTGAACCTGGGAGGTGGAGGTTGCAGTGAGCTGAGATGGTGCCACTATACTCCAGCCTAGGCGACAGAGCGAGACTCCATCTCAGGGAAAAAAAAAAAAAAAAAGAAAGATGGTGCCTAACATTGACTTTGCTGGATCTCTCTAATATCTTAATGAGGTCATCTGTTCAACGGATACTTACTAAGCACTTGCTTTGTTATGAGGTTAACAGGGTTCAGCAACCAAAAGGACCTTACGAGATCACAGTTTGCAATTCATTTAGACAAGGGATAGGTATAAGAAGTTCACGTGTCACAGCACCCAGGGCCACCAAGACCAGGGGCCTCTAATCCAGGGCTGTCCACTCTTTTGGCTTCCCTGGGCCACACTGGAAGAAGAATTGTCTTGGGAAACACATAAAATTCACTAACATTAATGATAGCTGATGAGCTAAAAGAAAAAAAAAATCGCAAAAGAATCTCATAATGTTTTAAGAAAGTTTACGAGCCGGGCGCGGTGGCTCAAGCCTGTAATCCCAGCACTTTGGGAGGCCGAGACGGGCGGATCACGAGGTCAGGAGATCGAGACCATCCTGGCTAATATGGTGAAACCCCGTCTCTACTAAAAAATGCAAAAAACTAGCCAGGCGAGGTGGCGGGCGCCTGTAGTCCCAGCTACTCGGGAGGCTGAGGCAGGAGAATGGCGTAAACCCAGGAGGCGGAGCTTGCAGTGAGCTGAGATCCGGCCACTGCACTCCAGCCTGGGCAACAGAGCGAGACTCCATCTCAAAAAAAAAAAAAAAAAAAATTTACGAATTTGTGTTGGGCTGCACTAAAATCATCCTGGGCCACATATGGGCTGCAGGTTGGACAAATTAGATCTATACCATGAATTCTGTCATGTTTCCCAGAAACTTCTGGGTTTTCTGTACTGCTAATAACTTCACACACTGCAGCTCCTGGTAACGGGCTTCCTAAGGACAACTGCTCCCTCGGTCTGCCAGCACCAAGGATAAGGACTCGACCACTCCCCTTTGCTTAAGTACCTTAAGACAAAGACAGGCCCAGCTCCCTCCGGGGTACCATTCTGCACCTGTTCCACAGTCCTCCCGCCACCTCCCTGTCACCCATCCCTGGAGCCTAGCTGTACTTTGAAAATATAGCAATTGGAGAAATACAAAGTAAAATCATGGCCGGGCGCGGTGGCCCACGCCTATAATCTCAGCACTTTGGGAGGCCGAGGCAGGTGGATCACCTGAGGTTGGGAGTTCGAGACCAGCCTGGCCAACACGTCAAAACCCCAACTCTACTAAAAAAAATACAAAAACATTAGTTGGGCATGGTAGTGGGCACCTGTAATCCCAGTTACTTGGGAGGCTGAGGCAGGAGAATCCCTTGAACCTGGGAAGCGGAGGTTGCAGTGAGCCGAGACTGCACCACTGCACTCCAGCCTGGGTTACAGCGTGAGACCCTGTCTCTAATAAATAAATAAAATAGTTTAAACAACTAAATCAATAACCAAAAAGACTTAGAGAAGTAGCCAAGGAGGGCAGGGGCTCGGGGGTGGCAGGAGAATGGGACAGAATCTCTCATGATCAGGGACACAGAGGGGCAGACAGTGGCAGGGGTGAGTGGGAGGCAGGAGGAAGAGATGGAGCCATGAGCAGGAGAGACAGGTGACCCATCGCCATCACCTCAAACACACCACGACCAAACAGGTAGGCTTCCGGCACGAGGCTCTTTATTCTAACAGCACTGGGGGCCCAGCCTACCTGCCAGACCGTTCCCAGGAGTGAGGTTGCTCTTTCCTGGCAGATAAGACACAGTTTTGTTGGGTGAATGAGCGGCTCCTCCCTCGGTCCAGGAAGAGCTCCCCCTCCACTGGGTGATGAAACTGTCTTTCTGAAGGCTAGGCAGTGCACAGCGGCGCTTCCTCTCTGGGAATGCCCAGGCTCACACAGTCCACTTCAGACACCTGCAGACAGAGAGGAAGCCAGGATGAGGGGAGAGAGGTCTGGGGAGGCTGTGGGAAGGAGGCAGTGGGTGTGGACAGCAGGTCTCACACTCACCTGGTCTCCTGGTGGGTCCCCAGACAGCGCACGGTACAGTACCGGGCACCGCAGCTGACACAGGTGTAGGGGGAAGGGAAGCCGCAGACAGCACAGAAGGGGCGCTGGGGCCGCGATGGGGGTCCCGCACAGGCCGTCAGGTAGTTGGGGCCCTCGGCCACACTCAAGTTCTGCAGAGACAAGGGGCCGGCTCTAAGACTCCTCCACCCACCCGCGCAGCAAACACCTGCTGGGGCCAGGCTCACCCCTTCCCTGTGAGGTCCTCCCAGGCCGACCCTCCTCTCACCTGCTCCTCCAGCAGGGCCTGAAAGTTTTTTCGGAAGCGAAGTTTAAAATGATCACCTCGGGTTTTCTTCTTTTTCTTTCCTAGGGGTCAAAGGCGATCAGTTGCTTGGCACTTGCCCAGAAAGACAGCAGCTTTCTCTGGTTCATCACTCCCCGTGCCCATGTGCCCTCCTGGTTCTTTTTTTGAGACAGAGTCTCACTCTGTCATCCAGGCTGGAGTGCAGTGGTGCAATCTTGGCTCACTGCAACCTCCACCTCCCGGGTTCAAGTGATTCTCTTGCCTTGGCCTCCTGAGTAGCTGGGATTACAGGTGTCCACCACCATGCCTGGCTAATTTTTTTTTTGTATTTTTAGTAGAGATGTGGTTTCACCACGTTGGCCAGGCTGGTCTTGAACTCCTGACCTCAAGTGATCTGCCTACCTTAGCCTCCCAAAGTGCTGGGATTATAGGTGTGAGCCACCACACCTGGCCCTGCCCTCCTGGCTCTAAGTCGGTCTCTCGCTACCAGCCTCTGCCCTCCACCCCAATTCTCCAATCCCAGCCAACCGTCACCTCCATGCCCCCAAGCCTAAGGCCTCATGTCAGAGCTCATCCAGTCTCTCTTGTTTATTTCACATACACGAGAGGAAACTGAGGCACAGAAAGGGGGTGTGGTTGCTCACAGCCATGGGAGCCAGTCACCGGCAGAGGCACCAGGAGCTCCTGGGTCCTCCCGCAGCCTGAGTTGGGCAGACTCTCCTGCCTCCTCTCAGTCCCATCCCCCGCTTCCTCCTCCATCCACCTCACCAGTGTCCGCATCATCATCAAACTGAGGCAGCCTCTTGCCAAGCTGAGGGAGTCCTGCGTGGGGGTCATCCTGGAAGTTGTCATTCTCCAGGGCCTCCAGTTGCCGGTTGATGCGACGCTGCCGGGCTGCCCGGTCCAGCACCCGCCGCTGCCCGGGGTCCTGGGAGCGAACTGCATGGGGCAGGGCACACAAAGTTACAGGGCTTCTGAGAAAGAGCAGTGTGGCTGCCGCTCTGGGCAGGGCAAGGAAGGCACCCAGGGTGGAAGCTGCAGCTCTCTGATCTCATCCCCATCGCCAAGGCCTGGGTCTCCTCGTCTCCTCCCAGGCCAGCCTCCGGGCCCATGCTTCCTGTCCCGCCAGCTGAGACTCTTTCAGTCTTTCCCGCCTGTTTTCTCCAGGAGCCCCCTCCTGGAGACAGCTCACTGCAGACTGGGGAGGTCATGGCACCCTGGGGCTTCCAGGTTGTCCTGAGCCCTCAATGCACATGGCCCTCACGCTCAGCATCTCACCTCCTACCTCAAAGGAATCAGGGGCCACCCACGCTTGGACACGCTCATCTTCCAGGCCACCCATTCGCAAACATGATGCCAAGTGGGCACACCCCTGCCCCGGGGCCCCCTAAGTCCCACCACTGAACCCGAGCCTTCACCTCCAGCCCATTCCCTCCATCTTCCATCTTCAACCCCTTCTCCTCAACCGGCACTTTCCTTTCCATCAAAAAGCTGGTAACACTCGTGTGTCTACTCGGCTTCACGGCTCCTTCTCCTTCAGAATAACTCATGTGACAGTGTTGCTTCTTCACCTCCCATCCTCTCCTCAACCCCCGAAATCTGACACCTGCGGGGGGACCACCCACACTCCAGGCTCCAGTGTGCTTTCCTCCTCCTCCTCCTCCTCCTAGGACCTGAGCCCTGTCCACCCTGTGGCGGTGCTGACTACCTTCATCGAGTAGAAAGAGACCCTTTGCTTGCTTCCGTGACAAGACTGCAGGCCTTCTCCACATCTAGCAATCCTCCGGCTCCAGCTCGGCTGCTCTCCCTGCCTCTATGGAGGTGGCTGGCCCCCTTCTCTGCTCAGTCTACGCACTCTTCCTGGGATTTCGAACCCAAACAAAGGGCTCTGATGATCACCCACAAGCAAATAACTCCCAGGGTGACTCCCTCAACCCAGAACCTGCTCCTGGGCTCCAGAACTGGCCATGCAGCCAGTGCTTGGTGAGGCCGGGCGTGGTGGCACACGCCTGTAATCTCAGCACTTTGGGAGGCTAACGGATCACTTGATGCCAGGAGTTAGAAACCAGCCTGGGCAGCATAGACAAATCCCATCTCTACAAAAAATTGAAAAATAAGCTGGGCGTGGCTGCACACGCCTACAGTCCCAGTTACTTGGGAGGCTGTGGTGGGAGGATTGCATGGGTCCGGGAGGTTGAGGCTGCAGTGTGCACCAAGCCGTAATCACACCACTGCACTCCAGCCTGACTGGCAGAGCAAGACTGTCCCCAAAACAAAAAAAAAAAAAGAGAGAAAAAAAGAAAAAAGTCACTGACTGGCCCCGTGGACACTGCAACTCAAAATAAAAAAAAATTTTCCCATCCAAATCTGCTTCTCCTGCAGATTCCCTTTAAGCGAATAGAACCATCTATGCAGATATCCAAACTAGAAACCTAGAAGTTATTTTAAACCTCTTTCCTCGGCTGGACATAGTGGCTCACCCATGCAATCCCAGCACTTTCAGAGGCTGAAGTAGGCAGATCACTTCAGGTCAGGAGTTCGAGACCAACCTGGCCAATGTGGTGAAACCTGGTCTCTACTAAAAATACAAAAATTAGCGGGGCGTGGTGGCACATGCCTATAATCCCAGCTACTCGGGAGGCTGAGGCACAAGAATCACTTGAACCTGGGAGGTGGAGGTTGCAGTGAGCTGAGATCGTGCCACTGCACTCCAGCCTGGGCGACAGAGCGAGACCCTGTCTCAAAAACAAAAAACAAAAAACCTCTTCCTCATTGCCTTATCAGCTGTTTGCCACATTCTGATAATTTTACATAATATATCTCTTTATTCGTTAGCCACCTGTTAACCATAATAATAACAGCAGCAGCCCCAGTAGCTATCACTTGTTGGACACTTACTATGAGCCAGGCACCGTGCTCAGCTCTTTGCATCGCTTGAATCGTTTAACCCTTATAACAACTGTATGGGACAGTATCATTCCATCTCCAACTTACCAACATTCAGACATTAAGAAATGTGTCCCAGTGAAACCCCGTCTCTACTAAAAAATACAAAAAACTAGCCGGGCGAGGTGGCGGGCGCCTGTAGTCCCAGCTACTCGGGAGGCTGAGGCAGGAAAATGGCGTAAATCCGGGAGGCGGAGCTTGCAGTGAGCCGAGATCTGGCCACTGCACTCCAGCCTGGGCGACAGAGCGAGACTCCGCCTCAAAAAAAAAAAAAAAAAGAAAAGAAATGTGTCCAAAGTTCACACAGCTAGCAAGTGGCCAGGTCAGAAGTCAAAGAACTGCCCAGCATCAAAAAGCATGACCTTGCCAGGCGCAGTGGCTCATGCCTGTTATCTCAGCACTTTGGGAGGCCAAGGTGGATGGATGGCTTGAGCCCAGGAGTTTGAGGCCAGCCTGGGCAACATGGCAAAACCCTGTTTCTACAAAAAAATACAAAAATTAGCCGGGCGTGGTGGCACACACCTGTAGTCCCAGGTATTCAGGAGGCTGAGGCGGGAGGATTGATTGAGCCCAGGAGCTCAAGGCTGCAGTGAGCTGTGTTTGTGCCACTGCACTCCAGCCTGGGCGACAGAGCAAGACCCTGTTTCAAAAAAAAAAACCAAAAAACCCAAAACCAAACGAACAAAAAAACCATGATTGTGATCACCGTACTACTCTGTCTCCCTTCCAAATGCCAGGCAGTGCTCTAGGTTCTAGGGATACAAAAGCTTACAGTCCAGTGGCCAACACAAATGATTAATCAAACAAACAAAGAAAGTACGGCATGGGGTAGGCTAGGATACGGAAGTATAAAGTGCTGCGGAGCCCAGGACAGAAACACCCAACCTGGCCTTGGAGTAGTCAGGGAAGACCTCCCAGAAGAAGGTAAGTCTAGGTTAAGGCCTAACTGCTGAATGGCCTGGCTCAGGGGAGACAGCAGGGTGTTTCAGGCCTTGAGGCCAACATGAAAACAGTAATGGCTGGGAGACTGCGATGCCTTTGAAAAACTGAGGGCCAAGTGCAGTGGCTCATGCCTGTAATCCTAGCATTTTGGGGGGCTGAGGCAGGCGGACCACGAGGTCAGGAGATCAAGACCATCCTGGCTAACACGGTGAAAACTCATCCTTACTAAAAATACAAAAAATAAGCTGGGTGTGGTGGCAGGCGCCTGTAGTCCCAGTTACTTGTGAGGCTGAGGCCGCAGAATGGTGTGAACCCAGGAGGCGGAGCTTGCAGTGAACCAAGGTTGCGCCACTGCACTCCAGCCTGGGGGACAGAACGAGACTCCATCTCAAAAAAAGAAAAGAAAAGAAAAACTGAAAGGGCCAAGCGCAGTGGCTCATGCCTGTAATCCTAGCATTTTGGAAGACTGAGGCAGAAGGATCATCTGAGCTCAGGAGTTCAAGACCATCCTGGGCAACATAGTGTGACACCCATCTCAACAAAAAATATAAAAACTAGCCCAGCATGGCGGCCTGCACCCACCTGTAGTTCCAGCTACTCAGGTGGCTGAGACGGAAGAATCACTTGAGCGTGGGAGGTTGAGGCTGCAGTGAGCTATATAGAATCACTGCATTCCAGCCTGGGTGACACAGCTGAGACTCCATCTAAAAAAAAGCCTTTGCTAGCTCGCCAATGCTTCCCCACAGAGTTCAAACTCCTGGGCAGTGTGTATAATGCCTTTCAAAATGTAACCTTTCCCCAGTTTTCCATCCTTTCTTATCACTCTGTAAAATCCAAACTATGGACTTGGTTTCCTAAGGGACTAGGTTTTTTCTTGTTTTACTGCCTTTGCACGTGAGGTTCCCACTAAGAGAAACCCTAACTAGACTTTCAAGACTCAATTCAAGCTTTTTCGTTTTTCCTTCAGGTTTCACAGTCCCCTGCCTCCCAGAACCTGGGCTAGAAGCCACGCCTCCCTGTTCGCAGGCGCTGTGCCTCCCTCTGCCATAGCACAAATCACAGTGAAATACAGTGGTAAGTCTGCATTTCTGTCCCCCTTCCAGAAAAAGCCAATGCTTGGATAACAGGGATCTTTCTCCTCTTCATCCCCAGCGCCCGGTTTGGGGCAGGCATCAATAAAACGTGAATGGTCAACGCCAGGACCCGAGGGCTAAGGAAGGGATTTAAGAGGAATAGCTGGGGTCGGGCGCGGCAGCTCACGCCTGTAATCCCAGCACTTTGGAAGGCCCACGCGGCAGGATCGCTTTGAGGCCAACAGTTGGAGACCAACCTGGGCAACATAGCGAGAGCCCGTCATCACATAACAAATTAAAAATTAGCCAGGCGTGGTGCCTCATGCCTTCAGCTCCAGCCACTCGGGAGGCTGAGATGGGAGGATGGTTTGATCCCAGTAGTTCGAGACTGCAGTGAGTTATGACTACGCCACTGCACTCCAGCCTAGGTGAAAGAGCGAGACCACGTCTCAAAAGAAAAAAAAAAAGAGGAATGACTAGGTAAGAAAATTCTAAGACTGGTTTGGACTTGGGAAGGGGAAGGGGGCGAACCGCGGGGGCTCACATACCCGAAGTTTTCTTCTCCACCATTTGCACAACACAACTGTCGGAAGAGACTGCTGCGCACGCGTACTAAACCCACGGCGTTGGTAGGGGCGCCATCACTTCCGGTGGCTTGTACTTCCGCGCGTGCGCCACCGCTTTGACTCATTACGTGGCGTTTCCTTGGAGACAAGAAAGCTTTTTGCCATGTTTTATAGGGGCAAAACTACTTCCGGCCTCAGTGTGGAGGTGTAAATCTTGTAGGAGCCACGAAATGGGTCATTTTAAAGATGTGCTCACGGTGTTCTTACGAGAAACCTTATTTTCCTTTGGTCCTTGTGAAGATGCTCTGATCACAAAGGCAGACCCTGGAGCTTCTCCCCGGGCAGAAAAGGAAGTGGGCCGAACTGTCAAAGAAAGTGGCTTTGATCCCAGCGGACTGGCTTCCGTGGGCAATCCGAGGTTCCTAGTGGCCCTCTGCAGAAAGCTCAGCTCCCAGTTGCCCCAGGCCTCCGTCCCGCGGCGGACTCCTGGGCTTCCTCCCTCCCTGTCGTCGCCACCCCCTAGCTCTCCCCGTCTTCCGCCCGCACTCTCCCAGCAGGGCTGCTGCCAGGACCCGCCCCCGCGTCCCTCCGGACCCACCGCCAGGGGTCACTTCCCCTGTCCAGGTTTCAGCTTCCACATGTGTAAAGCGGGGGGCTCGGCCCAGAGTCGCTGTCTCCCGCCCGCCGGCCCGAGCTGCCGCCCCTCCCCCGCCTCCCGTGCGCCCGGGACAATCCTCGCCTTGTCTGCGGCGCCGGCATCTGGAGCTTTCTGCAGCCTCCGGATACGCCTTTTTTCCAGGGCGTGGCCCCAGCCCAGCTGCTCCCCGCGGCGGCTGCACAGCAGCCCGAGCGCCCCCTTCCCGGAGCTCCCCTCCGGAGCTGGGATCCAGGCGCGTAGCTGAGGTCCCAGGATCCTGGGTGCTGTCTGGGCCCGCTCCCCACCATGACCTCCTCGAGGCCAGGACTCCGGCTCCTGCTGCTGCTGCTGCTGCTGCCCCCTGCGGCCTCAGCCTCCGACCGGCCCCGGGGCCGAGACCCGGTAAACCCAGGTGAGATCCCGGGGAGGCCCGGCGCGGCCAAGGGGGCAGAGGCTGACGTGCCTGCCAGCCTGGCCCGGAGAGGGTCGGGGGCTCGAGGAGGTGTCTGTCCCGTCCGCCGCCCAGCGTGCTCTTGGGGCTGAGTCGCGCCAAGCCCCTTGCCCATTACCACCCTGAACTGAGGTTTCCAGCCTCCCTGTGCAAACGGACTCGGAATTCCTGGGCGCCACTCCCACCCTGTCCTCCCTGGGGTCAGAGTGTTCCTGGGTGAGAAGAGTTTAAGAATGGGAAGGAAGAAAGAGAGAGAAGTCGAGTGAGAGGGAGGACAGCAAAGCACGTGGGGCCCGGAGCTGGGCGGTGGATCCCAAGTGCCAATTCCCTCTGGTAACAGAGAAGCTGCTGGTGATGACTGTGGCCACAGCTGAAACCGAGGGGTACCTGCGTTTCCTGCGCTCTGCGGAGTTCTTCAACTACACCGTGCGGGTGAGGAGAGGGAAAAGCCTCTGGGAGGGGGTCCCAGCAAGAGGGGTAGGCTGAAGTCTGGATGCCCAGGTCCCCACGGTGAGCCTGGTCAGGAGCTCCCCCCTCTCCCCCCCCCCCCCCCCCCCCCCCCCGACAACTCCCCACCCCTTGCCTGGCATGAGGCATCTTCTCCGCAGACCCTGGGCCTGGGAGAGGAGTGGCGAGGGGGTGATGTGGCCCGAACAGTTGGTGGAGGACAGAAGGTCCGGTGGCTCAAGAAGGAAATGGAGAAATACGCTGACAGGGAGGATATGATCATCATGTTTGTGGACAGGTAACGGGGCTTGGGATAGGGAGCAAGGTAAGGATGCTGAGGTTCCCAGTGGACCCCTGCTCATCCTCCCCTTCCTCACCCAGCTACGATGTGATTCTGGCCGGCAGCCCCTCAGAGCTGCTGAAGAAGTTCGTCCAGAGTGGCAGCCGCCTGCTCTTCTCTGCGGAGAGCTTCTGCTGGCCCGAGTGGGGGCTGGCGGAGCAGTACCCTGAGGTGGGCACGGGGAAGCGCTTCCTCAACTCTGGTGGTGAGTGGCAAGGTGCCCAAGGCAGAGGGGCCAAGAGCGGTGGGACAGAGTGTTAAAGGTGCCTGAGGGCTGGAGAGGGCCTGGGGGACAGGCCCTGGGACCCTGGGAGTCTCGGGGTCAACACTTCCCCTCCCCACTAGGATTCATCGGCTTTGCCACCACCATCCACCAGATCGTGCGCCAGTGGAAGTACAAGGATGATGACGATGACCAGCTGTTCTACACACGGCTCTACCTGGACCCAGGACTGAGGGTAGGGAAGACAGAGGAGTGGAGGCCTCAGGCTGAATGGGAGTGGAGGGGCAAAGGGAGCTGTAAAGAGAAAAATGTGTGCCTGGGCGTGGTGGCTCACGCCTGTAATCCCAGCGCTTTGGGAGGCTTAGGCAGGAGGATTGCTTGAGCCCAGGAATTCAAGACCAGCCGGGACAACGTAGTTGAGACCTCATCTCTACAAAAAAAAAAAAAAATTAGCCAGACTTCATGGTGTACACCTGTAATCCCAGCTACTTGGGAGGCTGAGGTGGGATGATCACTTGAGCCCAGGAGTTTGAGGATGTTTTGCACCACTGCACTCCAGCCTCTGTGACAGAATGAGACTCTGTCTCTCACAAAAAAGAAAAAGCACGGTGGCTCACACCTGTAATCCCAGCACTTTGGGAGGCCGAGGCTGATGGATCACTTGAGGTCGGGAGTTTGAGACCAGCCTGGCCAACATGGTGAAACCCTGTCACTACTAAAAATACAAAAATTAGCCAGGCATGGTGGTACTCTCCTGTAGTCCCAGTTACTTGGGAGGCTGAAGCAGGAGAATCGCTTGAACCGGAAGGCAGAGATTGCAGTGAGCTAAGATCATGCCATTGCCCTCCAGCCTAAGCAACAAAAGCGAGAGAAAAAGAGAGAGAGAGAGAAGAGAGAAATGATGTCCTTCCCACTCCTTCCATTTTAACCACTCTATCGCATCTCATTCCATTTAGGAGAAACTCAGCCTTAATCTGGATCATAAGTCTCGGATCTTTCAGAACCTCAACGGGGCTTTAGGTGAGGAGGAAGACAGCCGCAGGTGGGCAGTGCGCAGCCTCTGCAGCTTGGGGTCTTGAGCTGGGAGAGGCTTCTGGAGGAGCTGGGCTGATCTGAGTCCACCTCTATGTGGTTTTATTGGGCGTCTGAGTGGCTGGTTGTGTGAGTTGCACTGTGCTGATGGTACTAGAAGCAAGGGAGGCAAAAATGTGTCTGGCATCTGTTGCACACATGCTGCGCCTGGGCACCAGGCCAGGGGCTTTTTTTTTTTTTTTTTTTAGATGGAGTTTCGCTTTGTTGCCTGGGCGGGAGTACAATAGTCCAATCTCAGCTCACCGCAATCTCCGCCTCCGGGGTTCAAGTGATTCTCCTGCCTCAGCCTCACGAGTAGCTGGGAGTATAGGCATGCGCCACCACGCCTAGCTAATTTTGTATTTTTAGTAGAGACAGGGTTTTACCATGTTGGCCAGGCTAGTCTCGAACTCCCAGCCTCAGGTGATCCGCCTGCCTCAGCCTCCCAAAGTGCTGGGATTACAGGCGTGAGCCACTGTGCCCGGCCTACTCTGTGATTTCGTTTAACAAAGGGAAGGTCCCTGGTTATCCTTCTCATACAGATGAGGAAAGCAGCTTGTGGAGGGGTTGGTGACTTGCCTCAGGGGATGGGGAGAACGGAGAGAGAGAGGCCAGGCACGGTGCCTCATGCCTATAATCCCAGCATTTTGGGAAGCCAAGGCAGGAGGATCACTTGAGGTCAGGAGTTCGAGACCAGCCTAGCCAACATAGCAGAAACCCGTCTCTACTAAAAAAAAGTACAAAAATGAGCCGGGCATGGTGGCGAGCACCTGTAATCCCAGCTACTCAGAAGGCTGAGGTAGGAGAATCACTGGAACCCAGGAGGCGGAAGTTGCAGTGAGCCAAGATTGCGCCATTGCACTCCTGCCTGGGCAACAGAGTGAGACTCCCTCAAAAAAAAAAAAAAAAGGAGGCCAGGTGCAGTGGCTCATGTCTGTAATCCCAGCACTTTGGAAGGCCGAGGCGGGCAGATCATGACGTCAGAAGTTTGAGACCAGCCTGGCCAACATAGTGAAACCCCGTCTCTACTAAAAATACAAAAATTAGGCCGGGTGTGGTGGCTCATGCCTGTAATCCTAGCACTTTGGCAGGATTGATCACCTGAGGTCAGGGCAGGTGGATCACCTGAGGTCAGGAGTTCGAGGCCAGCCTGGTTGACATGGCGAAACCCCGTCTCTACTAAAAACACAAAAATTAGCCAGGTGTAGTGGTGTGTGCCTGTAATCCCAGCTACCTGGGAGGCTGAGGAAGGAGAATCGCATGAACCCGGGAGGTGGAGGTTGCAATGAGCCAAGATCGCGCCACTGCACTCCAGCCTGCGTGATAGGAGTGAGACTCCATCTGAGAATAAAAAACAAAAAATACAAATACAAAAATTAGCCAAGTATGGTGGTATGTGCCTATAGTCTCAGCTAGCTGGGATGCTGAGGCAAGAGAATCATTTGAACCCAGGAGGCAGAGGCTGCAGTGAGCCAAGACCGCACCATTGCACTCTAACCTAGGCGACAGAGTGAGACTCCATCTCAAAAAAAAAAAAAAAAAAAAAAAAAGGAGAGAGGGAGAATATGAGGAGGGGTAGGGATGCTGAGGCTCCTAGTGGACCCCAGTTCAGCTCATCCTCCCCTTCCACCCAGCTGTGATGTGATCACACAGGTAGTAGGCAATGGAGCTCTCTGGGCCAGCAGCCTGGTCAGAACCCAAAGGTTCCTGCCCCACAACGAGGGACACTCTAGGATGGCCCTGGTGTCCCTTTATTCCCTGGAGAATATGGGACCCCGTATTTAGAAGAACATGTTGCTTGGCAGCTCCCAGAGAAAGGGAGTCTGAAGCCTGACCTTTTTCTTCCCCAGATGAAGTGGTTTTAAAGTTT
Source organism: Papio anubis (assembly GCF_008728515.1). NCBI lineage: Eukaryota > Metazoa > Chordata > Mammalia > Primates > Cercopithecidae > Papio > Papio anubis. Next base: position 138,867,340 of record NC_044979.1, read on the forward strand.
GATCGGAACCGTGTGCGTATCCGGAATGTGGCCTATGACACGCTCCCCGTTGTGGTCCATGGAAACGGTCCCACTAAGGTGCCACCAGTGGTCTCAACCGCCGCCCTGCCCTGCCCCAACCCCCGGGCACCTCCAACCTTTCTGAGAAGCCGGCCCTTCCCAGCCCCCATACCAGAGGTGCCTGATCCCCACCTCCACCCCTGGAGGCCTCAGCCACTCAGCCTCAGTCTCTCCCCGACAGCTGCAGCTCAACTACCTGGGAAACTACGTCCCCAACGGCTGGACTCCCGAGGGAGGCTGTGGCTTCTGCAACCGGGACCGGAGGACACTCCCGGGGGGGCAGGTGAGGTGGGGGTGCCGGGGAGGGGCACGAGAGGGCAGCGTGCTGAGCAGGAGGTGCAAGGACAGTGGGCTGGGTGGTGGTGGGGCCACCGCTCGTGGGTCCCTGCACCTGTCAGGGTGGAGGGTGGGTGGGGGCAACGGAGAAGTCCGGGCTTCCCTCTGAGCCCATGTGTGGTGCATCTTCCAGCCTCCCCCCCGGGTGTTTCTGGCCGTGTTTGTGGAACAGCCTACTCCGTTTCTGCCCCGCTTCCTGCAGCGGCTGCTGCTCCTGGACTATCCCCCTGACAGGGTCACCCTTTTTCTGCACAACAACGTGAGACCGCCCCCCCACCCCGATCTTGGAGCCTCTCCCGAGGCACCCTTCCCCTGCCCTGATTAGAACTCCCGTGCCCCTACCCCCATCTCCTTCCCGCAGCACCCCCCATACTTCAGGTGCCGCCTCCCTGCCCTCTGAGCCCATCCCCCTATGTCATCCCCTCCCAGGAGGTCTTCCATGAGCCCCACATCGCTGACTCCTGGCCACAGCTCCAGGACCACTTCGCAGTCGTGAAGCTGGTAGGGCCGGAGGAGGCTCTGAGCCCAGGAGAGGCCAGGGACATGGCCATGTGAGCGGGTGCTTGGGGGGAGGAGGGGGTGGGATGAGGGTGCAGGGTGGGAGTTGCTGCCACCTGATGCCTGGCCCTCACCTCACCTGTCACCCGTCCAGCCCCTCCTGGGCCTCCCCATTCGCGTCCTTGCAGCCCCCACGCTGTCACCCCCGCCCTTGCCAGCTCACCCAGACAGCAGAGAGCCTAGGGAAGGAAGGATAGACACTGCCTCCCTCCTTTTCTCCTGGGGGCGTGGGCCAGTCCCCCCATCCACACTGCCTCCCCACCCGCCGCTGTCTCAGCTCGCCTCTCACCTCCAGGGACATGTGTCGGCAGGACCCCGAGTGTGAGTTCTACTTCAGCCTGGACGCTGACGCCGTCCTCACCAACCTACAGACCCTGCGCATCCTCATTGAGGAGAACAGGTGGCTTACCCCCTCTCCCCGCAGCCGGAGGGCACCCCAACAGGCCCCGGGAACCCCACTTCTGCCTTGGGTACGGGGCTCCCCAGGCCTGCTCCCGTCTGCCCAGCCCTCACCCCCGCCTGTCTGTAGGAAGGTGATCGCCCCCATGCTGTCCCGCCACGGCAAGCTGTGGTCCAACTTCTGGGGCGCCCTGAGCCCCGATGAGTACTACGCCCGCTCCGAGGACTACGTGGAGCTAGTGCAGCGAAAGCGAGTGTGAGTCCCGCCAGCCTGCAGCCCCCCGCCTCCTCCGACCCAGGGCCCGGGTAGACCCAAGGCCCCCACTCTCGGGTTTGGAGTGGTCACCAGTCAGAGGTGCCACGAGGCCGGGTGCAGTGGCTCACACCTTTGATGCCACCACTTTGGGAGGCCGAGGTAGGAGGACTGCTTGAGCCTGGGAGTTTAACATCGGCCTAAGCAACATAGCAAGATCATGTCTCTACAAAAAACTTAAAATATTAGCTGGGCACGGTGGTGCGTGCCTGTAGTCCCAGCTACTACAGAGGCTGAGGTGGGAGGATCACTTGAACTTGGGAGGTTGAGGCTGCAGTGAGCCATGTTTGCACCACTGCACTCCAGCCTAGAAACAGAGGGAGACCCTGTCTCAAGAAAATTTTAAAAAAGGGCTGGCCGTGGTGGCTCAACGCCTGTAATCCTAGCACTTTGGGAGGTCGAGGCAGGCGGATCACTTGAGGTCAGGAGTTCAAGACCAGCCTAGCCAACATGGTGAAACCCCATCTCTACAAAAAATACAAAAATTAGCTGGGCATGGTAGTGGGCACCTGCAATCCCCGATATTTGGGAGGCTAAGGTGGGAGAATTGCTTGAACCTGGGAGGCAGAGGTTGCAGTGAGCCAAGATCACACCACTGCACTGCAGCCTAGGTGACAGAGCAAGACTCCATCTCAAAAACCAAAAACAAGAAACAAAAAAGAAGTGCCACAGCTTGGGGTAGGGACTGACTGCGTTTTGGGAGATAGGGCGGTTGTGACAAGCAATGCTTGACAAGGGACACGCAGGAGCCTTATGTTCAGGGACTGTGATACTCTAAGGGAAGAAGGACTTCCCGGGATGAGCTGGGCAGAATTTGGGGAGCCGCCTTCCCAGCTGACCATGGTTGTCGGTGCCTCCAGGGGCGTGTGGAACGTGCCATACATCTCGCAGGCCTATGTGATACGAGGGGATACGCTGCGGACGGAGCTGCCCCAGAGGGACGTGTTCTCGGGCAGTGACACGGACCCGGACATGGCCTTCTGTAAGAGCTTTCGAGACAAGGTGAGCGCGGGTGCGCGGTGTGGCTTGGGGGCAGCATCCTGGACTCTGGGCATGGCCTGCATCATGGACACCCCCACCCCACTACAGGGCATCTTCCTCCATCTGAGCAATCAGCATGAATTTGGCCGGCTCCTGGCCACTTCCCGATACGACACAGAGCACCTGCACCCCGACCTCTGGCAGATCTTCGACAACCCCGTCGTGAGTGGGACCCCTGCGCCCAGAGCACACAGGTTCCCCGCCCTGTGCTAAGGAAGACGCCAAACGTGATGGCTGCTGCCAGCGCAGGATGCTGAGCGGGAGGGGGCGGTCCCCTGAGGGCTGGGAGTGAGGGGGTCACAGATCTGCTGTACCCCCCACCCTCCCGCAGGACTGGAAGGAGCAGTACATCCACGAGAACTACAGCCGGGCCCTGGAAGGGGAGGGAATCGTGGAGCAGGTGAGCCCGTGCAGCCCCCACTGCCCTCATGGCCATCACCTCTTGGGGGCCCCCACCTGGATTCAGAGTTTTCACACTGAGTTTTCCAGGGGCCTGAGGGTTTTCTGTTCAGGCAAGATGAAGGCAAAGGCCGAGCAGATAGGGCTCTTGATCCCAAACCTGGCATTGATCAGATGGCCTCTCCTCTCCTGTGTGTTGGGTATATTGGTGTTACGAATGAAATCACATCGTTTTTTTTGTTTTGTTTTGTTTTTTGAGATAGTCTCGCTCTGTTGCCAGGCTGGAGTGCAATGGCGTGATCTCGGCTCACTGCAACCTCTGCCTCCCAGGTTCAAGCGACTCTCCAGCCTCAGCCTCCCAAGTAGCTGAGATTACAGGTGCATGCCACTATGCTCAGCTAATTTTTGTATTTTAGTAGAGATGGGGTTTCACCATGTTGGTCAGGCTGGTCTCGAACTCCTGACCTCAGGTGATCTGCCCGCCTCAGCCTCCCAAAGTGCTGGGATTACAGGTGTGAGCCACCGTGCCCGGCTGGAATCACATCTTTAAAGAAGAATGGGGCCGGGCACGGTGGCTCATGCCTGTAATCCCAGCACTTTGGGAGGCTGAGGTGGGGAGATTGGTTGAGGCCAAGAGTCCAAGACCAGCCTGGGCAACATAGCGAGAATCTGTCTCTACAAAAAAAATTTTTTTAATAAAAAATTAGGCCAGGAGTGGTGCTTATGCCTGTAATCCCAGTACTTCAAGAGGCCAAGGCAGGCGGATCACTTGAGGTCAGGAGTTTGAGACCAGCCTGGCGAACATAGCAAAACCCTGTCTCTACTAAAAAAAAAGAATACAAAAATTAGCCAGATGTGATGACGCGCACCTGTAGTCCCAGATACTCTGGAGGCTGAGGTGAGAGAATCGCTTGAACCTGGGAGGCGGAGGTTGCAGTAAGCCAAGATCATGCCACTGCACTCCACCCTGGGTGACACAGCGAGACGCTGTCTCAAAAAAAAAGAAAAGAAAAAATTAGCTTGGCATGGTGACATGTGCCTGTAGTTCCAGCTACTTGGGAGGCTGAGGCAGGAGGATCGCTTGAGCCCAGAAGGTCGAGGCTGCAGTGAGCTATGATTGTGCCACTGCACTCCAGCCTGGGTAACAGAGCAATACCCTATCTCAAAAAAAAAAAAGAGGGATGCACTGTTATGGAAGTTTGGAAACCCCTGTCCCAGCACAAGGGGCTCTAGGACCCTCTGCCACCTCTGCTGTGCCAGATACCAGCTCTCAGCCTTGCCATTCCCCCAAGCCCTACCTGGCAGGTCCCCGGCTGCTCTCACAGAGCCTTCCCTGCTCCTCCCTGCCCCTTCCCATTCTGCCCACTGCCTGTCCCCTTCCCCATTCTGTGGCGTCAGCTAGCCCTGTTCTCCCCCGCCCCGTCCTCAGCCATGCCCGGACGTGTACTGGTTCCCACTGCTGTCAGAACAAATGTGTGATGAGCTGGTGGCGGAGATGGAGCACTATGGCCAGTGGTCAGGCGGCCGGCATGAGGTAAGGGCCTGGGTGAGGAAGGCAGAGGGCTCCCCGGAGGAGGAGGTGCGGGATCTGGTAAAGGAACAATGGAATCAGGAAAATGGGAGCAAAGAGGGGGAACTCCCTTTTTCTCTACTAAAACCCCAAGGGGGAGACAGACCCTGGGGTCACAACTGCATTCATTCATGTATTCAAGAAATATTTACTGCTGGGCGCAGTGGCTCATGCCTGTAATCTTAGCACTTTGGGAGGCCAAGGCAGGAGGATTGCTCGAGCCAGGGAGTTTGAGGCCAGCCTGGGCAACATAGCAAGACCCTGTCTCTACAATAAATTTAAAAATTAGCTGGGTTTGGGCCAGGCATGGTGGCTCACGCCTGTAATCCCAGCACTTTGGGAGGCCGAGGCAGGTGGATCTCCTGAAGTCGGGAGTTCGAGACCAGCCTCATCAACATGGAGAAACCCCATCTCTACTAAAAACACAAAATTAGCCAGGCATGGTGGCATGTGCCTGTGGTCCCAGCTATTCAGGAGGCTGAGGCAGAAGGATCACTTGAGCCCCAGAGTTAGAGGCTGCAGTGAGCTATGATCATGCCGCAACACTCCAGCCTGGGTGACAGAGCAAGACTCTGTCTCTAAAAAAAGAAAAAAGGAAAGTTTCTGGGTCACTGTCCTAGCTTGCACTGCAGGAATGCCTCGTGCTGGCCGAGCTCTGCCCTGCTGTGAGCAGCAGCCGCCACACAGCTTCTAAGGCTGCGATGAGCAGCCTGGGTACTGTGGAAGCCACGGGGAAGCCTTGACCCAGACTTGGGAGGACTAGGGGGCTTCACAGGACAGGTGACATCTTAGCTGAGACTTGAAGGGCCGGGAGCAGTGAGTCAGGCTGAGAAGTAGCAAAGAAGACTGCTCCACACAGAGGAGCACAGGTGTAAAGGCTGGGGCACAGGAGGAAGGAGGCTGGACTGCCCCTTGGGGGGGGCACCATGGCTGGAGGGGCGGGTGGCTCAGTGCCCGCCGCCCCCAGGATTCAAGGCTGGCTGGAGGCTACGAGAATGTGCCCACTGTGGACATCCACATGAAGCAGGTGGGGTACGAGGACCAATGGCTGCAGCTGCTGCGGACATATGTGGGCCCCATGACCGAGAGCCTGTTTCCCGGCTACCACACCAAGGTGCGCTGCCCATCTGCCCGCTGCCTCCCCACCTTCCCCACCCCAGTCCGAGGCTGGAAGTCTCCACAGAGACCCCTTTTGGCCCCCGCAGCATTTGGGCTCCATGCACTTTAGTTCCCAGGGAAATGAGATGCTGCAGGAGGCAGCCCAGGGGAGGGAGGGAGCCAGGCTGAGACCCGGGGCAAGACTTGGCCCTAATCTAATGCCAGTGAGCAGTGAGACTCTCCCATGCAGGAATCCTGCCGCCCCTCCCCTCCCTGGGCAGGGACCATCATCTCCCTGAAGATCCCCTGCAATGGCCAGGTGTTGGTGGCTCACACCTGTAATCCCAGCACTTTGGGAGGCCGAGGTGGGCGGATAACCTGAGGTCAGGAGTTCAAGACCAGCCTGGCCAAGATAGTGAAACCTAATCATCTAGTAAAAATACAAAAATTAGCCGGGCGTGGTGGCAGATGCCTGTAATCCCAGCTACTCAGGAGGCTAAGGCATGAGAATTGCTTGAAACCAGGAGGCAGAGGTTGCAGTGAGCCGAGATCGCACCACTGCACTCCAGCCTGAGTGACAGAGCGAGACTGTCTCAAAAATAATAATAATAATAATACAAAAAAAAAAAAAAAATCCTGCGCTCGCAGCCATCCCTGCAGCGTCTTCTCTCCTCTCTCCCAGGCGCGGGCGGTGATGAACTTTGTGGTTCGCTACCGACCAGATGAGCAGCCATCTCTGCGGCCACACCATGACTCATCCACCTTCACCCTCAACGTCGCCCTCAACCACAAGGGCCTGGACTATGAGGTGCGCCCCAGCCACACCACCCACCCATGCTTCACCTCGGGACCCTCGGGTCCCCACCTAGAGCCCTTGCATGCACCCCCGGCTCCCCGCCCTGCCCATTCCCCAGTGATTTTGTGGGTGTCAGCTCCTAGATCTCTTCTGGGCAGGCGGCCTCAGCCTTCTCCTGGATCTTCCTGTTTACGGGCACCCCAGCCCCCCATATCTGCCTTCTCCCTTGTTGCACTGGTCTGTCACCGCACCGTGTCCCCTCACCTGGCCGCCCCGCCCCCTGTATCTGCCTGCTCCCCAGGCCCCATGTCTGCTCACTCCATGTTTCCTTTCCCTTCTCTTTTCAGGGAGGCGGCTGCCGCTTCCTGCGCTACGACTGCGTGATCTCGTCCCCGAGGAAGGGCTGGGCGCTCCTGCACCCCGGCCGCCTCACCCACTACCACGAGGGGCTGCCCACGACCCGGGGCACACGCTACATCATGGTGTCCTTTGTCGACCCCTGACACTCAACCACTCTGCCAAACCTGCCCTGCCACTGTGCCTTTTTAGGGGGCTTGGCCCCCATCCTTGGAGTGGGAGATGGGTCTCTCTCACTCCCCGCTTCCTGAGTGCATGTTCCGTGTGCCTGGACTGAATATGTCATCTTGCTCCCAACACACGGCCCTCTCAGGAAGCACCCGGAGTCCCTGCCTCTCTCCTCCGCCCACAGGGGTTCATGGGGACAGGGCTTCTGGGGACTCCCGTGTGATAAATTATTAATGTTCCTCAGCCTCAGTGCCATTAAAGGACAGTTTGTAAGTCTTGAGTCCATTCGTCTGCCCATTAACCCCATCTCCCCTCCTGCCACCAGCATAGAGGGAGAGACCCTGAAAAGGGAAGATGAGAGGAAAAGGGAGAGGCAGAATGTTAGACCCTCGTGGGAACCTGGAAGCTTCCCTGGCTCCCACTTTCCCCTTCCCCTGTATTGGCTGAGCTGGAAAGAGTGTGTGAGAGGGCACAGACCAAAAGAAGGACTTCCCAGGCTGGGCACAGTGGCTCACACCTGTAATCCCAGTACTTTCGGAGGTCAAGGCAGGCGGAGGATCACTGGAGGCCAGGAGTTCAAGGCCAGCCTGGACAGCATAGCAAGACCTCCATCTCTACAAAAAATAAATTAGCTTGGCGTGGTGACTCACGCCTGTAATCCCAGCACTTTGGGAGGCTGAGGTGGATGGATCACCTGAAGTTGGGAGTTTGAGACCACCCTGGCCAACATGGTGAAACCCTTTCTCTACTAAAAAAAATACATAATTAAGCTGGCCACAGTGGCTCACGCCTGTAATCCCAGCACTTTGGGAGGCCAAGGCGGGCGGATCACAAGGTCAGGATTTCGAGACCAGCTTGGCCAACACAGTGAAACCGCATCTCTACTAAAAAATACAAAAATTAGCTGGGCATGGTGGTGGGCACTTGTAATCCCAGCTACTTGGGAGGCTGAGGCAGGAGAATCATTTGAACCCAGGAGGCAGAGGTTGCAGTGAGCTGAGATCGCACCATTGCACTCCAGTCTGGGTGACAAGGCAAGACTCTGTCTCAAAAAAAAAAAAAAAAAAAAACCCAGGTGTGGCATATGCCTGTAATCCCAGCTACTTGGGAGGCTGAGGCAGGAGAATCGTTTGAACTTGGGAGGTGGAGGTTGCAGTGAGCTGAGATTGTGCCATTGCACTCCAGCCTGGGCAGCAAGAACGAAACTCCATCTCAAAAAAATATGCCAGGCATGGTGGCTCATGCCTGTAATCCCAGCACTTTGGGAGGCTGAGGCAGGCAGATCACCTGAGGTCAGGAGTTTGAGACCAGCCTGGCCAACATGGTGAAACCCCATCTCTACTAAAAATGCAAAAATTAGCTGGGCGTGGTGGCACATGCCTGTAATCCCAGCTACTCGGGAGGCTGAGGCAGGAGAATTGCTTGAACCCAGGAGGTGGAGGCTGCAGTGAGCCGAGATTGTGCCACGGTACTCCAGCCTGGACGACAGAGCAAGACTTCGTCTCAAAACAAACAAAAAAAAGCTTTCCACGCTACCCACAGAGGGGTCCATCTGGCGTTGTTCTGGATTCCTGTTGTAACTTAAAGCTTCACAGCATCCGGAGCCCTTGATGTCCCTCCTGCAAATGAAGGAGGAAGATGTCCTTAATTTCCTTGCAGCAGGAACCCACTTAGGTGGCACCAATCTTGACTTACAGATGAAACAGTATATGTATAAAAGGAAAAGTGGTGGCACCTACATCCTAAATCTGAAGAGGACCTGGGAGAAGCTTCTTCTGGCAGCTCGTGGCATTGTTGCCACTGAAAACCCCGCTGATGTCAGCATCACGTCCTCCAGGAATACTGGCCAGAGGGCCGTGCTGAAGTTAGCTGCTGCCACTGGAGCCACTCCAATTGCTGGCCGCTTCACTCCTGGAACCTTCACCAACCAGATCCAGGCAGTCTTCCGGGAGCCACGGCTTCTTATGTTTATTCACCCCAGGGTTGATCGGCAGCCTCTCACAGAGGCATCTTACGTTAACCTACCTACCTTGCTCTGTGTCACACGGATTCTCCTCTGCGCCATGTGGACATTGCCATCCCAAGCAACAACAAGGGAGCTCACGTGGGTTTGATGTGGTGGATGCTGGCTCGGGAAGTTCTGTGCATGCGTGGCACCATTTCCTGTGAACACCCATGGGAGGCCATGCCGGATCTCTACTTCTACAGAGATCCTGAAGAGATTGAAAAAGAAGAGCAGGCTGCTGCTGAAAAGGCTGTGACAAGGAGGAATTTCAGGATGAATGGACTGCTCCAGCTCCTGAGTTCACTGCTACTCAACCTGAGGTTGCAGACTGGTCTGAAGGTGTATACGTGCCCTCTGTGACTATCCAGCAGTTCCCTACTGAAGACTGGAGCACTGCCACGGAAGACTGGTCTGCAGCTCCTACTGCTAAGGCCACTGGATGGGTAGGAGCAACCACTGAATGGTCTTAAGCTGTTCTTGCAAGAGCTCTTTTTTTTTTTTTTTTTTTTTTTTTTGTTGGAGTCTCGCTGTGTCGCCCAGTGCAGTGCCGCAATCTTGGCTCACTGTAACCTCCGCCTACCAGGTTCAAGCTGATTCTCCTGCCTCAGCCTCCTGAGTAGCTGGGATTACAGGCGTGTGCCAGCACACCCGACTGATTTTTGTATTTTTAGTAGAGGGGGTGTCACCATGTTGGCCAGGCTGGTCTCGAACTCCTGACCTCAGGTGATCCACCCACCTTGGCCTCCCAAAGTGCTGGGATTACAGGCGTAAGCCACTGTGCCCGGCCCTTGCATGGGCTCTTAAGCAACATGGAAATAAAGTTGATGGAAAATAAACATCAGTTTCTAAATAAATAATAAATTTAAAAAAATAAATTAACTGGGCATGGTGGCACACGCCTGTAGTCCCAGCTACTCAGGAGGCTCGGGTGGGAGGAGGATCACTGGAGCCCAGGAGTTGGAGGCTGCAGTGAGCTATGATTGAGCCACTGCACGCCAGCCTGGTTGACAGAGTGAGACCTTGACTCAAAAAATATATGTAGGCCAGGCGCGGTGGCTCACGCCTGTAATAATATATATAGGCCGGGCGCGGTGGCTCACGCCTGTAATCCCAGCACTTTGGGAGGCCAAGGCAGGTGGATCACAAGGTCAGGAGATCAAGACCATCCTGGCTAACACAGTGAAATCCCGTCTCTACTAAAAATACAAAAAATTAGTTGGGCGTGGTAGCGGGCGCCTGTAGTCCCAGCTACTCAGGAGGCTGAGGCAGGAGAATGGCGTGAACCCGGGAGGCAGAGCTTGCAGTGAGCTGAGATCGCGCCACTGCACTCCAGCCTGGGCCACAGAGCGAGACTCCATCTTGGGGAAAAAAATATATATATATGTGTATATATATATATACACACACACACACATATATCAAACAGGCTTGTTCACCTCTCCTAAGACATCTCTTGCCTCCAACATCTCACCATCCACATCTATAATCCTCTTATTTTTTTAATTTACTTTTTATTTTTATATTTATTTATTTATTTTTGAGATGTAGTTTCGCTCTTGTTGCTTAGACTGGAGTGCAATGGTGCCATCTCGGCTCACGGCAACCTCCACCTCCTGGGTTCAAGTGATTGTCCTGCCTCAGCATCCTGAGTAGCTAGGATTATAGACATGTGCCACCATACCCGGCTAATTTTGTATTTTTAGTAGAGACGCAGTTTCTGCATGTTGGTCAGGCTGGTCTTGAACTCCTGACCTCAGGTGATCCACCTGTCTCAGCCTCCCAAAGTGCTGGCATTAGAGGTGTGAGCCACCATGCCCAGCCTTTTTATTTATTTTTTTTGAGACGGAGTCTTACTCTGTCACCCAGGCTGGAGTGCAGTGGTGTAATCTCAGCTAACTGCAACCTTCACCTCCCAGGCTCGAGCAATTCTCCTGCCTTAGCCTCCCGAGTAGCTGAGACTACAGGCGCCTGCCACCATGCCCAGCTAATTGTAGTATTTTTAGTAGAGACAAGGTTTCACCATGTTGGTCAAGCTGGTCTCGAACTCCTGACCTCAAGTGATCTGCCCGCCTCAGCTTCCCAAAGTGCTGGGATTACCAGTGTGAGCCACCGCTCCTGGCCTTATCTTGACTTTTTTGAGATGGGGGGGGTCTCACTATGTTGACCAGGCTGGTGTCAAACACCTGGCCTCAAGTGATCCTCCCATCTAGGCCTCCCAAAGTGCTGGAATTACAGATGTGAGCCTCCATGGCTGACCTGGAATCCCTTTTCTTTCTCCTCTCTAGTCTTCAGGGAAAACCTCCTTTAAGGAGCCTGCCTTCCTGCTAGGTGGAGCTGATTATCTGGTTGGTTACGTTTCCACGGGATTGAGCATCATTCTGGCCAGACTTTGGAACCCATCTCACCCTGGGCCCCACTACCCTTGTCCCATGTCCTGTGGATGGCGGTGAGCCGAGTAGGGACAGGAGAAAACACCTCTTGGCAAGTGTTTTCCCACAGAGGCCTATGCTGCTCTTGCATGTCCTGGGCCTCAGGGACCAGCCTCGGTGACTAGCAGGTTTTCAGGCTGTTTCGATTCATGCGGGAGCCCTGCCCTTTATAGGACACCCCATTCAGACCACCTCTCTCCTTCCCAGAGGGTCCTGGTTTGTGTGTGTGTGTGTGTGTGTGTGTGTGTGTTTTCTGGTTTCATTTTGTTTTGTTTTTGTTTTTTGAGACAGCCTCTATTGCCCAGGCTGGAGTGCAGTGGTACAATCATGGCTTACTGCAGTCTCAACCTTCTGGGCTCAAGCAATCCTCCCATCTCAGCCTCCCAAGTAGCTGAGACTACAGGCATGTGCCACCACACTTGGCTAATGTTTTTTGAGTTTTTTTTTCTTTTGGTAGAGATGGGGTCTTGCTTTGTTGCCCCAGGTGGTTGAACTCCCGGGCTCAAGTTATCCTTGGCTTCTCAAAGTGTGCAGGGATTATAGGTCTGAGCCACCGAAACTGACCAGCCCCCTGACTTCTGCAGAGTTCAAACACCTCCCCCAGGCTCCGGGCCACACCCCTGGTCATCTCTGTTGGTCCCATTGATCATAGCCTTGTGAGCCCAGGTAGTGATTAACCTTTCCTTCCCTGGGAGCATGGGCTCCAGTGTGCAGAGCTGCAAAGGGGGCGGAAAATGGGGGCGGGACCAAGGTCAAGGGTCAGGGCCAGTGTGTTGGGCCAAAAGGAGGTGTGCTTAAGAGATGGGGGTGGCCCCTGTGTGACATTCCTCCAGAATATGGTGGCCTCCTCCAGCCTTCTCCAAAGGGGTCTCCAAGTGTTTGCTGTCCTGCAATGGGTTTTCTCCTTGTTAGGGCTGCATGAGTCCCCAAGGCCTAGGGATCTGGGCAGGGCCCCAGCAGCTGATGGTCTGTTTTCCTTTACCCCAAGGGAGGAGGGGTAGGGAGGGAGTCTGGGGAGCAGGTGGGATGGAAGGGGGCAGACGGAAGACTTAGGTTTACACACCTGTACTGTGAGCTCCCCCTGCCCCGTCTTCCAGCCCAGGTACGCCCAGCAGCCTGGCTCCCTGCATTCCTCGGCCGGGCTTGGATGCTGGTGGTCCTCTACCTGGCCTGGCTCTATTGGGATAGAAACACACCCAGGGCTGGAGGCCAAAGATCTGCCTGGGTTCGCAACTGGGCAGTTTGGAGACATTCCCGTGACTACTTTCCCCTCTTGGTGAGGACCTCGGGCAGTGGGGTACTGGGTGCAGTTGGGGCTTCAGAATAGACTCTTGGGACCACCATCTCCCAAAGTGCAATCTCACTGTTGGGGTGGGGTGCGCCCCTCTGCTCCCCAGCTGGTTAAAACTGCAGAGTTGCACCCCTCCCGGAACTACTCCTTTGGCTTCCACCCTCACGGGGTCCTGGTTGTGGGAGCCTTCGCCAACTTCTGCACAGAGCCCACGGGCTTCTCCTGCCTCTTCCCCAAGCTCCGGCCACACCCGCTCATGCTGCCTTGTTGGTTCCATCTCCCTTTCTTCTGGGACTACATCATGTCAGGTGGTGAGAAGAGGGGGACCTTGCTGCTGTCCCACCATCTTCCTCCTGGGGGGCTCTGGGACCCAGTTCTCTCTTCCCCATGTCCTCTCCGCTCTTCTTTCCAAGTCCTAGGCTTTGGCTGGGTGTGGTGGTTCACACCTCTAATCCCAGCACTTTGGGAGGATCACTTAAGGCCAGGAGTTCAAGACCAGCCTGGGCAACACGGTGAAACCCTATCTCCACATGTACAACAAAAAACAAAAACAAAAATTTAGCCAGGTGTGGTAGTACACACCTGTGGTCCCAGCTACTGGGAGGCTTGAGGTGGGAGGATCACTTGAGCCCTGAAGGTCAAGGGTGCAGAGAACCAAGATCAGGCCACTGCACTCCAGCTTGAGCAACAGAGCAAGACTCCATCCCCAAATAAATAAATAAATAAATAAGACCCAGGCGTTGAGTCCCCCAACTTCTGCCCTCTCCCCAGGTCTGGTCTCCTCTGACAAGGCCAGCACTGCCTCAGGGGTGGCCAAGTGTCCGTCCTGGCCGTGGGAGGGCCCCTGGAGGCGCTGGTGGCAAAACTCGGAGCACAGAGCTTTCGGATTCGGAATCAGAAGGGATTCGTTAAGTCAGCTCTGGAACTCGGGTGAGGACCCGAGCGTGGCCCGGTGGGGACGCCAGGGATGCCGGGCCCGGGAGGAGGAGAGCGGCGCCACCCGCGGACCCCGGGGCCAGGAGTCAGCCGCGCCCTGCTCCCCCGCGGCCTCCCTGGTGCCTGTCTTCTCCAGGGAGAACGAGCTCTTCCAGCAGTTCCCGAACCCGCCGGGCTCGTGTTGCGGAGGGCGAAGGAGGCGCTGCATCCGCTGCTAAGCGTGGCCTTGCCGCTGTTCCTTGGCCGCCGGGGCCTCCAGCTGCCCTTCCGCGCGCCCATCCGCACCGTCGGTGAGCCCCTGCCTCTGTCCCGCGATTCCTGCCCTGTGCCCGCTCCCTCCCCGTCCCGCGTTGGTGCCTCGCCACCCAGACTGGCCTTTGGCCACCGCGGCAGCCCTGAACTCTGTCCCCGCCGATCCCCGCGGGCGGAAGGGAGAGAAGGAGGAAGGGAGGGGAGGGGGCGGGCCGGGGATCCCAGCCCCGATCGCGTCCGGTCCCGCCCGCTGTGAGGGCGGCGATTCCAGTGCCCCAGAGCCCCCAGCCCAGCCCGGCCCAGGTGGACTGGCTGCAAGCAAGCTACGTGGAGCAACTCATGCAGTCTTCGAGGCGCACAAGGCGCGCTATGGTGTACCCGCCGACAGGCACATGGTCCTCCACCTAGGCGCGCCCCACCGCCTGGCCTCGCCTGTCCCCTGGGTGACTGCGGGTGGAGGAGTGAAATTAAAGACTGGCCGCTGGGCGCGGTGGCTCACCCCTGTGATCCCAGCACTTTGGGAGGCCGAGGCACGTGGATCACTTGAGGTCAGGAGTTGGAGACCTGCCTGGCCATCATGGTGAAACCCCATCTCTATTAAACATACAAAAAAAAATAGCCGAACGTAGTGGCGCGCCTGTAATCCCAGCTACTCAGGAGGCTGAGGCAGGAGAATCGTTTGAACCCAGGAGATGGAGGTTGCAGTGAGCCGAGATCGTGCCACTGCACTCCAACCTGGGTGATGGAGTGAGACTCCATCTCAAAAAAAGGAAGGAGGAGGAGGAAGAGGAGAGAGGAGAAGAGAGGAGAAGGAGGAGAAGGAGGAGGAGAAGGGGGAGAAGGAGGAGGAGGGGAAGAAGAAGGAGGAGGAGGAGGAGGGGAAGGAGGAGGAGGAGGAGGAGGAGGAGGAGAAGAAGAAGAAGAAGAAGAAGAAGAAGAAGAAGAAGAAGAAGAAGAAGAAGAAGAAGAAGAAGAAGAAGAAGAAGGAGGAGGAGGAGGAGAAGAGAAGAAGGAGGAGGAGAAGGAGAAGGAGGAAGAAGAAGAAGAAGGAGAAGGAGGAGGAGGAGAAGAAGAAGAGGAGGAGGAGGAAGAAGAAGAAGGAGGAGGAAGAAGAAGAAGAAGGAAGAGAAGGAGGAGAAGGAGGAGAAGGAGAAGAAGGAGAAGAAGAAGAAGAAGAAGAGGAGGAGGAGGAGGACGATGAGGAGGAGGAGGAGGAAGAAGAAGAAGGAGGAAGAGGAGAAGGAGGAGGAGGAGGAGGAGGAGGAGGAGGAGGAGGAGGAGGTAGAAGAAGAAGAAGAAGAAGAATTAAATGTGGGAAACAGACCTGCAGCCTATGTGTGTGTATTTGCACAGCAGGGGAGGTCCAGGTAGGGGTAATTCCTGGAGATGTGGACCAGGCCCTGCCCCCCAACTAGAGGTCAAATAGTCTCAGCAGGGCTCCTGGCCCCTGCCAGCACCTGGGACCCAATGGCTGGGCTAGCCAGATCACTCTTGTCCACTCCAACATCAATTCCTGGGACACTCAGGTGTCACCTCTCCCTTGCACACCCTTTACGCCTCCCAGCCCCACCCAGCAGCCAGCCCAAGCTGGTGACTGACAGGAAGTTCAAAGATCAGGCTGAGAAAAAACCCGGAGGCATCTGGGGCTCTGAATCCAAAGGTCTCCCCACTCACACACCTGGGGACACACGCTACTCCGGGAGGTGATTTGCGACTTAGCCAGGCCCCCAAGGTTGGGCTGCTGTACGGAGAAAGTCTGCCCAGGTCCACATCCGAGCCTTCATCGTTTGTCCTCCAGGTTCTGGGGTCCTGCTGGAAGAGGGGAGCTTCTACAATGGGAGTTGCCACAGCCCCGCCGCCCCCCACCACCTCCAAAACCCTACAGAAGCAGTATCTAGAAGCAGTGGGCGCCTACCAATATGTGCTCACTTTCCTCTTCATGGGTGAGAGCAGGGGAGGCATGGGTGCCTGGGGTCTGCCAGGGGAGTAGGCCTTGGAGGGAGAGTGGCTGGGCTGCTGGCTTGCATGCCTAAGGACAGTGAGCAGGTGACTGGTCTGGGAGAGGGCCACAGGAGATAGCTGGTTGATCTGAAGGGGAGGAAGGGAAGGGAGCAGCTGGAGGGAATGATGGAGTTTCAGAAGTGAACTCTTTTCTTCCTCATCCTTCACCCAGGCCCTTTCTTCTCCCTTCTTGTCTTTGTCCTCCTCTTCACATCACTCTGGACCTTCTCTGTTGTTTACTTGGTGTGGCTCTACGTGGACTGGGACACACCCAACCAAGGTGAGCTCCGGATGGGGGCCCAGGTAGCCAGAGATGGTGGGGACATGGGGGGTAAGGGGAGGTGGCTCCAGGGGTTCTTCCACCAGTATCTCATTGTCTGCAGGTGGAAGGCGTTCGGAGTGGATAAGGAACCAGGCAATTTGGAGACAACTAAGGGACTATTATCCTGTCAAGGTGATGGGTCACCCTGAAGAAACTGCTTCCTCCCTCTCCCCATCTCCCACACCTAGGAGCCCTTCCCTGTGCTGGGGCCTGAGCTCCCTGCTGCCTAAACTCAGGCAGGGGACAGGAAATGGATGGTGGGTTTTTTTTTTTGTTTTTTTTGTTTTTTTGAGACGGAGTCTCGCTCTGTCACCCAGGCTGGAGTCCAGTGGCGCGATGTCGGCTCACTGCAAGCTCCGCCTCCCGGGTTCACGCCATTCTCCTGCCTCAACCTCCCGAGTAGCTGGGACTACAGGCACCCGCCACCATGCCCGGCTAATGTTTTTGCATTTTTAATAGAGATGGGGTTTCACCATGGTAGCCAGGATGGTCTCGATCTCCTGACCTCGTGATCCGCCTGCCTTGGCCTCCCAAAGTGCTGGGATTACAAGCATAAGCCACCACACCCAGCCTTGTTTTAAGACCGAGTCTCCTTCTGTCACAGAGGCTGGAGGGTAGTGGTACAATCTCAGCTCACTGCAACCTCCACCTCCTGGGTTCAAGCTCTTCTCATGCCTCAGCCTCCCTAGTAGCTGGGATTATAGGCGCCCGCCACCATGCCTGGCTAATTTTTGTAGTTTTAGTAGAGACAGGTTTCAACATGTTGGCCAGGCTGGTCTCAAACTACTGGCCTCAAATGATCCAGCTGCCTTGGCCTCCCAAAGTGCTGGGATTACAGCCATGAGCCACCGCGCCCGACTTGGGAGTGGATGATGTTCAAGAGTGGGCCCTTGGTGGGGCACCATGGCTCATACCTATAATCCCAGCACTTTGGGAGGCCGAGGTGGGAGGATCGCTTGAGCCCAGGAGTTAGAGGCTGCAGTGAGCCGTGACTGCACCACTGTACTCCAGCCTGAGCAACAGAGTGAGACCCTGTCCCTAAAAAATAAAAATAAAAAATAAAAAGAGCCTGGGTGTGGTGGCTCAAGCCTATAATCCCAGCACTTTGGGAGGCCAAGGTGGGCAGATCACAAGGTCAGGAGTTCAAGACCAACCTGGCCAACATGGTGAAACTGCGTCTCTACTAAAAATACAAATACAAAAATTAGCTGGGCATGGTGGCACGTGCCTGCAATCCCAGCTACTAGGGAGGCTGAGGCAGGAGAATAGCTTGAACCTGGACGGAGAGGCGGAGGTTGCAGTGAGCCGAAATCGCGCCACTGCACCTCAGCCTAGGCTACAGAGTGAGACACCATCTCAAAAACAAACAAACAAACAAAAAACAAACCTGGGCCCTTGACCGTATCCGAAGAACCTTTAACTCGGAACTCTGTTGGGGTGGAGGGCCCCTCTTTTCAACCAGTGTCTTGCCTTCCATCCTCCGTTCATCCTGCTCAACACCCGGAAGCTGGTGAAAACGGCAGAGCTGCTCCCGGATCAAAACTACGTGCTAGGCGCCCACCCTCATGGGATCATGTGTACAGGCTTCCTCTGTAATTTCTCCACCGAGAGCAATGGCTTCTCCCAGCTCTTCCCAGGACTCCGGCCTCGGTTAGCCGTGCTGGCTGGCCTCTTCTACCTCCCGGTCTATCGCGACTACATCATGTCTTTTGGTGAGCCCAATGGGAGGAGGCGACTCCTAACCAGATGTTCCCCAGCCCCTCTGGGATCCCCCCCCCCATAATAAGTCCCCCACCCAGGACAGGGGCCAGCCTGAGCATTGGCCAGACTTGCAGTGAGAATTTGGGTAGGTTCCCTGCCTTGGAGATGGGGATGGCTTTAAACTGAAGGCTGGGTGAGGGGCGGGGGTGCCGTGGAGGCAGATGAGGACTACTTTCCACCTCCTCCTGCCCACAGGACTCTGTCCCGTAAGCCGCCAGAGCCTGGACTTCATCCTGTCCCAGCCCCAGCTCGGGCAGGCGGTGGTCATCATGGTGGGGGGTGCGCACGAAGCCCTGTATTCAGTCCCCGGGGAGCACTGCGTCACGCTCCAGAAGCGCAAAGGCTTCGTGCGCCTGGCGCTGAGGCACGGGTGAGTGCGCGGGCAGGCCCTACCTGTCAGTTCTCTGCTGGTTTATGCCCTCTCTCAGTCCCCAGACATCTAGGTCCTTGCAGGGGGCATCTGGGTGCCCAGAGACCAGCGCCGTGCCCTGCACCGAGGCCCACGTGGGCTCTCCAGGGCATGACTCGGTGCCAAACATGGGGCCGGCTTACCCCAGCCTCCCTTCCACCTCCGTGGAGACAAAACCATAATGCAAATAGCAGGGCCCTCGGGCTCAGAAGCCCTGTCTTCCCTCTCTGACCCCATCTCAAAAGCAAAACCTTGTGCTTGTTTCTCTTTTTGTTATTGTTGTTGACACAGAGTCTGGCTCTGTGGCCCAGGCTCGAGTGCAATGGCGTGGTCTCGGCTCACTGCAACTTCCGCCTCCCCGGTTCAAGTGATTCTCCTGCCTCAGCCTCCAGAGTAGCTGGGACTACAGGCGCCCACCACCACACCGAGCTAATTTTTATATTTTTAGTAGAGACGGGGTTTCACCATTTTGACCAGGCTGGTCTCAAACTCCTGACCCCAAGTGATCCGCCCACCTCAGCCTCCCAAAGTGCTGGGATTACAGGTGTGGTTAGTCACAAAACCCACAGTGCTGGGATTATAGGCGTGAGCCACCATGCCCGGCCAGACTTGTTTCTTTACTTGTGAAGAGGGCTGATACCTACCTTGCCACAATGTTGTTATTGCAAAGACTGAGAGAAAATGACTATGAGAAGGCCCACTACACAATTCAAGAAGAGTGAGTCCTGGCTGGGTGTGGTGGTTCACACCTGCAATCCCAGTGCTTTGGGAGGCCAAGGCAGGAAGATCTCTTGAAGCCAGGAGTTCAAGACCAGCCTGGGCAATGTAGGGAGACCTCATTCTCTACAAAAATATATTTTAAAAAAATTAGCCAGGTGTGGTAGTGCTCGCCTGAAGTTTCAACTACTCGGGAGGCTGACGTGGGAGGATGACTTGAGCCAAGGAGGTTGAAGCTGCAGCGAGCTATGATTGTACCACTGCCCTCCAGCCTGGGTAAGAGAGCAAGGCCTTGTCTCTTTTTTAAAAATTTAATTTATGTATTTATTTTAAATTTTCTAATTTTTAATTTTTTTAATTTTTGGAGATGGAGTCTTGCTCTGTTATCCAGGCTTGAGTGCAGTGATGCAATCTTGGCTCACTGCAACCTCTACCTCCTGAGTTCAAGCAGTTCTCCTGTCTCAGCCTCCCAAGTACCTGGGATTACAGGTGCACATAACCACATCGGTTAATTTTTGTATTTTTAGTAGAGATGGGGTTTCACCATATTGGTCAGGGTGGTCTTGAACTCCTGACCTCAGGTGATACACCCACCTGGGCCTCCCAAAGTGTTGGGATTACAGGCGTGAGCCACCGCGTATAGCTATTTATTTTTTGAGAGTCTCACTCTGTCACCCAGACTGAAGTGCAGTGGTGCGATCTTGGCTCACTGCAACCTCTGCCTTCCAGGTTCAAGCAATTATTATTATTATTATTATTTTTTTTTTTGAGACGGAGTCTCGCTGTGTCTCCCAGACTGGAGTGCAGTGGCACGATCTCGGCTCACTGCAAGCTCCACCTCCCAGGTTCACGCCATTCTCCTGCCTCAGCCTCCCGAGTAGCTGGGACTACAGGCGCCCGCCACCACGCCCGGCTAATTTTTTGTATTTTTAGTAGAGACGGAGTTTCACCATGTTAGCCAGGATGGTCTTGATCTCCTGACCTCGTGATCCACCCGCCTCAGCCTCCCAAAGTGCTGGGATTACAGGCGTGAGCCACCATGCCCAGTGTCAAGCAATTATTGTACCTCAGCCTCTGTAGTAGCTGGAATTACAGGTACGCACCTCCACACCTGGCTAATTTTTATATTTTCGCAGAGACGGGGGTTTCACCATGTTGGCCAGGCTGGTCTCCAACTCCTGACCTCAAATGAGCCTCCCCTCAACCTCCCAAAGTGCTGGGATTACAGGTGTGGTTAGTCACAAAACCCTCTCTCTAAAACAAAGAAAAAGAACAAGAAAGAAACGTGAGTCCTGTCTTCTAGATCTTTCTTTGTAGCCATAGTCATATGCTTTGAATGGCCCTGGAAAGTAGCGTCTGGATGTAGTGGGAGGGACTTGCAGCCTCTGGGGGTGCCCATCTGGGAGCAGTCCAGCAGCCTGAGCCCCCTCTTCTCTCTTGCTCCTTCCCAGGGCATCCCTGGTGCCCGTGTACTCCTTTGGGGAGAATGACATCTTTAGAGTTAAGGCTTTTGCCACAGGCTCCTGGCAGCATTGGTGCCAGCTCACCTTCAAGAAGCTCATGGGCTTCTCTCCTTGCATCTTCTGGGGTCGCGGCCTCTTCTCAGCTACCTCCTGGGGCCTGCTGCCCTTTGCTGCGCCCATCACCACTGTGGGTGAGTGCCCACCTCCGGGGAGACAGCCACCAGCCGCTGAGTGGGCATCAGGGACCCCTCACCCACCTATGTCTCCCTCTCCCTGCAGTGGGCCGCCCCATCCCGGTCCCCCAGCGCCTCCGCCCCACCGAGGAGGAAGTCAATCACTATCATGCCCTCTACATGAAGGCCCTGGAGCAGCTCTTTGAGGAGCACAAGGAGAGCTGTGGGGTCCCCGCTTCCACCTGCCTCACCTTCATCTAGGCCTTATGCTGAGCCCCTGAGCCCAAGGCACTGAGACCTCCATCCACTGTGGACTCCATGCCTCCAATAAAAGGTAGTTCTGGGCCCAGCGCAATGCCTCATGCCTATAATCCCAGTACTCTGGGAGGCCGAGGTGGGAGGATCGCTTGAGCCCAGGAGTTGAAGACCAGCCTGGGCAACATAGTGAGACTTCATTTCTACAAAAATTAAAAAATAATATTGCTAATTAGCCGGGCATGATGGCATGTGCCTGTGATCCCAGCTACTCGGGAGGCTGAGGCAGACCTGCTTGAACCCAGGAGGTGGAGGTTACAGTGAGCTGAGATCGCACCACTGTACTCCAGCCTGGGCAACACAGCAAGACTCAATCTTGAAAAAAAAAAAAAAAGAGTTGTTAAAGCTATAGTAGGCTGGGTGTGGTGGCTCATGCCCGTAAATCTCAACACTTTGGGAAGCCGAGGCAGGTGGATCACCTGAGGTCAGGAGTGCAAGACCAGCCTGGCCAACATGGCAAAACCCCCTCTTTACTAAAAATACAAAAAGTAGCCGGGCATGGTGGCTCATGCCTATAATCCCAGCTACTCAGGAGGCTGAGGCAGGAGAATCACTTGAACCCAGGAAGCAGAGGTTGTAGTGAGCTGAGATCGCACCACTGCACTCCAGTCTGGGCAACAGAGCGAGATTCTATCTCAAAAAAAAAAAAAAAGTTGTTAAATCTATAACCGTTCTGAAAGTGAACATGGCCAGGCATGACTCGCCCCCATCCTGATGTGCTGCAAAGCCGCTGCCTTAGATCGGGTATCAGGACCCTGAACTGTCCTCCCAGTGAGAGTTCAGTCTGTGGCATGACCTTGGACAAGCCTCTTCCTTTTGCTTGTTTACTTTTTTGTCCATAAATAAAGGCATCTGCTTAGCAAAGAGCTGTTGCGCATTGAGGTGGACTTAGGAGGGAGGATCTGTGGAGGGGCAGGCTTTGAAGAGTGAACAGGATTTAGGTGGAGGTGAAGTTAGGGTAGATGGTGGAATTCCAAGAGCTAAAGGTAAGAGCAGTGAAGGACACTTAACAGGACAGGGAAATGGTACCATCGCCAGTGAAGGAAAGATAGAGTTAAGAACACAGTTTACGGCCAGGCGCCGTGGCTCATGCCTGTAATCCCAGCACTTTGGGAGGCCGAAGCAGGTGGATCATGAGGTCAAGAGATCAAGACCATGCTGGACAACATGGTGAAACCCTGTCTCTACTAAAAATACAAAAATTAGCTGGGCGTGGTGGTGCTCTCCTGTAGTCTCAGCTACTCAGGAGGCTGAGGCAGGAGAATCACTTGAACCCTGGTGACAGAAGTTGCAGTGAGCCAAGATCATGCCACTGCACTCTAGCCTAGCCAATAGAGTGAGACTCTGTTAAAAAAAAAAAAAAAAAAAAAAAAAAAAGGCCGGGCGCGGTGGCTCAAGCCTGTAATCCCAGCACTTTGGGAGGCCGAGACGGGCAGATCACAAGGTCAGGAGATCGAGACCATCCTGGCTAACATGGTGAAACCCCATCTCTACTAAAAAAAAAATACAAAAAACTAGCCGGGCGAGGTGGCGCTCGCCTGTAGTCCCAGCTACTCGGGAGGCTGAGGCAGGAGAATGGCATAAACCTGGGAGGTGGAGCTTGCAGTGAGCTGAGATCCGGCCACTGCACTCCAGCCTGGGCGACAGCGGGAGACTCCGTCTCCAAAAAAAAAAAAAAAAAAAAAGACAGCATTCTTTTTTCTCTTTCTTTCTTTTTTGCTCAGTATTTGAGTTTAGCATTTGGCTCAAAATTACAGATGGTTATGAAGATTAAATGAAGATTAAATCTTAATTAAGATCTAAGGATTTAGAACAAAGACTGGCACAAAATAGGAGCCAGTCAGCATTTGTATCATCATCCTCACCACTATCATCCTTATAGGCACGGTACTGGTAAAGTGAGGGGGTGAGACTAAATGGTCTAAGAGCCCTGGTGTGGCCAGACATGGTGGCTCACGCCTGTAATTCCAGCATGTTGGGAGGCTGAGGTGGGAGAATGACTTGAGCTCAGGAGTTTGAGACCAGCTTCAGCAACACAGTGAAACCCCATGTCTACGAAAAATACTAGTAATTAGGGCCAGATGCCGTGGCTTATGCCTGTAATCCCAGCACTTTGGGAGGCCAAGGGGAGAGGATCAACTGAGGTCGGGAGTTCCACACCAGCCTGACTAACATGGAGAAACCCAGTTTCTACTAAAAATACAAAATTAGCTGGGCGTGGTGGTACATGCCTGTAGACCCAGCTACTCAGGAGGCTAAGGCGGGAGAATTGCTTGAACCCAGGAGGCGGAGGTTGTGATGAGCCGAGATCACACCATTGCATTCCAGCCTGGGCAACAAGAGCGAAACTCCGGCTAAAAAAAAAAAAAAAGGAGAAAGAAAGAAAAAAGAAAAATACTAGAAATTAGCTAGATGTGGTGGCTTATGATTGTCATCCCAGCTACTTGGGAGGCAGAGGTGGGAGAGTCTCTTGAGCCTAGGAGGTCAAGGCTGCAGTGAGCTGAGATCATGCCACTGTACTCCAGCCTGGGTAACAAAGCGAGACCCGTCTCAAACAAACAAACAAAAAGAGACCTGGGGTGGTCACAGTATCCTCCGACTTTGGTCAATCCTATTTGCTGGCTGGCTTTGTGTATTCAGGACTTCATCAAGAATAACTCATTGGAATGTAATTGGAATGTCCTGTATTTGCTTCTACCATCCTGTAAAATTTATTTGTGGGAAGAATTTTCCCTTTATTGGATGAAAATCTGGGCAGTCCCATGACTTCCCTGGGTCATTCTCAGATAATAAGTTCTACATTCATTTTAAGTTGGAGCATAGAAATGTTTCATTCAGGCCAGGCACAGTGGCTCATGCCTGTAAGCCCAGCACTTGAGGAGGCCGAGGCAGGAGGATCACCTGAGACCAGGAGTTCAAGACCAGCCTGGTCAACATAGTGAAACCCTGTCTCTACCAAAAATACAAAACTTAGCTGGGCATAGTGGTGGGTGTCTCTAATCCCAGCTACTCTGGAGGCTGCGGCAGGAGAATCGCTTCAACCCAGAGGCGGAGGTCGCAGTGAGCCAAGATAGCACCATTGCACTCCAGCCTGGGCGACAGAGTGAGACTCTGTCAAAAAATAAAAATAAATCAGCTCTGGGTTTGAGTAACCTCAGCCTGGATACCCCTGGAGTACAGGCAGGCCTCGACGTGGCCACTTGTCCTTCCCTCTTTCCTGCTGTGGGAGCATTCAACCAGTCACAATCCGGCCAATAGATTTCTCTAGTGGGCACATTTTCCAGACACTGGGGATGGGCTGGGTGTGGTAGTACTCATCTGTCATCCCAGAGTTTGAGATGCCAAGGTGGGAGGATCGCTTGAGGCCAGGAGTTACAGGCTGAGCCAAGACTGCACCACAGCACTCCAGCCTGGACAACAGAGCACAATCCTGGCTTTTAAAAAAGGGGAAGAAGCAGCAGCGTTGGCGGCGTTATGAGCTCAGCCTGTCGCTTTCTTTCGGGGCTATTCTCTCCTGCCATCCTCCATGTGGCCACCAGAGGGCGGTCTCTACACAGAAGGCAAATCTGTCCCTCTTCCTTGAAGTCCTTGGGAACGGCTAGCCAGCCTCTGCCTATAGGCTGGGTCCAAGGTGCGGCCCCACCCGGGGCAGACGACCCAGAACTGCTTGTTCTTGCAAACCAGGCTGTGTTTCAGCCCTGGGCGTTACTCAGGCTGTCCCCTCCCACCTGAGGGACCCAGCCCCTCTTATCTGGAAGGGGACTTTCAAGACTCAGTTTCGGTTCCATTTCCAAGACACCTTCCCCAACCTGCCAACCTGCCGGGCTGGTCCAGGGCCCTCCTCACCATCCGCATAGCTCTGCTTAAAGATCTATCACGGGCTGGACGCGGTGGCTCAAGCCTGTAATCCCAGCACTTTGGGAGGCCGAGACGGGCAGATCACGAGGTCAGGAGATCGAGACCATCCTGGCTAACACGGTGAAACCCCGTCTCTACTAAAAAATACAAAAAACTAGCCGGGCGAGGTGGCGGGCCCCTGTAGTCCCAGCTACTCGGGAGGCTGAGGCAGGAGAATGGCATAAACCCAGGAGGTGGAGCTTGCAGTGAGCTGAGATCTCGCCACTGCACTCCAGCCTGGGCGACAGAGAGAGACTCCGTCTCAAAAAAAAAAAAAAAAAAAAAAAAGATCTATCACGACCTTCTCCAGGCTGGCCAACATGGCGAAAACCCATCTATACTAAAAATACAAAAATTAGCTGGGCATGGTGACAGGTGCCTGTGATCCCAGCGACTTGGGAGGCTGAGGCAGGAGAACCACTTGAACCCAGGAGGCGAAGGTTGCAGTGAGCAGAGATTGTGCCACTGCACTCCAGCCTGGATGACAGGGTGAGACTCCATTTCAAAAAAAAAAAAAAAAAAACTATAACAACTTCTTTACCTTTTTGTTTTTTTTTTTTTGTTTTTTTTTTTTTTGTTACTGGGTTTAGCTCTGTCACCCAGGCTGGAGTGCAGTGGTTCCACCATTTTGCCCGGGCTGGTCTTGAATTCCTGGGCTGGAGCAATCCTCCTGCCTTGGCCTCGCAAAGTGCTGGGATTACAGGTGTGAGCCACTGCACCTGGCCCTCTGTGTTGCTTTAAAACAGCAATTTATCAAAAAATTAAATAACTTGAACATCAGTAAGAAAGGCAACTTCAGGCTGGGCGTGGTGGCTCACGCCTGTAATCCCAACACTTTGTGAGGCCAAGGTGGGCGGATCATGAGGTCAAGAGATCGACACTATCCTGGCCAACATGGTGAAACCCCGTCTCTACTGAAAATAGAAAAATTAGCTGGGCGTGGTGGTGTGCGCCTGTAGTCTCAGCTACTCGGAAGGCTGACGCAGGAGAATCACTTAAACCTAGGAGGCAGAGGTTGCAGTGAGCCGAGATTGTGCCATTGCACTCCAGCCTGGCGACAGAACAAGATTCCATCTGAAAAAAAAAAAAAAAGAAAGGCAACTGCATTGGATTGAGACATATTAAACATGCTTCAATCCATGGGTTCTTTTTTTTTTTTTTGAGAGGGACTTGCTCTCTTTCCCTTTGTGGAGACGGGGTTTCACCAAGTTGGCCAGGCTGGTCTCAAATTCCTGGCCTCAAGTGATCTGCCTGCCTTGGCCTCCCAAAGTGCTGGGATTACAAGAGTGAGCTACCGTGCCCGGCCAACAAGAGCGAAGAGGCTGACCAACATGGCAAAACCCCATCTCTACTAAAAATACAAAATTAGCTGGGTGTGGCGGCACATGCCTGTAATGCCAGCTACTTGGGAGGCTGAGGCAGGAGAATCACTTGAACCCGAGAGGTGGAAGTTGCAGTGAGCCGAGATCGCGCCATTGCACTCCAGCCTGGACAAGAGCGAAACTCCGTCTCAAAAAATCTCTCTCTCTCTCTCTCAAAGTTTTGGAATCTGGGACGTCCAAGATCAAAGCACCAGCTGAAATGGCGTCTGGAGAGGGTTCACTTCATCACAGGTGTCATCTTCTCGCCCTAACCTCACACAGAGAAGGGAGGAGGGTCTCTCTCAGGGCTCTTTTTTAAGGGCACTGTGCTATTATCTATATATCCATTTATAGATCCTATATATGGGTCCGAGGTTCTCAGCTCATAACTCCCAAAGCCCTTGTTATTTCCTAAGTAACTAAAACAATCAGCCCTTCTCTTGTTAGAGTAGTTGGCCTATGTCCTCAATTCCCGAAGCAACTTCGGAACAGCCTCAGAGCGACAAAAGTGAAAGACGGTCTTTTGTTAGAACGTGGGGGCACTTTTGACCTCAGAAGCAGGCTTCAGAAAACACAATCTTTCTGTCTCTGACCTCCTCCTGGCCTCCTCTCTCCTGCTCCTTTTTCTCACCTAGGCAGGCCATAGAAACTAAAAATATACTGGAATCTTCCCCCACCGTTCTGTCTGAAGCTGGTTATTAAGAGATGCTCTGACCTACCTTGTCCGCTTATGGGTTATGAGACCCTCATTTCAGAAGCGGGGGCAGGACCCCTTCTGAAATGCCCTGGAGGAAGGAGCACTACACAGAGAGAGGCCGAGGAGAATCTGAACAGACAGGCCTGGCTGGGTTTTCCCACTCGGTCTGTTAGTATTAGGTCGTACCCCTTTTGTCCAATCACATTTCTTTCTTTCTTTCTTTTTTTTTTTTGAGACAGAGTTTTGCTCTTGTGTTGCCCAGGCTGGAGTGCAATGGCGTGATCTCAGCTCACTGCCACCTCCGCCTCGCAGGTTCAAGCGATTCTTCTGCCTCAGCCTCCCGAGTAGCTGGGATTACAGGCGCGCGCCACCACACCCGGCTAATTTTGTATTTTTAGTAGAGACGGGGTTTCGCCATGTTGGTCAGGCTGGTCTTGAACTCCCGACCTCTAGTGATCCGCCCACCTCGGCCTCCCAAAGTGCTGGGATTACAGGTGTGAGCCACCGCGCCCGGCTTTCAATCACATTTCCACACAGGTGTCAATCATGCCTATTCAAGGAAACCCCTGTAAAAGGCCCCAGAGGACTGGGTTTGATGAGCTTCTGGATCGGTGAAAATGTGGAGGTTCTCAGAGGGTGGTGCACTCTGGGAGGACATGGAGTTCCAAACCCCACTCCCCGTTCCTCACCTTAGGTGCATCTTCAACTGTATAGTTTTGTTTTCTTTTCTCTGAGACAGGGTCTCACTCTGTCACCCAGGCTGAAATGCAGCCTCCGCTTCCTGGGTTCAAGTAATCCTCCTGCCTCAGCCTCCCAAGTAGCTGGGATTACAGGCATGTGCCACCACACCTGGTTAATTTTTATATTTTTAATAGAGAGGGGGTTTGGCCATGTTGGCCAGGCTGGTCTTGAATTCCTGGCCTCAAGTGATCTTCCTGCCTTGGTCTCCCAAAGGGCTGGGATTACAGGCATGATCCCAGCTCTGTTTTTGTTTGTTTGTTTTTGTTTTTGAGACAGGCTGTCACTCTGTCGCTCAGGCTGGAGTGCAGTGGCACCATCACAGCTCACTGCAACCTCCACCCCCCTGGCCCAAGCGATCCCCCTGCTTCAGCCTCTCAAGTAGCTGGGACTGTAGGCTTGCACCAGCATGCCTGGCTAATTTTTTTTGTATTTTTTGTACAGACAGGGTTTCATCATGTTGCATAAGCTGGTCTCGAACTCCTGAGCCCAAGTAATCCTTTCTCTTTGGCCTCCCAAAGTGCTAGGCTTACAGACTTGAGCCACTGCCTCCAGCCAATCTGTATCCTTTGTTTTTGTTTGTTTGTTTGTTTGTTTTATTTTTAGAGATGGGGTCTTGCTGTGTTGCCCAGGCTTGTCTCTAACTCCTGGCCTCAAACAATCCTCCCACCTCAGCCTCCCAAAGTGCTGAGATTACAAGCATGAGTCACCACACCTGGCACATCTGTATCCTTTGTAATATCCTTTATAATAAACAGGTGAATATAAGTGAGTGATTCCTTGAGTTCTGTGAGCCACTCTAGCAAATTAATCAAACCCAAAAGGGGGTCATGGGACCCCCAGTATATAGCCAGTCAGTCAGAAGTGCAGGTGGAATGACCTGAGGCTTGTGAGTGGCATTGGTAGTAGGGGACAGTCTTGTGGGACTGAGCCTCCACCTGTGGGATCTGTCACTACTCCAGGTAGTGTCCAGATTGGACTGGGTTGAGACACCAGGCTGCAGAACTGATTGCTTACTTGGTGTGTGGAGAAAAAAACCCCACACATTTGGCCACAGGAGTCTCTTTTTTAAATTTTCCTTTCCTTCCTTTTTCCTTCCTTCCCTTCTTCCCTGCCCCTGCCTTCCCCTCCCTCTCTTTCTCTCCTTCTTTCTTTTCTTTTTTCCTTTCTCTCTTCACTGAATCTCGATCTGTCACCCAGGTTGGAGTGCAATGGTGGGATCTTGGCTCACTGTAACCTCCACCTGCCGAGTTCAAGCAATTCTCCTGTCTCAATTTCCCAAGTACCTGGGATTACAGGTGTATGCCACCACGGCTGGCTAATTTTTTTTTTTTTTTTTTGAGATAGAATCTCACTCTGTTACCCAGGCTGGAGTGCAATGGCCCGATCTTGGCTCACTGCAATCTCCGCCTCCCAGGTTCAAGCGATTATCCTGCCTCAGCCTCCTGAGTAGCTGGGATTACAGGCACGCACCACCATGCCTGGCTAATTTTTGTATTTTTAGTAGAGACAGGGTTTTACCATGTTGGCCAGGATGGTTTCGAACTCCTGACCTCATGATCAGCCCGCCTTGGCCTCCCAAAGTGGTGGGATTACAGGCATGAGCCACTGCTCCCGGCCCAGCTAATTTTTAAAATTTTAGTAGAGATGGGTTTTCACCCTGTTGGCCAGGCTGGTCTCGAACTCCTGATCTCAAGCAATTCACCTGCCTCGGCCTCCCAAAGTGCTGGGATTACAGGTGTGAGCCACCGTGCCCAGCCTAATTTTCTTTTAATCTGTAGGTTTCCTCTCCATCTCTCTCTGTCTCTTCTTCCAACTTATTTGTGGAAGAAATGAGATTGTCCTGTACATTTTCACTGCAACCTCCACCTCCCAGGTTCAAGGTATTCTCCTGCCTCAGTCTCCCAAGTAGCTGGGATTACAGGTGTGCCTCACCATGCCCAGCTAATTTTTGTATTTTTAGTAGAGACAGGGTTTCACCATGTTGGCCAGGCTAGTCTCGAGTGATCCACCCGCCTCAGCATCCCAAAGTGCTGGGATTACAGACATAAGCCACCACACCTGGCTAAAATTATATATATTTATCATATACAAAGTGATGCTTTGAAATATGTATTCTCTCTGATTTTGTGTATGTTAAATATTCTCCAGATAAAAAAGTGGTTTTTTTTGTTTGTTTGCTTTTGTTTTGTTTTTTTTAGACAGAATGTCGCTCTGTCACCCAGGCTGCAGTGTGCAGTGGCATGATCAGGGCTCACTGCAGCCTTGACTTTTTGGGCTCAAGAGATCCTCCTACAACATCCTCCTGAGTAACTGGGACTGCAGGTGTGCACCACCCCACCCGGCTAATTTTTAAAATTTTTTGTAGTGACAGAGTCTTGCTATGTTGCCCAGGCTGGTCTAGCCTAGGCCAGGCATGGTGGCTCACACTTGTAATCCCAGCACTTTGGGAGGCTGAGGCGGGTGGATCACCTGAGGTCTGGAGTTCGAGACCAGCCTTACCAACATAGACAAACCCTGTCTCTACTAAAAATACAAAATTAGTCGGGCATGGTGGTGCATGCCTGTAATCCTAGCTACTCAGGGGGCTGAGGCAGGAGAATCACTTGAATCCGGGATGCGGAGGTTGCAGTGAGCCAAGATGGTGCCATTGCACTCCAGCCTGGGCAACAAGAGTGAAACTCCATCTCAAAAAAAAAAAAAAAATTAATTAAATTAAATTAAATAATAAAAAATCAAACTGTATATATATATTTTTTGAGACAGAGTCTCACTCTGTCATCCAGGCTGGAGTGCCGTGGTACGAGTTTGGCTCACTGCAAGTTCTGCCTCCTGGGCTCTCGCCATTCTCCTGCCTCAGCCTCCTGAGTAGCTGGAACTACAGGTGCCCGCCACCGCACCCGGATTATTTTTTTTTGTATTTTTAGTAGAGACATGTTTTCACCATATTAGCCAGGATGGTCTCGATCTCCTGACCTCGTGATCCACCTGCCTCAGCCTCCCAAAGTGCTGGGATTATAGGCGTGAGCCCCTGCACCTGGCCCAAAACAGTGTATGTTTAATAGCCAGCTAAAGTGAGCTACTTGTAAGAAGAAGTGGAATTAACCAGGCCCTTAGAAGATGACAATAATGCTTGCTGAATAAATGAGCAGACATTGTAGCCAGTATTGGTTTATGTGCATGGGAAACAGGAAGCTGACGACTGGGGGAGCACAGATGTGAAACTTCACGTACATCCAAGCACAATAGTCACACACTTCTAACCTTCAGAAGTGTAGTGTGAGGCTGGGCTGTGGACTGGTTTGGGATTAGGATACTGGGAATCAGGGTGCACGGTGGCTCATGTCTGTAATTCCAGCATTTTGGGAGGTCCAGGTAGGCGGATCACTTGAGATCAGGTGATGATTAACATGATGAAACCCTGTCTCTACTAAATGTGATGAAACATGTGAGGTCAATATGATGAAACTCCGTCCCTACTTAAAAAATAGGCCAGGCGCGGTGGCTCAAGCCTGTAATCCCAGCACTGGGAGGCGAGACGGGTGGATCGAAGATCAGGAGATGAGACCATCCTGGCTAACACAGTGAAACCCGATCTCTACTAAAAATACAAAAAATAGCCCGGGCAAAGTGGCGAGCCTGTAGTCCCAGCTAATTGGGAGGCTAGAGGCAGGAGATTGAGCGCCAAACCCGGGAGGCCGGGCTGCAGTGAGCTGAGATCAGTACTGCACTCCAACCTGGGCGTGGCGTGAGACTCCGTCTCAAAAGAAAAAAAAAAAAAAAAAAATAGCTCGGTGTGTGGTGGGTGCCTGTAATCCCAGCTACTTAGGAGGCTAAGGCAGGAGAATCGCTTGAACCCGGGAGGCAAAGGTTGCCAAGAACTGAGATCCGCCACCACGCTTGCCTCAGCCTGAGAGGCGACAGAGAGGGACAGAGGGACAGAGGAAGACTGTCTCAAAAAGAAAAAAAAAAACAGGCCGGGAAGCCAAGGTGGGCAGATCACTTTAGGTCAGGAGTTCGAGACCAGCCTGGCCAACATGGTGAAACCCCTTCTCTACTAAAAATACAAAATTAGCCAGGTGTGGTGGTGTATGCCTGTAATTTCAGCTACTTGGGAGGGTGAGGCAGGAAGAGTGAACCCAGGGAAGGCAGAGGTTGCAGTGGTCAGAATAGTGCCATTGCACTCCAGCCACCTGGGCGACAAGAAGCGAGAAACTCTGTTAAATAAATAAATAGAGAAATAAATAAATAAATAAATAAATAAATAGTTTATAGCTGGGTGCGGTGGCTCACATCTGTAGTCCCAGCACTTTGGGCCGAGGCGAGAGGATCACTTGAGCCCAGGAGTTCAAGACCAGTCTGGGCAACATGGTGTGACTCCTAACCTCACAAAATTTTTGAGGCGGGTCACCAAACTCCTGTCGCCCAGGCTGGAGTGCAGTGGCGATCTCGGCTCACTGCAAGCTCCACCTCCCGAGGTTCACGCCATTCTCCTGCCTCAGCCTCGAGTAGCTGGGACTACAGGCCCGCCACCATGCCCGGCTAGTTTTTTTGTATTTTTAGTAGAGACGGGGTTTCACCATGTTAGCCAGGATGGTCTCGATCTCTCTGACCTGCATTGATCCACACCAGCCTCGGCCTCCCCAAAGTGCTGGGATTACAGGCTTGAGCTGCAGCGCCCGGCCCAAATTTTTTTTTTGAGGCGGGGTCTCGCTCATCATGAGCTGGAGTGCAGTAGCCGGGATCTTGGCTCACTGCAAGCTCCGCCTGCGGGGTTCCTTCATTCTCTCCTGCCTCAGCCTCCCGAATAGCTGGGACTACAGTAGCCCACCACCTGCATTTTCGGCTAGTTTTGCCATTTTTTAGTAGAGATGGGGTTTCACTGTGTTGGCAGGATGGTCTCGATCTCCTGACCTGTTGATCATGCCCGTCTCGGCCTCCCCAAAGTGCTAGGATTACAGGCTTGAGCCACCGCGCCCGGCTCTACAATTTTTTTTTTTTTTTAATTAGCAGGGCATGGTGGTGTGCATCTGTGCTGCCAACTACTCAGGAGGCTGAGACGGGAGGATTGCTTGAGCCCGGGAGTTGAGGTTGCAGTGAGCTGTGTTTGTGCTACTGCATTACAGCGTGGGCAAAAGAGCAAGACCCTGTCTCCAAAAATCAAATGAAACAGTTCATGATCACGCGTAGTGATTTTCCCTCTTTCTCTTCTTGCCTGATTCCTGAAGCTCCTGTGGGTGTTCCTCGAGCCCTGACAGTCCTGACTGCAGAATAAACAAGAGGCTTCAGTTATGCCTGAATTCCAAAGTACAGGCTGTTATACACCCCATGTGAGAATTGCTGCTCCAGTTGGCTGGATAATAATACCTACCGTCAATTGAAATGTTGTGCCAGGAATGCTCTGCCAGGCACTTTACACACGTTACCTTATTTAATCTTTACTGGAAGTTGGGTGCTATGTCCTCTTTGAGACTGAGAAAGCCGTGACTTCATGACTCACCAGGAAAGTGTGGCATCTCTGATATCTGCCTTGTGGGATGATCTAGATGATTCCTGTTAGTCTATCATTCTGAGTAAGCCTTTTAGTCGCTCACTGGCTCTGTGACTTGGGGCCAATTACTTAACCCTTTCATCTCTGGTCTCCTTCCCTTGTCTGCAAGAGGAGCTGATTGTGAAGGTTGTAAAGCATACAAGGTATTGGCCAGAGGTGGTGGCTCATGCCTGTAATCCCAGAACTTTGGGAGGCCAAGGTGGGAGGATCACTTGAAGCCAGGAGTGTGAGACGAACCTGGGCAATATAGCAAGACCCCGTGTCTACAAAAAATTTAAAAGATAAAATAAAAAGAGAAAAAGCATATGAGGGATCCAGGTCCAGGTCATTTCCTGTAAATCATTCACATCTTTTATTTCACTGCTCTCATCACAGCACAGATGTTCCATAGATAGCTGGAGACAGCCTGGGAGGTCAAGACTTGATTTGTAGATTGGGGAATTGTCGAGAGAGAGAGGTCACTGGATAGGGTGTGCTAAGGGGGATGGCAGAAGACTTAGCATTGATTTCACAGTGGGACAGGGAGAAGCGGGGTCTAAGAGGAAAACCCTCAAAAGCAAAAATCCAGAGGAAGAAGTGTTCACCAGAATCCTGAGATGCCAAGGCTTTCAGCTTGCTGAGTATGAAGATTCAAGGTGGCTTATTATGGCCTGGAGAGGTGGCTCATGTCTGTAATTCCAGCACTTTGGGAGACCAAGGCAGGAGGATGGCTTGAGGCTAGGAGTTCAAGACCAGCCTGGGCAACATAGCAAGACTCTGCCTCTACAAAAAATACAATAATTAGCTGGGTGTGGTGACATGTGCCTGTAGTCTCAGTTACTCAGGGGGCTGAGGTGGGAGATCTCTTGAGCCCAGGAGTTTGAGGTTGCAGTGAGCTATGATTGTGCCACTACACTCCACTTCAGGTGAAAGAGCAAGATCCTGTCTCTTTTTTTTTTTTTTTTTTTTTGAGACGGAGTCTCGCTGTGTCGCCCAGGGTGGAGTGCAGTGGCCGGATCTCAGCTCATTGCAAGCTCCGCCTCCCGGGTTCTTACGCCCTTCTCCTGCCTCAGCCTCCCGAGTAGCCGGGACTACAGGCGCCCACCACCTCACCCGGCTAGTTTTTTGTATTTTTTAGTAGAGACGGGGTTTCACCGTGTTAGCCGGGATGGTCTCGATCTCCTGACCTCGTGATCCGCCCATCTCGGCCTCCCAAAGTGCTGGGATTACAGGCTTGAGCCACTGCGCCCGGCCAAGATCCTGTCTCTTAAAAAAAATTTTTTTTTTCTTTTTTTTGAGACTGAGTCTCACTCTGTTGCCCAGGCTGGAGTGCAGTGGCACCATTTTGACTCACTGCAACCTCCACATCCCGGATTCAAGTGATTATCCTGCCTCAGCCTCCAGAGTAGCTGGGATTACAGGCACATGCCACCATGCCCAGCTAATTTTTGTATTTTTAGTAGAGAAGGGGTTTTGCTATGTTGGCCAGACTGGTCTTGATCTCCTGACCTCAAGTGATCCACACGCCTTGGCCTCTCAAAGTGTTGGGATTACAGGCGTGAGCCACGGCACCCAGCCTATCTCCAGTATTAATGGCACTAATACTTGATTGGTGCTTTATTCTCTCTCTCTCTATATATATATGTATGTATATATATGTATATATGTATGTGTATATATATGTATGTATATATATACACGCACACATACACACACGTAGATACACATATATACATATACATATAGATACACGTGTGTGTGTGTATATATATATACACGTGTGTGGGGGGGGAGAGAGAGAGACGTGTCTCCCTCTGTCACCCAGGCTGTCACCCAGTGGCACCTTCAGAGTTCACTGCAACTCCAGACTCCAGGGTGCTAGCGATCCTCCCGCCTCAGCCTCCTGAGTAGCTGGGACCACAGGTGCATGCCACCGTGCCCGGCTAATTTTTTTATTTTTGGTAGAGACAAGGTCTCACTATGTTGCCCAGACTGGTCTCAAACTCCTGGCCTCAAGAGATCCTCCTGCCTCGGCCTCCCAAAGTGTTGGCATTACAGGCCTGAGCCAGGAGGATCACTTGTGGTCAGGAGTTTGAGACCAGCCTGGCCAATATGGTGAAACCGTGTCTCTACTAAAAATACAAAAATTAGCTGGGCATGGCCAGGTGCCGTGGCTCACGCCTGTAATCCCAGCACTTTGGGAGGTCGAGGCGGGCGGATCACCTGAGGTTAGGAGTTTAAAACCAGCCTGACAAACATGGAGAAACCCAGTCTCTACTAAAAATACAAAAATTAGCCGGGCGTGGTGGCGCATACCTGTAATCTCAGCTACTCGGTAGGCTGAGGCAGGAGAATCTCTTGATCTCGGGAGGCGGAGGCTGCGGTGAGCCAAGATCAAGAGACTGCACTCCAGCCTGGGCAACAAGAGTGAAACTCCGTCTCAAAAAAAAAAAAAAAAAAAAAAAAAATTAGCTGGGCGTGGTGGTTTAGCTACTCAGGAAGCTGAGACCAGAGAATCGCTTGAACCCGGGAGGCGGAGGCTACAGTGAGCCGAGTTCGCGCCACTGGACTCCAGCCTGGGCGACAGAGCGAGACTCTTTCTCAAAATAAAAAATAAAAATAAAATAAAATAAAATAAATCCTATGGGATCTAGTCCATAGCCTTCTCAGAAGCTACTTTGCTCTTCTGTAAAATGGCTAAACAATCCCCCCTCCCCTACAGCGTTATGAAGATTCAGCTACAGTGCTTAGTAAACATTCACCGCATCACCACCAGTACTGGGTAGAGGGTAGTCCTGGAACCGAGGCCAGCCACTCCAGGGCTGTCTCCTCTCAGCCAGAGCTCTCCTCCATCCCAGAGTAGGCCGCCTCCCTGCATCCTCTGAACACTTAAGAAGCTGAAAGCCACTTGTTCTGTTGCTGAGAGGGAAACTGGCTTTCCTAGATGTCTGAGAATGAAGCCTGGAACAAGATGGCTTTCCATTGGTCCAGTGAGCGGTTTGGAGGCGGGACTTACAGTGACAAGTTGCTTCTGAGTGGCTTGGATTAAGGGGAGGGGTGGAAACGTTGGGAAACTTTTGATTCCGATTGGCTGATGGAACTGGAAGTGTGTGAGTGTTGGACCAATCCAAGAGTTTCTGTTGGTGGAAGGTGTGGCTTCTGGCTAAAGGGGCGGGATTAGCATATGATGGTCTCTCCCTTTGGCCACTAGTGATTTTTTCCTTGAAATCTGTAACTTTTTGAAGTTCTTTCCCACTGTGAAGCATATGGCACCTTAACTGCAATCTGCAGTTTGGTGAGACGCACAGTTAGCCCTTTCAGAAATCAGAAATGGGGGAAGTCCTATTATCAAAAGGTTGAATAACTTGTCAGTTGCCTTTCGCCCTGCCTCAGCCTAGAAGTCCTGATTCTCATCCCTTTAACCCTTGGTGTTATTTCTGTTTAGCCCTTTAACCCTCGGTTGGAATTCCTGTATGTGGGATTCCAGGAACATGACCTTCCTTCTTATTACATTGGCACATCCAATGGGGTCAGTTTGCCTGGCTATGAAGTTATCACCTCCGAAAGTAAAAAAAAAAAGGAAAAAAAAAATGGAATAAGATGAGTGAACAATGAATTTCAGGGTGGGGGAGAGGGTAGGGGGAGCATGAGAGCTGGGCAGCCCCTGGAGAGAGGACTCCAGCAGACCTTGAAAGTCCTTAACATTTTTCCCTGCATCTCCAAAGCAGTTTACAGTTATTACGTCCATCACTTCCCATCATCTTTCCATCAGTTACTATGTCCATTACCCAGTTTACAGTTACTTTGTCCATCACTTTCTTGGTTCCTTACAGGGTAGAACTGAAGGTGTTCTGATCTCACTTTATTTATTTATTATTTTATTTTATTTTGAGTTGGATTCTCGCTCTGCCGCCCAGGCTGGAGCGCAATGGCGCACTGCAGCCTCTGCCTCCTGGGTTCAAGCGATTCTCCTGCGTCAGCCTCCCGCATAGCTGGGATTACAGGCGCACGCCACTGTGCCCGGCTGATTTTTGTATTTTTAGTAGAAACGGGGTTTCGCCATGTTGGCCATGCTGGTCTTGAACTCCTGACCTTAGGTGATCCGCCCACCTCGGCCTGCCAGAGTGCTGGAATTACAGGGGTGAGCCCCCGCGCCCGGCCAGGCCAGGCTAATTTTTGTATTTTTAGTAGATACGGGGTTCCACCATGTTGGCCAGGCTGATCTCCAACTCCTGACCTCAAGTGATTCGCCCGCCTCGGCCTCCCAAAGTGCTGGGATCACAGGCGTGAGCCACCGCACCCAGCCTTAAGTTCACTTTATAGGTGGGATGGAGAACCTTGTAGGAGTTAAGAGCCTGGGCCACCAGCTTATTAGAGTCAGGGGCAGCGCTGCACCCACCCGGGTCCCAACTCCACACTTTCCTCTTCCTCCCCAGCTACCAGGATCAGCATGGAGTGCAGAGCCTCCTGCGTGCAGAGGTCTGTGTGAATGTGCCACAGTATGCGCTGCCTACCTGGAGGTCTTTCTGCCTGCTGCCCCGCGGGGTACTTTGTGGACTAAGGGGCCTTGTGCACCTGGGGGACCAGGGTGCTCGGGCGCCCACACCGTGGTGAGAAGATGGAAAGGTCTTGGCCTCCCTCTGCCCTTTTTAGCCTCTCAACTTCTGTCTCTTGATGTCTCTTCGCCTTCCCGGTGTTCTAAGGTTTCTGATTCCCTCGATCAGTTTCCGGGGAGGAAGGCTCGGAGTCTCCCTTCCCAGCCGCTCTTACAATGGAGGCAGGAGATTTCATTGAGGGGTGGCTCCTGAAGGAGGGGGACTTCGGGGCAATGGGGGACCCCCAGACAGAGAACAGAGGTGCTGGGCGTGGGGTGGGGAGATAACTAAGCCAGCAACTCCAGCATTACCACCACCAAAACCCGAGACATCCCGATCCCCAGTCCCACTCCCCAGCCGGGATACGGGGCGGAGTCTTGGAAGTAGGGCTTAAGGCCACCCAGCTGCCCAGGGCGCACCCCGACCCCCGGCCCGCCAGCAGGGCACGAGTCCGCTCCGGATCCGTCCCGGGTTTCTTCCGTGTCGCCGGGGTCTCCGCCCCTCTAAGCTGCCGCCGAAGCGTCGCCGCGGGAGCCACGCGTGCCACCCGAACCCCTGAACCGCTGGGCGCCCCGGCCCGCGTCGCCAACGGTGCTGCGGCGCAGCCCCGGAGCTGACCTTCGACGTTCGAGTCGGGCTCCGACAGCGCGGCGGAGTCCCCGAGCATCATCCTCCTTTGACTCTTGGGGGCTCCAAAGGGACCTCTCGCTTGGCACCGGGGGTGTCTGCGCCCGCCGCCCGCCCCAATTGGCTTTGCGGCATCTCGGCCCTGGCTCCAGCTCCGGCTCTGGCGAGGTAGGGGGGCGGCCGGGCCTGGGGACTGGGGAGGGGGCTAGCGTGCTCCTTCACCGCAGAATGGGGCAGCAGAAGGCCACCGCCCCCCAGGGGTACCAAGGAGCTGCGCCGCCTTCTGCCCACCCCTCCCAGTCCGGTGACCCAGAAAACTGAGTCAGAGGCTGCGCTTCAGGTGTCCAGAAGGGCTCCCCCGCCCCCCTCTGTTGCCATGTCGCTCCCACCTGTCCCCAGGGTCCGGTGCCCAGGGGAACCCTCGCCAAACAGACCGCTCCCTTCGCAGTCTTCCTCTCGCCCAAGCCCAAGCCCCCACTCCGGGATAGAGGCAGGGGGATGACCCTCACTCGGGAAGACCCTCCAGGACAGCCCCCCTCCTCCACGACTATGGCCCTCTGGGGTCCCCACCCCTATTCGCTGGGCCAACTTCCTCAGCCCCTGCCTCTGCCCACTCCCTAGGCCTTCCCTCCCGCCCCCATTCATCGCCTCTCCCTTGTCTCTGTTTCCAAGGTTGTTCTCTTCCAGCCTTTTTTCTGACTTTCTTTTCCCCTTGACCCCTTCCGCCCCCGGATCCCCGCCCTCCACACCCCGGGGCGAAGGGGGTGTGTCACGCTCCTTTCTATTTACAGTGTCCCAGGGGAGGGGGTGCGTGCTAGGATTTTTTTTTTTTTTTAAATCTGCTGGGCCCGGAGTCACGAGGTGTCATGTCTGTGATTCAGTGTCGAAGCCTCCTCCCGCTTCCCGGCCTGTCCCCTGCGGCCGCATCTCCTGTCTGCTTTTGTCTGCTCTCTGCCTCCATTCCCGTTCTTTTCGCTCTCATCTTTGGGCGCTTTGTGCAGCCGCCTTCTTTGTCTCCGCCTCCCCGGCGACTGGGCTCTCCCTTCCCTCCCTCTGCTCCCTCCCCCAGTGTCAAGAAGCCATCGGCCTCAAGGGCATCGATATTTCAGGTGTGTGGGGGTGCGGTGGGAGTGGGGTGCGGGTGGGTGGGCTCCCGGCATTCCCAGCTCTGACTCCGATCATGCCCAGCTATGACTCGGATCACCCCCTCCCCAAAGCAATCATTCATATTTATGAGATTTAAAGAATGTCCCCAAGGATGTGGGGATAGGGATGAAGAAAGAAATGCTGTCCCTCTTTTTTTTTTTTTGACGGCATCTCACTCTTGTTGCTCAGGCTGGAGTGCAATGGCACAATCTCGGGTCACCACAATCTCTGCCTCCCGGGTTCAAGTGATTCTCCTGCCTCAGCCTCCTGAGTAGCTGGGATTACAGGAATGTGCCAGCCCGCCAGGCTAATTTTGTTTTTTGTTTTTTTCGTTTGTTTGTTTGTTTGTTTTAGTAGAGACAGGATTTCTCCATGTTAGTCAGGCTAGTCTCCAGCTCCTGACCTCAGATGATCCGCCTCCCTCGGCCTCCCAAAGTGCGGGGATTAAAGGCATGAGCCACCTTGCCGGGCCAAGAAATGCTGTTCCTCTTTTAGGAGGGTGTTTGGTCCAGGAGATACCTGGACTACGTCCCCGACAGTGCCCTGGACTCACCAGCTGCCTCCACCTCTGCCTAGACATCTGATGAGAGTTAAGAGTTCCATGGAACCAGGCTAGAGGGTGCTGGACTGGAGGGTAGGAAGCGGTCAGCGTGTGAAGCAAGGGTTACGGGCCAGCCCACAGGTTTGGCTTGGTCTGGAATCCCTGACCTGTTTTATTACTCACCTCCTCCAAGGTTTAAGGACCTGGGAAGCTTTGTTCATGTCCCCAAAAAGGGAATGGGGTAGAGGTGGTGCCTAGGTTGAAAGATGGGGGATGCGTTGGAAAGTTCTTCCTTCCCCGTGACTCTGGGAACTCCCCACATCCACCCCTACCCTTACCTCCTGCCACAAACAACCTTATCTGAGATGTAGAAATACCATTTGGAAAAGGTCTCCCCACTGTAAGCAAGCGAAGGAGACTGGAGCCGAATGTCTTGAATGAGTCAGGTGGGTTCCAGTCTACCCGTTGCTCACACCTCATCACCTTTGGGGGCAGCGAGGGAATTGCTGGAGGCACCACTGAACCACCAGCTTGCATTTTCCTGGGAGCCATGAAGAGCTGCTTCATGTTGCCTGGAGCTGCAGATGGAGTCAGAAGCTAACTTGCTCTTCTTTGGGTCGCATTGTCCCCAGAGTGTGGTGCAAGAGGTCTGGGGCTTGGGTTGGTCCCAGGCGTGGAGGCTTGTGTGTTGGCATAGGGATTGCTGACCGTGTGGGCCAGACAGTGAGGGAGTTCCCAGCAACTCCATCTCTGGTTCTTCATCATCTTATCCCACCTGGGCCCTTCAACTCCTGTTCAAGGACCCAGTAGTTCCCCTCCTTGCTCTTCAGGCTGAGTTCAGAGATCCAGATACACTACAAAGAGATCTTGGCTGGGCATGGTGGCTCGCACCTAATATCCCAGCACTTTGGGAAGTGGAGGTGGGAGGATCGCTTGAGCCCAGGAGTTCAAGACCAGCCTGGGCAACATAGTGGGACCCCATCTCTAAAAAAAAATAAACATTTAAAAAAGTAACCAAGTGTAGTGGCACACGCCTGTAGTCTCAGCTACTCGGGAGGCTAAGGTGGGAGGATCGCTTGAGCCCAGGAGGTTGAGGCTGCAGTGAGCTATGATGATGCCATTGCATTCCAGCCTGGGCGACAGAGCAAGACCCTGACTCAAAGAATAAAATAAAATAAACAAACAAGCAACAACAATAATAACAGGCTTCTCCCCTGGCCTGGAAGCCAAGGAAACTTAACTTTTAGTCTGGCTCTACCCAGACTGAGTCACCTCAGGCAAGGCTAATCTCCTTGATTGTGAAATCAAGGGTAATCTCCTTGATTGTGAAAACAATGGGTTGAAACTGATGGTCTCTAATGGCCCCAGCAGGGGATCTAAATCCTCTGAGCTTGGTTTCCTCCTCTCCTCTGATAATTCTGGCTCCATATCCAGGTAACCTCCAGGTATTGGAATCAGATGAGAAAGAATCAGAAAACAAAGAGGGAGATGGAACTCTTGTCTTGAAGCTTGGTTTGTATAGCGAGCATACCGTGTTTAGGCAAGCTCTGTTTATGACTTGGAAGTGCAAACCACTCCTTGGTCCCACTGCTGGTCAACCTTCCCCAAACCTAGGAACCTAGGTCAGGCTTTTGTAAAAAAAAAAAAAAAAAAAAAAAAAAAAACAAAAAAACTCCAGTTAAGTCAATATCACCCCCACAGAGTAGCTGGTCTTTGTGCCCTTGGGATGTTGGTTAATGAGGCTTAATGTAGGTTATCTGAGGTGAGCAATATCATTGGCTGAAAGAGAGAGGGGGGATTTGATTGGTCGATTTGGCTGATCTGGAAGAGACAGGCCCAGAAATAGAAGTCGCTGGGACTTGGTTAGGGGGCTTTCTCTTTCGTTTTGATGGAACTCGGACAGAACCCTTTTCAAATGGTTCCTAGTCCTGGAGTGGACAGAGCCCAAGTCTCCCTATGGGGAAGAGGGGCAGAAGGAAGGAAAGGAGGGTGGGGGGTGGGGGTTGATTGGCTTAGAAGGAATGGCTCGACATTTTCTTTTTCTTTTTCTTTCTTTCTTTTTTTTTTGACAGAGTCTCTGTTGCCCAGGCTGGAGTACAGTGGCTCAACCTCGGCTCAGGCTCACTACAACCTCCACCTCGGCTTCAAAGTGGGCTCTTGACCTCAGCCCCTCCCTAGTAAGCAGCTTACAGGCATCACTGCAGCAAGCTGAGTTTTGTATTTTGGTAGAGATGGTGTTTCATCATGCTGGCCAGGCTGGTCTCAAACTTCTGACCTCAGGTGATCTACCCACCTTGGCTGAGCCACCGTGCTAGGCTGCCTTGACATTTTCTAGTGGAGCTGTCTATCTTGCTTATATTTGAATGTGTATGTCAAGAGGTGGAGGTGGGGGGATGGGGAACTGGGGCAGCAATATGGAGGATATTTGGGGTCTACACTCTCCTCCCTTTGCCCTGGCTGGGATTGTAACTGGCAG
The DNA here is from genome assembly GCF_008728515.1 of Papio anubis. Lineage (NCBI taxonomy): Eukaryota > Metazoa > Chordata > Mammalia > Primates > Cercopithecidae > Papio > Papio anubis. Next base: position 138,910,117 of record NC_044979.1, read on the forward strand.
TGTCAGGAAATGGGGGTGGGGGTGAATCCTCCACTGTTCTCTGGGAACTTTCTTGTGTACAGAGGGGAGTTTCTTTCTCATGTTGTCCTTGCAGAGGTCTTAGAGAGGTTATGGGATCCTTGAAGGAGTGTGCCTCTTTTTTTTTTTCTTCTTTTTCTTTTCCTTTTCTTTCTTTTTTTATTTTTATTTTTTGACAGGGTTTCTCTCTGTCACACAGGCGGGAGTGCAGTGGTATGATCATGGCTCACTGCAACCTTTGCCTCCTTGGCTGAAATGATCCTCCCACTTCAGCCTCCAGAGCAGCTGGGACTACAGGCCCACTGCACCACTATGCCCGGCTAATTTTTTTGTATTTTTTCTAGAGACAGAGTCTCACTATATTGCCCAGGCTGTTCTTAAACTCCATGACTCAACCAATCCACCTGCCTTGGCCTCCCAAAGTGCCGGGAGTACAGGTATGAGTCTTCGTGCCCGGCCTTCCTGTTTTGTGTGTTTTTTTTTTTAACTACCCCCAAATGCCTTTTTTCTTTTGCCTGGGTCCCTGGTTGCCGGCTGGGCCTGGAGGAGATCTGGGGCTGGTCTATGGAGAGCTCACAGGGTTCTAAGTTTCTGACTGTTAGGGAGCATCCCGTAAGAGTGGAGTGGGTAGAGCTGAGATTTCTGGAAACTGGTGGGAAGAGGGAGGGAGGTGGGAGCCCTCCATTCCCAGGGTCTGTGTGGACAGCAGAAAAGAAAGGGTGTTTGTGGGCCAGGTACAGTGGCTCACACCTGTAATCCCAGCACTGTGGGAGGACAAGGTGGGAGGATCTTGAGCCCAGGAGTTTGAGATCAGCCTGGGCAACATAGCGAGATCCCTATCTGTATTTAAAAATAATAATAAGAAGAAGTGAAGAAAGGGGCCGGTGTGGTGGTTCATGCCTGTAATCCCAGCACTTTGGGAAGCTGAGGTGGGAGGATCACCTGAAATCAGGGGTTCAAGACCAGCCTGGCCAACATGGTGAAACTCCATCTCTACTAAAAACACAAAAATTAGCCAGGCATGGCGGCACCGTGCCTGTAGTCCCAGCAACTCAGGAGGCGAAGGCAGGAGAATAGTTTGAAACTGGCAGGCAGAGATTGCAGTGAGCCGAGATCGCGACACTGCACTCCAGCCTGGGCGACAGAACGAGACTCCATCTCAACAAATAAATAAATAAATAAATAAATAAAAATAAAAGAAAGAAAGAAAAGAAAAGAAAAAGAAAGGGTATTTGTGTAGGAAGGGGCATTAGGACCGTTTGTGTGCAGGGGCCCAGATGTGGAAAGGAAGGGCTCTGATCCACGTGCTGCATTCTCTTTTTTCTGCAGGGTCATGAAGCTGGAAGCCAGCTGTGGCACAGCCACCTCAGAGGTCACTAAGCCAGAAAAGGAGGCTGCCCGAGATGCAGAGCCAAGCTCTGAAACCCGGCCACAGGAGGTGGAGGCCGAGCCCAGGTCCCGATCGGGGCCTGAGGCTGAGGCTGAGCCCCGGGGGGCCGAGTCAGGGCCTGAGGCCAAGGCCGAGTTGTCGGGGGCCGAGCCTGGGTCCAGATCGGGGCCTGAGGCTGAGGCCGAGCCATTGGACTTCGTGGTAGCCACGGAACGGGAGTTTGAGGAAGTGCTGGCCATCTCGGGGGGCATCTACGGCGGCCTAGACTACCTTCCCAGCCGCTACCACAGCTGGCTCCGGGATCCCGACCGCACGGTGGTGCTGGCCAAGCGCAACGGAGGCGTGGTGAGCCCGGGGGCAGGGCCCAGGTGACATGGGGTGAAGCCACCTGCGGGTGCGTGGACCTTAGGAAGAGGAGGATGAGAGCTTCTCCCCAGCCTTCGTCCGGATGCTGAGGAAGCGCAGGGCTTGCAGCGCGGATCCAGGGGCTATGTCAGTGAGGGTGGGGTGGAGGACTCCTAAAGCAGAGGAACCAGGGGGACAGGTGAGCACTTGGAAGTTTGAGGATCCACTGGAGGATTTTTCTGGGGGTAAAAGCAAAAGAGGTGGGGAGCAGGAGAGACAGGGTAGGCTAAGGGTGGGAGCAGGATGAGCTTAGAGTTGGGCTGGGGGAGGAGCTAAGAGGATGTGGAGCGTGGTAAACTCCCCGGGAAGGAGCCAGAGAAGGGGCGTGGCTAGCGGTCCAGGACTTGACACACTCGGAGCTGGAGCATCGCACAAGGTAGAAGGGGCCGGGCGCGTTGGCTCACGCCTGTAACCCCAGCTCTTTGGGAGGCCGAGGCTGGAGGATCACTTGAGGCTAAGAGTTCCAGACCAGCCTGGGCAACATGGGAGACCTCCGCTCTAAAAAATAAAAATAAAGAAAAAGCCGGGAGTAGGGGTGCGTGTCTGTGGTCCCAGCTACTAGAAAGGCTTGGGGGTGGGAGGCATCGCTTGAGCCCAGGAGTTTGAGGCTGTAGTGACCTGTGATCGCACCACTGCGCTCCAGCCTGGGTGAGGAGACCCTGTCCTAAATTAAAAAAAAAAAAAAAGGTGGACGAGGCCCCGGCGATTGACTGTTCTGCCGGCTCTGTAATCTGAGGCCCAAGGGCCGTGCCAACCCAGGCCTGGCCTGGTGCCCGAGTGGTGACGACGACGGAGTGCTCAGCGTGTGGGAAGTGGAGAGCCCAGTGAGCCGACAGCCCTGGCAGGGGCGGAGGCGGGGAGGGCCCCCGGCTAACGGCCTCGGTCCGCAGATCGCGCTGGAGTCGGTGAACGTGATCGACGCCGGGGAGACGGCGCTGGTGGAGGGCCTGCGCGTGGCGCCCTGGGAGCGCGGGAAGGGCGTGGCCGGGCTGCTGCAGCGCTTCTGCTCGCAGCTGGTCAAGCGACAGCACCCGGGGGTCAAGGTGGCACGGCTCACCCGGGACGACCAGCTGGGCCCCCGGGAGCTGAAGAAATACCGCCTAATCACCAAGCAGGTGAGAAGGACGGGGAACTCGGATGGCTGGGCCTCTCTGCTGGGGCACACGAGGAGACCCTCCCCACCCCCAGCAGAACACGGGCTTGCCTTCTCTGTGGGCTCTACCGAGTGGCGCGGCCCCTGAGCCTTGCCCTGGGACTCCCAGTCCTCACCAGACCTTTTGACCCAGGGGAAGCCAAACTCCCGACTCCCAGCTTGAAACCCTAGTCCTCGCTTCCCAACTTCGGGCACCCTGCCTCCCCTAGGATCCTGCCTCTGTTCAGGGACCCAAGCATCCTCCTCTGAGCCTTTGTCCTCCCTCTGCGCCTCTCCAATCCTACTGACTGATCGGCCTCCCTGGCTTTCACGTCCCTAGAGACTCGGGGACCCGCACCCTCGGTTCCCTGGCTACTCCATACTGATCCCACCTCTTCTTGGGGATCCACGTATTGGGAGCCTGTGACCCTGGTCCCTGTCTGGTACCCTTGAAACCCAGGCTTTCCCATACCCTACTCGGCCCGGAGCCCTCACAGTCGCTCCTCCGGAGGGACGCAGGTGGGAGCCGGTGGCCGTGAACTTGGGAGTGAAGATGCCTGCCGAGAGGCACCGGGCTCGCTAGCCCTCCCGCGCCGGCCCCGCGCTCACTCGTGCCCCCCGCAGGGCATCCTTTTGGTCCGATTCAACGCGTCCGCGCTGCTGGCCGGTCTGAGCGCGCGGCTGGCGGCTCTGCGGACCTCCGGCACCTTCTCACCGCTGCCCACCGAGGCCGTGTCCGAGGCAGGCGGCGACGTGGCACGCCTCCTGCTGTCGCCCTCCGTGCAGCGTGAAGTGCTTCCGGGCGGGACCATCATCCAGGACTGGCAGCCCTACCGGCCTAGCGAGAGCAACCTGCGCCTGCTGGCGGCCAAGGGCCTGGAGTGGCGCGTGGACAGCCGCGCGCGCCCGCGCGTGCTCACACTGTGCACGCGCCCCTTCCCCATCCCGCACGGAGGGGACGGCACTTGGCGCTATCTCAACATCGACGCCTTCGGCAGCGACGGCGCGCAGGTGCAGAGCCAGCTGCTGTGGCACCTGCAGCGCCAGGCCCCGCGCCTCGCCGGCCTCAACGTTATGTGCCAGCTCTTCCTGGAGCCCCAGCTGTGGTCGCAGCTGGCTGACTTCTGCCAGGCCGGGCTGGGGTTGGAGCTGGTGAAGGGTTATACTGAACAGTACCTGCTGGAGGCCGATATCTGAGGCCTCTCCTCTGGCGGGGAATGGGAAAAAGAAGTACTTTGGACCCGCCCCCTTCCACAGTTTCCCCCACCAGCCTCTCTCCTGCCATTTCCGACGCTGCATCCCCTGGGAAGTCCCCTCTGAGTCCTGCCCTCCTGCCGTTACCGGCGCAGGTCCCCCCACTCTGTCCCTTTTCCCCTTACTATCTTGCCTCTAGCTCCCCCAAACACCATTGCCCATTCCCTGACCTGAACTTGCCGACTATTGGGTGTGGGGTGGAGGTGGGGGCCTTGAGTTGCTATTATCCACCCTTTTCCCAAAGAACTGGTCCCTGCACAGGCTTCAGAGTCCTTCCTTCCTTCTCCATCACCTCAGCCCGGGCGTGAACTCCCCCTTTCCTGGCTTCTCCCTTCTGCCCCCTCCCGTGGAAGCGCTCAGGATTGTGTGGGATGCCAATTCACATTTCTTTTCTTCCTCCTGCCCTTTCTAAAGCCCTAAAAACTGGCCCTGCACTGCCCTCTCCACCTCAAGCCCCTCCCCCCGCTCAAGTGCCAGATATTTGCTCTGGTGCCAGAGATCAGTGCCCTCTCCCCAATTCTCTTTAGCCTCCCATCCTCATCCTCTCTGGATCTCTACCATGCTTAACATCACAGTGCCCATTTTTCTGTCCCTGTTTCTCTTCCTATCACCAGCCCAGTGTGCAATCCAGAGAGAGAGAGAGAGAGAGAGAGAGAGAGAGAGATCCTGTAAAATGAAATGTATTTAGATTGCTCCCCCATTTGAGTCCTTGTTCATCTTGTGATGCACTTTCTGAGCCTGCCTCTCTCACTGGGGTTCCCTCCAGCTTTGCACAACGTTGCTATTTCGCAGGCTCCCCCGTGCCCCAGCTCACCCGGGAGCGGGGATGGTGTGGTTCTGGCTGGAGAGTTTGGTACAGTGGAGGGCAGGTCCCTCAGCCTGGCATAGGGGCTGTCTCCTGGTTCCAACCAGGCCGCCTTCTAGTGCAACTGGAATCCCCACCTCCTGGTATTTCTGGACACCACTCCCTTCCTCTGGATCATTTATGCTTTTAGAACTTTGAGAGTCTTCTATTTAATTGCAAGTAGTAACAGCTGCATCTGCACAGCGCTGTCTCCAATACTGGTTCCCCACATCAAAGGCAGAGGGAGAAAACAGAAGGCTGGGAAAGATCAAAGTGACTTCTAAGTCATTCATAGTAGCTAGGAGCCTCCCAGTGAAAAGAACCCAGGTGTCCCAAGCCTAGAGCATGACCTAGAACTTCACTCTGTGTGATGATGTTAGCTTGAGCAATGCATAGGTGCTAGGAGAATGTTGGCAGTGAGTTCGGGGTTCGCTGGGGATGGGATCCAAGATGTGGGCAGAGGTGGACACCAGCAGGTGGAAGAATGTAGACAAGGTGGGGGAGGAGGGGCAACCGCCGCTTCGCCACTTGCCCCAGCTCTGGTTTTGCTACTGTGCTGCTCTGCTTGGCTGCCTCCTGTGCCTGGCCACGCTGCCACCCTCCTTGTCAAGGTGACCATGACTGTATGACAATAAAATGGACCTTTTGGCCACCCTCTGTGTCTGTTTCACTTCCCAGTGAAGAGGAATGAGACACATTATCTTCCCTTTTCCCCAGCAGCCTGTATCAGAGAGGATCTCTAAGCCCTGTGGCAATGGGGCTAATGACTCCCCAGGGAGAGGGGGGAGGTGGGGAGGGGTTCTGGGGAGGGCTGCCGGCTGTGCGCCCCTACCCCACCCCTGCCAAGTGGAGGAAAGAAGCCGCTGCTCAGGACCGAGGTGGGCAGCGGCGCGGCCTCCTGACTTGCCCTGGGCCTCGCTTTTCCCTGGACCTGGGAGTCGGCAGCTACCCAATTCTGTGGCATCCAAGTCCCTCTTGGCATCCAAGACCAGCTTCCATCAGCCAGGATCCAGGCCTCTAACCCCCCAGTTCCAGACTCGCCCGTGGCCAGCCGGGCTTGCTTTCCCCTTTTCTAGGTGGGCAACCCGTGGTGGGTGGAGGAGGTGGAGAGAGCCTGGGCACCGCCCCCGCGAGCCTGCTCTGGATCTGCGGAGACTGCGATCCCCCAAAGTAACACGCGGGGGCGCCAGGACGTGCGCGGACGCGGGCGAGGCAGCACAAGGTGGTTTTCGTCCGTGTGAGTGTGTTCGTGGGCGTCTTTGTGTGTCTGCGTTTCTGTACATGTGTGCACGAGTCAGGGGGTGTCTGGGTGGGATGGATTCGGGACAACGTGCCTGGTGTACCCCAGAATCAGGTACCTCAAGTGGTTTTTTTCTGTTGTTTGTTTTTTGATGAGGACGATGCTTGATATGTTACTATGTACGTGTGGACGGGGAGGCAGGCGACTTGTGTGTATTGTCGAGTGTGCACAGCGCAGCCTGTGAGTCCCTGCAACCGTGTCTTGGATTTCTGAAGTCGCATTCCTTGAGGGTTTTGGCGCCCCTCCCTCCACCTGGTAAAAGGAATGAATGAGAACACTTAGAGCACATCTCCATTGCCCTGCACACATCTCCAGCCTAGGTCTGGGTAACTGCTAGGCTAGGTGTGACATTGTGTTTGTGTAAGTGGGTGTGTCTCCGAATCTCAGTGTGATTCTGTAGGACAGTGTGTTGTGTGTGTGACAGGTGGAAGTTGCAAGAGGCTGGTTCAGGATGATTGAAGTGGTTTTCTTTCTCTTGGTGGGTACCACCTTGATGGTGTGTGTGTGTTTCTGTGTGTATTTGAGTGTGTGTGTGTGTGTCTCTCCAGTGGCTCTCTCCTCGTGTCTCTCCCCATCTCTGTCTCTTTCTCTCTCTCTTTCTTGGTGACTCATCTCTGCGGCGTTGCCCTCCCCCGCTTGCTGGGTCTCCCCTCCCCCACTCAGGAGTGGGTGGGGGTCTGAGGGCGAGTGGGACCTAGGCACTAAAAATCAGGGTGGGCATCGCCTTCCCATCACTCATCATTCCAGACCCTCCCCTAGCCCCCAGCCCACCCCTCAGTCCCTTCCCCAGGACTCCCCAGCTCTGGGATGGGGAGGGGATAGGGCAATATTTTAAATGGGGCAATTTTCAGGGGGCCTTCAGCATCTTCTGTAAGTTCAAAGTGGAGACCCCTTCCCCTCTCATAAAGTGGCCCCTTCCTGCCTGCCCCTCCACCATGGCTGACGCAGTTAAAGGCTGCAGAGGTGAGTCACCGGTTAGGGGGAGGGGGAGGAGAAGAGGGGAACGGTGAGCTTCGGGGTCCACAAGCCCCTGCTCTCTTTCTCTCCCAGACCTTCCCAGAGGAAAGACCCAGTGCTCTTCCTCACTCTCCTGGTTTTCCAAATCTTCAGCTTGGATTCCTACGATGCTGGATCCCATCTTCTCCAGCTACCCTCTTGGAGGGAGATTCAGAAACAAATACAAAGAGAGATGATGGATTCACACAAACAAGTCAGAGCCAATACCAGGCATCCCCAACCAGGTCCCCATATCGGCTCTGCCTTTTCCAGCACTCTGTCTCTCCCACTCTCTTCAGTTCTCTTTCTTTTTCTACTGTCTCCCTCCTTTCCCCACCCCAAGAACCTGTGCCCAGTCCAGAAGCCCCTAGAGGCAGCAGGGTATGAAGGACACAGCTCACCCCCAGTAGAGGGGGGGAGTGTGTGAATGAGCTGACCCAGTAGGGAACTGGGATGGAGAGTGGCAGAAACAGAATGAGTCCAGAGGCCATGCAGACAGAGTCAAGACCCAGATTGTGGAATCTCCAAGCTTTTGGTGCCCCAGGCATTCACATCCACCCCGTCCCTCACCACAGGATGACTGGAGCCTTGAGGATGCTGATTTCTGAGAAGTTCTCCTGGGCTTTTGAACTTAAGTGCAGGAAGGGAGGGATGGGGAGTGGGGGCATGTGTGTGCTTACACATACATTGTTGTGTGCCACCAAGCCAGGCACACTTTTTGGACACCAACGGATGCCCAGAACTGGGTGTGCTCAAAGACTCCAAACTGCACGGGCATACAGGCATGCAGAAGAGATAAGAACCCCCCAACACACACACACATGCACACACACCTGGAAGCACACACAATCACAGCCACACAGACCGGAATAGAACATCACGTAGTTAAATTGGAAACACGACCATGCCCATCCACTCTTGATCTGATTAAATGCACAATTGCTTCCCCCAATTCCCTTTATTTTTCTCCCCACTCCCAGCCATGTATCTCATTCATCTCCACACACACATAAACACACATGCACAAGCCACGTACATGTACACGCAGGTGTGTGTGCACACACAAGCCCACAGGCAAATACAGTTTCTCTAGGTGCCTGTCTCCTCTCCTCTTGCAACTTGGTCTCTAATCCCCATCAGCTACTCAGTCAGCCCCCTTGGCTGGCTCCCTCCCCTCTCCCTTCTCTCTTGGATGGCTTCCCCTCCCCCTCTCCAGATGTCTGAGCCATCTCTCTCTGATTCATCCTCCTCAGGAAGGTAACGTGACCCCCTCCCCATCCCACTGCTCTCTGTATCCAGGCTGGGAAGATGAAGGGGAGATGGGGGGCAGGGAGAGGAAGGAGGGGAGGCCGTGGCTAGTTGTGTGTGGGGATGGGAGGCATTGCCTCGGGGTCTCCTATCCCCTCTTTTCCCTCCTTTCTTTGGAATTTCCACTGTCACCTTGGTTCTCAGTTTTTTTTTTTCTCCTTTAGCTTGCTCCTTCTACCTGTTCCAGATCCCTTCATTCCTTCCTCCTCCCCTGCCATCTCTTCTCTCTTTTCTCCCTCTCCACTCCTCCCCATTTCTTTCCCCGCAGAGCTGATGGGCTTTCTTCTGGGAAAGTCGAGCCACTGATGGAAGCGAGAAGCCACTGCTGGTTATAGAGAGAAAGCACGTGAGTGTGTGTGTAGGGAGGGGGAGGTTAGAAGGAGGGTCAGTGCCAGGAAGAGGTGAGGAGGGGGGCGAGGACCATTTCTGAAAGAGTCTCTAAGCCCCTGACAGGCAGCCCTGACCTCGGTTTCCAGAGTCTCAGGGTGCGGGTGCCCTGCGTGTGCCCACGAGCACCCCTGTGTCCGCAGTTCGTGTGTGTTTGGCGTGTGTCATTGTCATTCCCCCCTTCCCTGCCCACGCCCCCGCACGCTCTCTGCCAGCACCGCAGCCCCCTCCAGGCTTCCTCCCTCCCTCCCCTTCATTCCTGCAGTGGCTGCCCCCCTTGCCACCCTCTCCTCTCCCCTGCCCCCTCCCCATTTCCGTCCTCCCCCCCACCCCCGCCCACGGCTGGTCTCCCTTCACCGGACCCAGCTCGCTGATGGATTCTCTTTGCGCAAATCTGTGCGTCATCGCCCCCCACCCCCGGAACCTCTAGCTGTCCAAGCCCCCAGCCCCAACCTCTCTGGCAGGAGATACGGTCGAAGGGGCTGGCGGCAGAGAGGGGCTATCTCTGACGTTGCAGGCCCCCCTCCCATCGCGTTCAAACCTTCCCTTTAAGCGGTGGAGAGAGCTGGAGTTGAGTCACCCCCCACCTGCGCAACCCCCTCCCCACCTGGTCTGGTCTCGCCCTCCAAACGTCCTTGGGGGAGGGGAGCGGCAGGAGGGAAAGCGACGGGGGAGGGTGGGAAGAGATGGGCTAAGGAGGCACAGCAGGGGGCCTTGACACAAGCGGCAGTCAGGGGACAGAAGGACAGACACACCTTTTTCTCCAGACACAGCACGGGTCGTGAAACAGACACGACCCAGAGGCACACACATGCTCATTCTTTCCCCCTTCTCTTCCGACTCGGACCCTTCCCGATGGGATTACCAAAACCGCAAGATCCACCCATCTGACCCTGCCAGGGGGCTGCCACCCGCACCGCTGATCCGCGGACAGCGCCTGCAGGCGCGCAGATCTGTCCCTCCGCGCTCAGGTTCATGCTGTCCTTGGGCGCGTGGTCTTGGGGTAGGGAACCCGCCCCCTCCTCGGCTCTTGAATCTTTATCCTTCCCCTCCCCAGTATTGATCTCCCACTGGTGTCCAGTCAGACGCTGGGGCTGCCCTTTTTCTATTCCACTCAGCAACGCGGGCTCCATCCAGCAGCTCCAAGTTGCTCTGCAACCCACCCTCCCGCCTTCCAGCGCCTCTGCACCCACCCTTCCATTCATTCTCCCATTCATTCATTCATCCTTTTCTCTTCGTCCCTCCTTCATTCATTCATAGCCCCCCGCCCTGCCCGCTTCAGCATTTCATTCATTCATTCATTCATTCATTTCCCGGAGCTCCGCTAGCGCACACCCCTTCAGCCGAAGGCCCGAGCGCGCAGGCGCAGGCCGGGAGAGGCAGGCACCCTCCAATCATAGGGCGTCCTCCCTCCGCCGGGCGCCCGCCCGCTTCCCCATGAATGAACATTGACGTCAATGGGGAGGGGCGCGCCCACGTGACCCCGCGCGCTCCCCTTTATAAGGCTGTGGAGGCGCGGGCGCTGTCCAGCGTGCTGAAGCCGGAGCGAACGAGCCGCCCGAAGCCGCGCCGACCCAGCTGAGCCCAGCCCACGGGACGCCAGACCTCGCCCGTCGCTCGTATCCCGGCCACCGCTCCGAGCCGAGGCGGACGCGTCCCGATCTTCCCCTGTCCCCACCCCGCCCCGACCCTCCTCTCCACCTCTCGCGTCGTGACACCAGCTGGTAAATACTCCGCTGTCCGTCCCTCAAACCCTCGGCAGCCGTGGGCGTGAGGGAGGGTTCTCTCTCCTCTCGATGCGGGTGTTGCAAACACAGCAGGGAGCCCCCTGGTAAGGGTCCCCAGTAAACGGGGGAGTCGCAGCTTTTTCTCTCGCTGCTGAAGTCGCCCACGCACCATCCGGGGAGTCCTACGGGGAGGGAGCAGAGATTTTTTTTCCCCCATATTGCTGCTGCTTAGTACGTGGGCGATGGCAGTGAGATGGCTCAGGGAAGGGGGCGAGGAGACCCTGGGTAAGCGAGGGCTTCGGTGGTTATTTTCCCATTTACACGGCTCCAGAGATCGGCACAACATCTTCCTCCTTTGCTCCTAAACGTTCCTCTTCTGGGTAAGGTTTGGGGGATCAGGGAAGCCCCGGGTTTCCTGCTGAAAGGTGGGGGAAGGGAACGTAGACCTAGAGAGGGGAATTCTTACAGAAATCCTCTTTTTTTGGTCCCTTCTATTTTTCAGTCTCCGGCAGCCCCTTGGTCATGAAAGCCCTCAGATTGTCGGCTTCGGCCCTCTTCTGCCTTCTGCTGATCAAGGGGTTAGGGGCAGCACCCCCGGGTCGCCCTGAGGCGCAGCCTCCTCCCCTCAGCTCTGAGCATAAAGAGCCGGTAGCCGGGGACGCAGTGCCCGGGCCAAAGGATGGCAGCGCCCCAGAGGTCCGAGCCGCTCGGAATTCCGAGCCGCAGGACGAGGGAGAGCTTTTCCAGGGCGTGGATCCCCGGGCGCTGGCCGCGGTGCTGCTGCAGGCACTCGACCGCCCCGCCTCGCCCCCCGCACCAAGCGGCTCCCAGCAGGGGCCGGCGGAAGAAGCCGCTGAAGCTCTGCTGACCGAGACCGTGCGCAGCCAGACCCACAGCCTCCCGGCGCCGGAGAGCCCGGAGCCCGCGGCTCCGCCTCGCCCTCAGACTCCGGAGAATGGGCCCGAGGCCAGTGATCCCTCCGAGGAGCTCGAGGCGCTAGCGTCCCTGCTCCAGGAACTGCGAGATTTCAGTCCAAGTAGCGCCAAGCGCCAGCAGGAGACGGCGGCAGCAGAGACGGAAACCCGCACGCACACGCTGACCCGAGTGAATCTGGAGAGCCCGGGGCCAGAGCGCGTGTGGCGCGCTTCCTGGGGAGAGTTCCAGGCGCGTGTCCCGGAGCGCGCGCCCCTGCCGCCCCCGGCCCCCTCGCAATTCCAGGCGCGTATGCCCGAAAGCGGGCCCCTTCCCGAAACCCACAAGTTCGGGGAAGGAATGTCCTCCCCCAAAACACACCTAGGCGAGGCACTGGCACCCTTGTCCAAGGCGTACCAAGGCCTGGCCGCCCCGTTCCCCAAGGCGCGCCGGCCGGAGAGCGCACTCCTTGGCGGCTCGGAGGCGGGCGAGCGCCTTCTCCAGCAAGGGCTGGCGCAGGTGGAGGCCGGGCGGCGGCAGGCGGAGGCCACGCGGCAGGCCGCGGCGCAGGAAGAGCGGCTGGCCGACCTCGCCTCGGACCTGCTGCTCCAGTATTTGCTGCAGGGCGGGGCCCGGCAGCGCGGCCTCGGGGGTCGGGGGCTGCAGGAGGCGGCAGAGGAGCGAGAGAGCGCAAGGGAGGAGGAGGAGGCGGAGCAGGAGAGACGCGGCGGGGAGGAGAGGGTGGGGGAAGAGGATGAGGAGGCGGCGGAGGCGGAGGCAGAGGCGGAGGAGGCGGAGAGGGCGCGGCAGAACGCGCTCCTGTTCGCGGAGGAGGAGGACGGGGAAGCCGGCGCCGAGGACAAGCGCTCCCAGGAGGAGACGCCGGGCCACCGGCGGAAGGAGGCCGAGGGGGCAGAGGAGGGCGGGGAGGAGGACGACGACGAGGAGATGGACCCGCAGACGATCGACAGCCTCATTGAGCTGTCCACCAAACTCCACCTGCCAGCGGACGACGTGGTCAGCATCATCGAGGAGGTGGAGGAGAAGCGGAAGCGGAAGAAGAACGCCCCTCCTGAGCCCGTGCCGCCCCCCCGTGCCGCCCCCGCCCCCACCCACGTCCGCTCCCCGCAGCCCCCGCCCCCGGCCCCCGCCCCCGCTAGAGACGAGCTACCGGACTGGAACGAGGTGCTCCCGCCCTGGGATCGGGAGGAGGACGAGGTGTACCCGCCAGGGCCGTACCACCCTTTCCCCAACTACATCCGGCCGCGGACACTGCAGCCGCCCTCGGCCTTGCGCCGCCGCCACTACCACCACGCCTTGCCGCCTTCGCGCCACTATCCCGGCCGGGAGGCCCAGGCGCGGCGCGCACAGGAGGAGGCGGAGGCTGAGGAGCGCCGGCTGCAGGAGCAGGAAGAGCTGGAGAATTACATCGAGCACGTGCTGCTCCGGCGCCCGTGACCGCCCCCCCGGCCCCGCCCCCGCGCGCCCCCGCCGCGCGCGCCGCCGCCCCCCTCCGTGTCGCCCGCTCCCCCTCGGTGTTTGCATGCGACCCGGCCCCGCCCCTCGGCCCCGCCCCCGTCCCCGGGCTGCGCCGGGACCTGCCAGACCCCCTTCCCGGGTCCAGAGCCCGAACTCCCAGAGCTCACCCGCGGGTGACCCGGGGCCAGCCCAGGACGGCGGGTGGTTTGTGCGAGTTCCCTCCCCACGCGGGGCCCCAGCCCCATCAAGTCCCTCTGGGGACGTCCCCGTCCGAAACCGGAAAAAGCAGTTCCAGTTAATTGTGTGAAGTGTCTGTCTCCAGCCCTTCGGGCCTCCCACGAGCCCCTCCAACCTCTCCAAATCGCTGTGAATTGACCCCTTCTTTCCTTTCTCTGTTGTAAATACCCCTCACGGAGGAAATAGTTTTGCTAAGAAATAAAAGTGACTATTTTATTAGGACTTTGTTCTCGGTTATTCACCCGTCCCCTTGGGCCTGTGTGGTCCTTCCCAAGGGGCGGTGAGGGAAGCGCCAGCCACAGTCCCCATGTCCTCCTGCTTCCTGCCCCCAAACTAAGGCGAGGGGTAAGTGGGGAAAGTCTGAAACTGTTTTTAGAGGAGGATATGGCTTGCACCCATTAAAAAACCCGAAATTCCACTTCCAGCTTGGGGGATGGTGGGAAAGTCATCTTTCCCCAGGGCTTGACAGAGAAAGGCCCAGCGGAATGCAATAAAAGAGCCAATTGTCTGCGATGAGTCCAGCCACCTCTGATTCAAAAGAAAAAGGCGACCCGCAGAAGGTGCCACAGCTCTGGGCACCACTCGGCTCCTTCTTCCCAAGATCCTGGGGCCACACGGGTAATGCCAGAGCTTCCTGTTTTCACCCACCCACCTCCCTCTACTGCTCCCTAAATTCCTGGTCCTAGGTACTTTGCAAGAAATGCGGGGAGGAGGGGGTGGCAGCCACAGGGACACCCTGGCTAAAGCCACTTCTTAGCTTTTTTTTTTTTTTTTTTGAGACAGGGTCTCACTCTGTTGCCCAGGCTGGAGTGCAGTGGTGCAATCACAGCTCACTGCAACCTCGACTTCCTGGGCTCAGGTGATCCTCCTACCTCAGCCTCCTGAGTAGCTGAGACTACAGGTGTGCACCATCATGCCCAGCTAATTTTTGTATTTTTTTTGTAGGGATGGGGTTTTGCCATGTTGCTCAGCTGGTCTGGAATTCTGGGTTCAAGCGACCTGCCCACCTTGGCCTCCCATCTTAAGCCTTTTCTAATCACAGGTACTTGTGAACTGATTCAAATAAAACTAAACTGGGCAAATGAAATCGCCCATAACAGACCCGCATCCTGAAGAGTTGTTCCTCCTTTCGTAAAGGCAGCTCAGGGAGTTGGGGGCAGCCTGTTTGGAGACTCATTGGGCATTAAAATCCGTTTAAGGTAGGGTGGCCAGATAAAATACAGGAAATGGAAATTTGAAATTCCAGATAGACAACAGATGAAGTTTTAGAGTTCAATGTGTCCCAAACATTGCTGGGACACATGTATCCCCAAAATGATTTGTGTATCTGAAATTCTCATTTAACTGCGTGCTCTCCCTTTCTTCCCAAGGCTGGCAGGATCCCCTTGGCCTCCCGATGATGCCAGCAGCCCTGCCTTCCTTCATGGAGCCCGAGGCCAGCAAAGTCCAGAAATGCTTTTCCTTTTATTTCAGAAGAAAGGAAATAAAGGCAGACACTTCCCCCTCCCCACCCCTCCCAGCTCCTGCCTCACCCAGAACTGGAGTGAAAGAGGGACAAGACCAGGACCAGGGTCCCATAAAGCTCGCCCTTCCCCCAACCCTTCCTTCCCTCAAAGTGGCAAGGTTAGAAAAAAATTAACTATGTTGTTCCTCCCTGGCACTGGATAGAAGCCCCACTGCAGCCAAGGAGAAAGAGAGGGGTCTGGCTCCCCTCCCAGGCAGAGAAGCCGCCCTGGCTGGCTAGGGGGAGGGTGGAGGTAGGTTACGGGGCAGAGAGGAAGAGAAGTGCCCTGAAAACCTTTTCCCTTTAACCTGACATATTTATATATTTACAGTTATTAGGGAGGGAAGGACATCAGTTCTGCAAAGGCAGGGAATAAAAGCCAAATAGCACCCCCATCTGGGTCACATTTTCCTGCCTCCTAGCTCCTAAAACCTTTGGTGGGTAAAGGGGAAAGTGGAGGTAGGGGGTGGAGGGAGGGAATGTTTGAAGGGCCTGAGCCCACAGCTCACTCTGAAAGAAGGTGAGGCAGCAGAGGAGGGGCAGCCGAGTCCCACCAAGAATAGGGGCCTGGGCAGAGGAGAAGCAGCCGTTCCCGCCATGCTGCCAGGACCCCATCGCCATGCCCCAGCCCAGCGGGGGCTATGCCAGACCCATCTCCTCCAGCACACTCCGCGGCGACTCATCCTCCTAAGGCAGAGACAGACAGAGGGTGACGCACAGACACCAGGAGAGGCCGACAGGGTGGGCAAGACAGCAGTCACGAGGAAGAGTCAGACGGGGGAGGCACAGACACGGGGGAGGGGGAGAGAAGCCAATGTGAGCCCAAGGCTGGACCAGCGAGCCCTTCAGGGGGTGCCCACCAGCCTCCCAGGGCCAGCCCCAGAGCCAGCCAACGGTGGCAGGTGGGGTCCAGGTTGAGTCCGTCACCACCCAGAGAGCCCAAAGCTGGGAGCTTGGTGAGCAGGGGCCCCGCCTTGACACCTGGGAGTAAAGGGAGTGAAGCCGGGACAAGGAGGTGGGGGATCTTTCTGGGGCCCTGGGGGGTACAGATGGCTGGGTCCTGTTTTTCAGAGTCGGGTGAGGCAGTGGGAGGTGAGTGCCAGGTCCCCGAGGGAAGGTGAACGAGGCAGCAGGGAGATGTGTCATTAGGGTCTGAGCGCAACACTGGTGACACGGTGGGTGTGTGTGCCAGGCCATGTGTGTGTGTGCCAGGGTGCGTATATGCGAGTGTGTGGGAAGGTGAAGCTCAACCAGTGAGGTGGCAAGTTCAGCTCTGCCCTCTCTCCCACTGCAGAGATGAGCCCCCCCTCACCCCCCATCTCTCCCCCTCCTCAGAGCCAGCTCAGGCCGGGCTCGCTCATCACTGCAGATTCCGGTGACTCATCTCCCTGCACCAGGGCTCGGTGATGGCACAGCAGAGAGGGGGCAGGCAGTAATGGGGTGAGAGCGGGGGCGCTGGGGAGCAGGGAGAACCAACATCCAGGTGCCCTCTGCCCCAGCCCCCAAATCCCCATAGCCTTTTCCTCCTGAGATGCAGAGGCTTTGGAGTATGTGTGTGTTGAAAAAAAAAAAAGAGGGGTGGGGGAAGAAACCAGGGAAGAAAAGAATGACCTACCAGGTGCCCCTTCTCCAATTCTCCAAGCAACCCTTAACTCCAAAGCAAACCCTTAACCCCTTGGCGTTAAGCCTTGCTCAGAGAATTGGACAAAGGAGACTGGGTGGCCATGAGACATCTGGGAGCTTGGGGGAAGGACAGAGCTTGGAATGAGGGGTGCACAGGTGGGCTATCTGCCACCCTACCTCCCACCCCATGGGGTCAGGGCTTGAGGGTAAGCTGGAGAGCCGGGCGTAGTGGGGGTCAGATACCACAGGAAGGGGGGCCCTTGGTGACGATGGGCAGGGCAGGCAGGGCGTCCAGGGGAGGGAAGGCCCTGTCCACCACTGTGAGCTTCCTCCTCCTCCTCACTGTCCCTGGCCCATACCTCCTGCAGTAGGTCAGCCTGCTCGATGGCTTTCAGTACACTCTTCTTGGAGGTGTCCTGGACATCCCCCCCCATCAAAAACTCATCCAGGATGAAGTAGGCCTTCTCAAAGTTGAAGATGATGTCCAGCTCACACACCTGGGAGGGCGGGGAGAGGCTGAGTTGAGCATGGAGGGTCAACTGGAGCCACTTCCTTTTCTAGACAATGCCTCCCACCTTGGGTTCTGCCCTCAACCCCCAAGCCTTAGTAGTTGGTTCAGCTTTTTCACTTTTTTTGTTTTGTTTCGTTATTTTGTTAGAGACAGGGTCTCTTGTTCTGTTTTCCAGGCTGGAGTGCAGTGGCATGATCATAGCTCACTGCAGCCTCGAACTCCTGGGCTCAAGTGATCCTCCTGCCTCAGCTTCCTGAGTAGCTGGGACGACAGGTGCACGCTATCATGCCCAGCTAATTTTTAAAATATTTTGTAAAGACAAGGTCTTGCCATGTTGGCCAGGCTGGTCTCGAACTTCTGGCCTCAAGTGACCCACCTGCCTCGGCTTCCCAAAGTGCTAGGATCACAGGCATGAGCCACCGCACCTTGCCTTGGATCAGTTTTTTCCCTCTTCCTCTTGCCTCTTTCCTCCTGATCATGAAACATTAGTTGCTTCATCTACCCTTGCCTGTGGTTCCCCTTGCCTTCCCCACAAAATCTGTGACGTTGTTCCCACCAAAGGTTGCGGTAGCCCCGCTTCCTAGACACCATGGGGCAGGGAAGGAGAGAATTCTGGACCATGGGGTGGAAGACTTGAGTTCCAAGCAGGGCTCTGCCACTAACCATCTAGCTAAACATGTCCTTAAACATCTGTAAGTCTCAGTTTTCTGGCCTCAAAAATGGAGATACCAACACCTACTGCTAGGATGGGATAAGGAGCAAACAAGAGGACCCAAAAGCATTTTATAAATGTTAAGTGGGACACAAATTATGGAGTTATTACGACACCCCATCTAAGATCTGAGCTATCCCTCAGATAAGTTAATTCAGAATCTCTGATAGTAGAACCTGGACATTGTTATTCAAAAAAATTCTCCAGAAAATTCCAATGCAAATCCAAGATCAGGAACCAGTGATAAAAATCTGAATATGGGGCCAGGTACAGTGGCTCATGCCTGTAATCCCAGACTTCGGGAGGCTGAGGTGGGAGGATCACTTGAGCCCCAGAGACTAGCCTGGGCAACATAGCGAGACCCCATCTCTAAAAAAAAAAAAAATACAAAAATTAGCTGGGCGTAGTGGTGTGCACTTGCAGTCCCAGCTCCTCAGGGTACTGAGGCAGGAGGATGGCTTGAGCCCAGAGGTTAAGGCTGCAGTGAGCTATGATTGTGCCACTGCACTCCAGCCATAGGACGCATTCCTCCAGGTGACGGGGTGAGGCTCTGTTTCTAAAAAAATAAAAATTTAAACTAAACAAAAAATCTGAACTTGGTCTCTGTGTGAAAAGTCCGAGCTAAGCTCTAAGTGGAGATTAACTGCCTGATCCTGCCCCCACTCTCCCCACTCAGGGACGATTATGGGACATGGTTAATAGGCTTAAAGCTTAAAAAGGGAAATTAATTACTGTTCTTATTGCTCCAACTTCACCTCTCCCCTGAGACTTCCAGAGCAGAGACTGGAGGTGCCTCAAAGTTTGGTAGATTACCAAAGGGGATTGCTGGGAATGGAAACTGGTGGGCAGAGGAGACTTACACTGCCAAAGTATTTGTCTAAGAGCTCCACGTATCGGTGGATCAGCTCCAGTGTGATGAGCTCATTGTCTTGGCCCTCGATGGCGCAGCAGAAGTAGAGGCTGGCATATCTGTGGAGAGGAATGCATGAGACATGCTATAAGCTTGCTTCAGGACCCAGGCATTCTGGGCTCAAACCTCCCACCAGCCTGGGGGTGGTCTGTGCCCTGGCTGGCCACAGGTGGGGTGGCCCCAGGGCATGTAAAGAGTAACTCACTTGCCTCTTTGTGCTGTCTTTAAAACACGCAAAGAATGCACGCTTTTTCCTTCCTGCCCTCTGACCTCCTAAGTCTGACTCAGCAAAAACCTGAGCCAAGTAATTTACCTGCTCCGAAGAGAAGGAACTGGAAAGGGTGTGTGCGCGTGTGTGTTAGGAAAAGTAGGGCAGGACCGACTGCAAGGGACATGTGCGGTGGGGCAAGATAGGGCCCAAAGGGACACGTGAGTGAGGCAGGTGTTGCGCGTGAGCAAAACCAAGTGGTAAACAAGAACTTATTTAAGAGTTTGGGGGGGAAAAAAAAGGAAGCTGACATTCATCACTGTCCTCCAGAGGTCCTCAGCTCCCAGGTCTACCTGACCTAAAGGATGACCATTTCTCAGCCATTTTAACCCACTGCCCAACTCGAATCTAGGCAGGTCTGAAAGTAGGTGGGGAGTCACCTCTTATAGACAACTTTGAGGTCCCTCCACTCCAGGAAGCTGCACATCTTGGGCTTGCGAGCCAGGACAACCTGCATAAGCTCCCGCACCATCTTCTTCCGTTCCTTGTCCGAAGTGGCCAGGTACCATTTTTGCAGCCGCAGTTTTCCCTGCCGGCTGAATAGCAGCATGAATCGCATCTGCGGGGGATGGGAGGGCAGAACCAAGGGTAAACACATATTCCCCAAACTCATCCCGGCTAATTCTTCTCTACTTTCTTCCAACATCCAGCCCCTTGCTCTCAATGCTGGGTATTTCCACCAGCAGGGGGAAGTCAGAGCTTCTGAGTCCATCATTTGGGTTCAAATCCTGGCTCTACTAGTTATGCAGGGCCTTGGGCCAATTACTACTGTAAGTCTCTGGGCCTCAGTTTCCTTATCTGTAAAATGGACATCGTACCTGCCTTGCACAGTTGTTGAGACTAAATGAGTTAATATATGCAAGTCCCTAACACAGGCAGGCAGTATAACATGTTAGCTATTATTATTATTTTTGAGACAAAGTCTCTCTCTGTCGTCTCTCTCTGTCGTCTCTCTCTGTCACCCAGGCTGGAGTGCAGTGGTGCGATCACTGCTCAGTGCAATCTCCGCCTTCTGAGTTCCAGTGATTCTCCTGCCTCAGCCTCCTGAGTAGCTGGGATTACAGTCATGTGCCACCACACCCAGCTAATTTTTGTATTTTTAGTAGAGATGGGGTTTTACCACGTTGGCCAGGCCCTGGTCTCGAACTCCCGACCTCAGGTGATCCGTCCACCTCGGCCTCCCAAAGTGCTGGCATTACAGGTGTGAGCCACTGCACCCGGTTGTTAGTTACTATTATTATTACCATGATTCCCTGACCTCTTGCTTACTGGTTCTGCTTTCTAAAGGTAAGTAAAATGCCTAGCAGAGCGACAAGAAACCAGTAACCAATGCCAAAGAAATGCCTGTTCTCTTCCACCCTCTCTCTATCCACCACCGTGCTGAAATCTGGTATTTTGTCCCTGGAGAAGCTACCTCAATTTTCCACCCCATCATAACCATAAGATCTTAATGATATCCCAAACACACCACCCTCCAGTGCCAGGGGTATCCTCCTCTGCAGTATGTATTTCCAACACCACACAGGGTATGGAGATGCCCAAATCCCACCTTCCTCTCTGCGGGCACCCAGATGTCTTTGACATTTCTCTTTAACTTTTCTCCCTTTTAGGGTGCCTCCTGCTAAGCGCCCACTCCTCCCCAGACACCAGGTGACCAATCTCCCTCAGGGCCCCGCCACCCAGGGGGTTCCCCTAAAGAATGTCTGCAGAACAGACAGCAAGCTGGGTCAAGTGGGATGGAACACAGAACCCTCACTGCCCAGTGCACCCCAGCTTCCCAGTTTCAGGGGGTCTGGGCCACATCCTTGAGTTTTCTCCTTCCCCCAGCAGCTCTCCTATTCATGGACATGCCCAGGGTTGGAATCCCTGGGTGTGTGGCACTGTATAGTTTAGTAGGTGAAAAATCAGAATTCAGGAGAACTGATTTTTTTGGTGGAGGGGAAAAGAGGGGCGCCGGGGAGCCTCGTGCGGCGCTCAGATAGGGGGGTGGGGAGCGAGCAGGAAGACGGAAGGCCTGGGTTCCGGAAAGAGAGTGGGATTGGGGGCAGAGAGCCCTGGAGCCCGGGATCCCAAAGCCTGGGTCCCTCGGAGCAAAACCACGAGTCAACCTCTCTTCCTTACCTGGGCCCAGCCTCTAGGCAAGCACCGCCACGAACCCAATAGGGCGCTCTCTTTTCCGACCCGGAAACTCCCCTCCCACACCCCTTTCCCCACCGGGGTCCCCGCTCCCGCCCGTGCCGCCCGGGAAGGGGTTCTAGGTGACCCCCACTCCCTCCCTCCGCAAAGAGACCCCCACAACCCTCTGCTTTAGGCTGCTTCCCTGCGGCGGGGATCGAGGGACCCCCGGGAGCCAAGACCCGAGCGCCCCTCCCGGCTCGGGACTGCCCCGCCGCCCCTTCGTCAGCCCACGCTCCCCTGCAAATGCACCCCCTCCCCGCCCCTCTCCCGAATGCCACCTCCCACTCTTCCTCCCGAGCCCGGCTCGCCCACCAGCTGAGGCAAGGGAGGCCTCTGAGGACCAGAGGGAAGACAGAGCGGCTCACCCCGAGGGCGGCCCCCGAGGACCCCCGCAGGTGCAGCCCACGCCCCTCGCTTCCCCCTCCCCTCCCTCTTCGCACAGCCTACCATCCTGCAGCCTCCGGCTCGGCGCGTCCCACTTCGGCCACCGTAGGCGCCAGTCCCACTCCCTTTCTTATCCTTTCTCCGGCTTCCCTCCCTCTCGGCCGAAGCCCCGCCCCGTCCCGCCCAGGTTCTGACTCCCGACACGCCACACACTGCGCAGGCGCCGACGCCGCAGGGAGCGCGGGCGGGGCTGGAGGAGGAGAAGCGGAAACCATGGCAACCAGGTCCTTGACTGCAGCTTCTAGGAGCCCGGTCGTCATGGTAACGCGGCTGTCCTGTGGGCTGGTTGGAGGATGGGGGAGGAGGACAATGAGGTCCTCGCGCTTTGAAGCCTTGTGGGGCAAAAAGGCGGGAAAAGGGGTGAGAGGTGAATGGGACGATCATTGGAGTTCGAGGCAGCAGGCAGGACCCCTGGAAGGGGCGTGAGCTGTGAAGAGGGAGCAGGGTGGGAATTAAGTGTAGGGGAGGAGGAATGACCTGAAAAACAGGAGACAAACGGTCATGAAAAAAGTATAGAACTCAAGCTAAATATCTATTGAGAGCGTGATAGATACACCCCTCTATTTTTTTTCTTTTTAGAGACAGGGTCTGGTCGCGTCACCCAGGCTGGAATGCAGTGGTGAGATCGTGATTCTCTGCGGCCTTGAACTCCTGGCCTCAAGCGAGCCTCCCGCCTCAGCCTCCTGAGTAGCTGGGACTACAGACGCACACCATCATGCCCAGCTAATTTTTAATTTTTTTTTTTTTTTTGTAGAGACAGGGGTCTTACTATGTTGCCCAAGCTGGTCTCGAACTCCTGGGTTCAAGAGACCCTCCCGCCTTGGTTTCTCAAAGTGCTGGGATTACAGGCATGAGCCACCGCGCCTGACTTCTGATCTTAAAGTAAGAGAAATGTGTAGAAAATGAATAAAAGAGAAAAGGAGAGGCTGCTATAAAAGGCATGTAAGGAGAAGGAGGAGGAAAGTGAATTGAGGCAAAAGGGGAAGAAATAAAGAGAGTCTTAAAAGGTTAACTTGGGTCAAAACTCAAAAAGGGACAGATGTAACCCAAATCTCAGTGTGAAGATGAGGTGGATGTACATTGTAATATGGGCTTTTAAACTGAATGTGTGTGTGTGTCTACGTGTTACTGGAAAAAGGGGTCCTGATCCAGACCCCAAGAGAGGATTCTTGTATCTCATGCAGAAGAAATTCAAAGCAAGCCGCAGAGTGCTATGAGAAGAGAGAGTTTATTGAAAGCTGTCCCCTTACGGAGTAGGGCGTCCTCAGAAAGCAAACAGAGGAACACACTGTCTTAATTTTTCCTTTTCTTTCTTTTTTTTTTTTTTTCTTTTTTTGAGACAGGGTCTTACTCTGTTGCCCAGTCTGGAGTGTAGTAGCATGATTATAGTTCACTACAGCTTCCACCTCCTGGGCTCCAGCGATCCTCCCACCTCAGTCTCCCAAGTAGCTGGGACTACAGGCATGCCCCCCCAACACCCAGCTAATTTTTGTATGTTTTGTAGAGACAGGGTTTTGTCATGCTACCCAAGCTGGTCTGGAACTCCTGGGCTCAGGCTATCCAACCTCCTCGGCTTCCCAAAGTGTTGGAATTACGGGCATGAGCCACCGCCCCTGACCTTTAAGTTTTTCTTTTTTTTTGAAACAGAGTCTTGCTCTGTCGCCCAGGCTGGAGTGCAGTGGCGCGATCTCAGCTCACTGCAAGCTCCGCCTCCCGGGTTTAGCCATTCTCCTGCCTCAGCCTCCCGAGTAGCTGGGACTACAGGTGCCCGCCACCACACCTGGCTAATTTTTTTGTATTTTTAGTAGAGACGGGGTTTCACCCTGTTAGCCAGGATGGTCTCAGTCTCCTGACCTCGTGATCTGCCCACCTCGGCCTCCCAAAGTACTGGGATTATAGGCGTGAGCCACCGCGCCCCGCCAAGTTTTTCTTATATAGGGGTCTTGTTTTTGTACAGACTAAACTAAGCTGAGTCAATGTGCAGATGGGCCAATGGCATGACAAAATTTATTATTCTGTTGATTTAACTATCCTTGACATTCTAGTAGGTAAGTACATCAAAGCAAAACTATAATTATCTTTCTTCCTTTTTTTTTTTTTTTTTTTTGAGACAGAGTCTTGATCTGTCGCCCAGGCTGGAGTGCAGTGGTGTGATCTCAGCTCGCTGCAACCTCCACCTCCTGGGTTCAAGCCATTCTTGTGTCTCAGCCTCCCTAGTAGCTGGATTACAGTTACATCCTTCCATTTCAGCCTCCCAAGTAGCTGTGACTGCAGGCATGAACCAGTGCATCCAGTTAATTACAAAAATATTTTGTTGTAGAGATGGGGTCTCACTACTGGGATTATAGGCATGTGCTACCACGTGCAGCTAATTTTGGTATTTTTAGTAGAGAGGGGGTTTTGCTATGTTGGCCAGGCTGGTCTCGAACTCCTGGCCTCAAGCAATCCTCCTGCCTTAGCCTCCACCCCCAGCCAGAACTATAATTATCTTAAAAGCATATATTGTTATGGGTATTGGGACATCTGGATTTTCTGTAGTTGGAGGAGTCTGTCCTTGCAGGTATCTTTAAACTGTTTACCCAACTGTAAACAGGTATGGGTTGTGACTGACAAGGAATGTGCCTTGTTAGTTTCAAGATGGAGCTGAACTTAAAATGGTTTTAGACTGGCTCTCTGAGGCCCCTGCTTCCCTAGCACAAGTGATAAAGCAAAGAGGTCTGGATAGAAGGATAAGGGAAAATCTTAAATTTTGTCATGCAGAAAAGTTAATGATAGATCATTGTTGGCAACTAATGTGCTGTTATTTTTGAGTAGCATGTGATGCAGTTGTTGGTAAGGCCTCACTTCCTGTCTCCACTTTATTTATTTATTTATTTTATGTATTTATTTTTTTGAGATGGAGTCTCGCTCTGTTGCCCAGGCTGGAGTGCAGTGGTGCAATCTTGGCTCACTGCAACCTCCACCTCCTGGGTTCAAGTGATTCTTCTGACTCAGCCTCCTGACTCAGTCTTCTGTCTTAAAAAAAAAAAAAAGAGGACAACAGTACCTATCTTGCAAGGTGGTTCTGGTTCTGAGGATTAGAGGTAATTATAGAAAGTATCTATAAACACTTCATAATGGTACCTATCATTTCCTCTTCCCAGCCTCTTTTTTTTGTTGTTGTTGTTGTTAGTGTTGTTGAGACAGAGTCTCGTTCTTGTTGCCAAGGCTGGAGTGCAGTGGCACAGTCTTGGCTCACTGCAGCCTCTACCTCCCCGGATCAAACAATTCTCCTTCCTCAGCCTCCCAAGTAGCTGGGACTACAGATACCTGCTACCACACCCCGCTAAGTTTTATATTTTTAGTAGAGATGGGGGTTTCATCATGTTGGCCACGCTGGTCTCAAACTCCTGACCTCAAGTGATCCGCCTGCCTTGGCCTTCCAAAAGTTCTGGGATTACAGGTGTGAGCCACCGTGCCCGGCCCCAGCTTCTTTCTTCTTTTACTTTTTCTTCTTCCTTTTGCTTTTGTTTCCTTTTCTCCTCTCTCTCCACCTTAGCTGCCAGGCTTGGTGGCTCATGCCTGTAATCCCAGCACTTTGGGAGGCTGAGGTGGGCGGATCACCTGAGGTCAGGAGTTGGAGACTAGCCTGGCCAACATGGTGAAACCCCGTCTCTACTAAATACAAAAATTAACCAGGCATGGTGGTGGGCACCTGTAATCCCAGCTACCCAGGAGGCTGAGGCAGGAGAATCGCGGGAACCCAGGAGGCAGAGGCTGCAGTGAGCAGAGAGCGCACCACTGCACTCCAGCCTGGGCTACAGAGCAAGACTATGCCTCAAAAAAAAAAAAAAAAAAAAAAAAAATCTGGGGACAGTGACTCACGCCTGTAATCCCAGCACTTTGGGAAGCTGAGGCGGGCGGATCACCTGAGGTCAGGAATTTGAGACCAGCCTCAACATGGAGAAAACCCGTCTCTACTAAAAATACAAAATTAGCCGGGCATGGTGGTACCTGCCAGTAATCCCAGCTACTCAGGAGGCTGAGGCAGGAGAATTGCTTGAACCTGGGAGGTGGAGGTTGCGATGAGCCGAGATTGTGCCACTGCACTCCAGCCTGGGCAACAAGAGCAGAAAACTCCATCTCAAAAAGAAAGAAAGAAAGAAAAAGAAATAAAGCAGAGGGCCAGGCAGCAGCTTGCAGAAGTTTGGAAGCTCTAGAGATATCAACTCCTACACTTCTTGGAAAGCCGACACTCTTTAAAATTCCTTGCCTCAATGTGATATGCGTAACTGCAGGAAAGATAGGCTTCGTGAGAGAATTGTTAGAAATGTGGGTTTTGCAGCCAGGCACAGTGGCTCACGCCTGTAATCCTAGCACTTCAGGAGGCTGAGGTGGGAGGACTGCAGGAGCCCAAGAGTTCAAGACCAGCTTGGGCAACCTGGCAAAACCCTGTCTCTACAAAAGATACAAAAATTACTTGGGCATGGTGGCACACATCTGTGGTCCCAGGAGGTTGAGGTGGGAGGATCGCTTAAGTCTGGCAGGTGGAGGTTGCAGTGAGCCGATATCTCACCACTGCACTCCAACCTGGATGACAGAGAAAGAACCTGTCTCAAAAAATTAAATAAGTTACAAATGAAAAAGAAATATGGGTTTTGCTTGTAGGGAGTCATAGAATTCAAGTGGTTGAAACTAAAGTCTTGCCCTGTCTCCCAGGCTGGAGTGCAGTGGTGCGATCTTGGCTCACTGCAACCTCTGCCTCCCAGGTTCAAGTGATTCTCCTGCCTCAGCCTCCTGAGTAGCTGGGACGATAGGCGTGCATCACCACACCTGGCTAATTTTATCGTATTTTTAGTAGATACAGGGTTTCACCATATTGGCCAGGCTGGTCTCGAACTCCTGACCTCAAGTGATCCACCTGCTTCAGCCTCCCAAAGTGCTCGGATTACAGGCATGAGCCACCACACCCGACTGGGATTTCTTCTTTGTTAGCGAATGATGAATGTGGAGGATCTATGAGTTAGTGGATGGGATACAGCTTGTGCATGGAGCTGAATTGAGATTTGATGCAGTTGGCAGTTGAGAGTCATTATGGCTGTGTGAACTAGTGAATAACTTGGTGAAAACAGTGTTAAGAAAGTTAATCTTGGCCAGGCACATAGTGGCTCATGCTCGTAAACCCAGCACTTTGGGACGCTAAGGTGGCAGGATTGCTTGAGCTCGGGATTTGAGACCAGCCTGGGCAACACAGACCCTGTTTCTAGAAAAAAATAAACAAAATTAACCAGGCATGGTGGCACGTGCCTGTGGTCCCAGCTACTTAGGAGTCTGAGGTGGGAGGATCGCTTGAGCCCAGGAGGTAGAGGCTGCAGTGAGTCATGATTTTTCCACTGCACTCCAGCCTGGGTGACAGAGCAGGACCTTGTCTCAGAATAAAAAAAAAATTAATCTTATAGTCATATGTGGGAGAATTTGAAAGGACAACTGGAAAGCTGAAAGATTGTCTGAGAGTTTTGGGAATCCTGGCTCCAGGATGAAATGGGAGGGACAAATTAGAGAGATCCCTCAAAGGAGCTGGTGATCTGAAGTTGATCATCATCTAAGTAGACAGGAAAGGAGAAAAATCCTGGAGGGTTAGTGGTGCCAGTTGTATAAACGGAAACATGGAAGAGGTGAATTCTTATTCTTATTCTTATTCTTATTCTTCTCCTTCTTCTTCTGTTTTTGAGATGGAGTCTCGCTTTGTGGCCCAGGCTGGAGTGCAATGGCGCGATCTCAGCCGGCTGCAACTCTGCCTCCTGGGTACAAGCAGTTCTCCTGCCTCTGCCTCTCCAGTAGCTGGGATTACAGGCGCACGCCACCACACCTGGCTAATTTTTGTATTTTTAGTAGAGATGGGGTTTCACCATGTTGGCCAGGCTGGGTTTGAACTCCTGACCTCAAGTGATCCACCCACCTCGGCCTCCCAAAGTGCTGGGATTACGGGCCTGAGCCACCGCACCTGGTTGAAAAGGTGAGATTTATCTTCATCATTAGGAATGGTGTTTGTACTGTCATCTTATAAACCACACTGACACCTCCCCATGCCTTTACTCATGTGGTTGTAGAGGTGATTCCTGTGGTGGTTGAGAGGGTAGCCAGATGGCTTCTGAAGCCTCTCATATTTGTAAGTCTATGATCCATGTTCCTCCCCACCATTTTTTTTCCCATTTTTTTGAGTCAGGGTCTCGCTCTGTTCCCCAGGCTGGAGTGCAGTGCTGTGATCATGATCACTGCAGCCTCAAACTCATGGGCTCAAGTGATCCTCCTGCCCCAGCCTTCCAAGTAGCTGAGACTGTAGGCACGCACCACCATACCTAGCTATTTTTAAATATTTGTTTGTAGGGCTGGGTGCGGTGGCTCACACCTATAATCCCAGCATTTTGGGAGGCTGAGGTGGGTGGATCACTTGAGGTCAGGAGTTCAAGACCAGCCTGGCCAACATGGTGAAACCCCGTCTCTACTAAAAATACAAACATTAGCCGGGTGTGGTGGTGCACACCTGTAATCCCAGCTATTTGGGAGGCTGAGGCAGGAGAATTGCTTGAACCCGGGAGGCAGAGGTTGCAGCGATCTGAGATCTCGACACTGCACTCCAGCCTGGGCAATAGAGTGAGACTCTGTCTAAAAAAAAAAATTGTTTGTAGACACCAGGTCTCGCTATGTTTCCGAGGCTGGTCTCAAACTCCTGGGCTCAAGTGATCCTCCTGCCTTGGCCTCCCGAAGTGCTGGGATTACAGGCGTAATCCCATACACCACACCCGGCTGGAACACTCTCTGTGGTTGATGTTTGTCATTCTTTCAGCACTCAGGTTCTAACCCTGCTTCTTGGAGTGTGGGAATCCCCTGTCTTACGAATCTAGGGAGGAGATAGACCAACCTCCCAGAGTAGCATTTGCAATTTCCAGATATTCACTTTCGCAGCATTGTTTCTGGGCATAGTATGGGCATGTCAGCTGGACTCTGCCCATCTGTGCACCTGCCAGACTTTGCTCCAGGAGAGACTGGGGTGGGCATTAGGAGATGGAGGGTAGTTAAGACCCTGGCAGAAGGACAGAGGATCAAGTTCCTAGGGTGGCAGTAGAGTGGCGCTAATGGCAGTGTCTTGTGTCCACAGGACAGGTAGGGGCACAGGTATGATGTGGGGCATTGTTCCTAGTGCGATAGTGTGAGACCTCCCTCCAGTTTGGTTCTCTGGCCGCCCTGGCGATTTCCTGAATTGCCCAATTTCCTTCCTTTCTTTTCTTTTCCTTTCCTTTTCTTTTCTTTTCTTTTCTTCCTTCCTTCCCTTCGCCTCCTCCTCCTTTTTTTTTTTTTTTGGAGCCCAGGCTGGAGTGCAATGGCATGATCTTGGCTCACTGCAGCCTCCGCCTCCAGAGTTCAATCAATTCTCCTGCCTCAGCCTCCCGAGTAGCTGGGTTTACAGGTGCCCGCCACCATGCCAGGCTAATTTTTGTATTTTTAGTAAAGATGGGGTTTCACCACGTTGGCCAGGCCAGTCTCAAACTCCAGACCTCAGGTGATCCACCTGCTCGGCCTCCCAAAGTGCTGGGATTACAGGTGTGAGCCACTGCACCCAGCCAGTTTCCATTTTTAAAAAATAAAATGAAATAAAGTAAGTATTCCATTGTCATCTCAAACTTCACTTACCAAAAACGTGCTGCCACTTCCTTCCCCTGAAATTATCCCCTCTTGGTTTCCCACTGTGGTTGATGTCACTGCCTTTTTCTAGCCTTGTGAGCTGTAAGCCTGGGACATGAGGCGGGTGACACGAAATTGTGGCTTATTCAAGGGCCCTAGGGAAGACTTGCTGGACTAGATTAGGAGAGGGCCTAGAGAGGAATGGCTGGGTTATCAGAGGAGGGACGAGGGGACAGGCTGAAACCAGCTGGAGATCTGAGACTTCATTCTCAAGTGTCCCTTGTATCTGCCTTGCTATACGTTTTCCTTCGGGATTTTGTTCATGCTGTTTTCTGGAATGCCCTGCCATTCCCTCCCTATAGACGCAAACCCATCTGATTTATCCTTTATGGTTTCAAATAGCCCCTCCTCTAATGAGTCTACATTATAGTCCAGACTATAGTGATCATTTATACAGTGTTCCTTTCAATTATTTTTGCAGTGACTTGCATAGCTTTTCTTCCGTTTCTTTTCAAGACAGAGTCTCGCTCTGTTGCCCCGGCTGGAATATAGTAATGCAATCACAGCTTACTGCAGCCTCGACTTCCCAGGGCTCAAGTGATCCTCTGGCCTCAGCCTCCGGAGTAACTGGGATCACAAGCATGCACCACCATGCCTGGCTAAGTTTTTTGATTTTTAGTTGAGACAATGTTTCGCCATGTTGTCCAGGCTGATCTCAAACTCCTGGCCTCAAGTGGTCCTCCCACCTTGGCCTCTCAAAATGTTGGGATTACAGGCATGAGCCAGTGCACCTGGCCAGCATAGCTTTTTTGCCCAGCTTTTTGATGTCCTTTGTCCTTAGATATCTGCTATTAAGAAGAATAGCTGGCCGGGCGCGGTGGCTCACGCCTGTAATCCCAGCACTTTGGGAGGCCGAGGTGGGTGGATCACGAGGTGAGGAGATAGAGACCTATCTGGCTAACATGGTGAAACCCCGTCTCTACTAAACATACAAAAAAAAAAATTAGCTGGGTGTCATGGCGGGCGCCTGTAGTCCCAGCTACTTGGGAGGCTGAGGCGGGAGAATGGCCTGAACCCGGGAGGCAGAGCTTGCAGTGAGCCGAGATGTCGCCACTGCACTCCAGCCTGGGCGACAGAGCAAGACTCCGTCTCAAAAAAAAAAAAAAAGAAGAAGAATAGCTGGCACTTTCTTTTTAGTGCTTCCCAGTACCCGGTCTAAAGGTCAGCTTTTAAATAAATACTCATTAATTTGAATGGAGTTCCAACTTGGCAAGATTTTGGTGGAAGCCACAGCTGCTTTGCTTCAGGGAAGAGCTTTCCACTGGAGCGAAAGCGACCTCTGGTGGCGAGTGGATCAAAGACCCCGTTCAGCAAGCGAGTGTTCGGGCTGGCCATGCGGCTGGTGGCAATGCAGAAGCTGCTGCTGCACATGAGGGCAGCACTTTTCCTTTCTTTCTTTCTTTCTTTTCTTTCTTTTCTTTCTTTTCTTTCTTTTCTTTCTTTTCTTTCTTTTCTTTTTCTTTCTTTTCTTTCTTTCTTTCTTTCTTTCTTTTTTTTTTTTTGAGCCAGGGTCTTGCTCTGTCACCCCAGACTGGAGTGTAGTGGCATGATCTTGGCTCACTGCAACCTCGACCTCCCTGGCTCAGACGATCCTCCCATCTCAGCCTCCAGAGTAGCTGGGACTACTGGCTCCCACCACCACGCCAGGCTCATTTTTGTATTTTTTTGTGGAGACAAGGTTTCGCCATGTTGCCCAGGCTGGTCTCGAACTCCTGGACTCAAGTGATTCACTTGCCTTGGGCTTCCAAAGTGCTGGAATTACAGGCATGAGCCACCACACAGCCAGCACCTTTATACTCGACCGTGTCTGAGCCCTTCTTTTCTCTCTTTCTTTCTTTCTTTCTCTTCTGTCCTCAGGCGATCCACCTACCTTGGCCTCCTAAAGTGCTGGGATTACAGACCTGAGCCACCGTGCCTGGCCACTTGCTACTATTATTTCAACAAACCTTACTTGAGAAACCACCTAAAAAAATGATTTCAAAAACAGATGGTGTCTCCTTGACAAATTTCCTTTGATAGAATATTTTTACCATCAAGGGATTTACAACATTCATACTCTTTGCCCACACATGAGCAGATAAATAATTCCACTGTTTAAGGTTTACGAGAAATCTACAATAACGGAGGCTGGAGGCAGATCTTGTTAATTTCTCATCCCTAAAGAATAGCAGGCCAGGCACGGTGGCCCAGCACTTTGTAATCACAGCTCTTTGGGAGGCCGAGACAGGTGGATTGCTTGAGCCTAGGAATTTGAGAGCAGCCCAGGCAACACAGTGAGACACCATCTCTACAAAAAATGCAAAGATTAGCAGGGCTTGGCGGTGCACACCTGTGGTCCCAGCTACTCGGGAGGCTGAGGTGCAAGGATGGCTTGGGCCCAGGAGATGGAGGCAGTAATAAGCTGAGATTGTGCCACTGCGCTTTTGCCTCAGCAACAAAGCAAGACCCTGTCTTAAAAGAAAAAAAAAAAAAATAGAGAAGGGAAGACAAACTTAGAACAGGCAAGGAACAGGGCCAGGCAAAGTCAAACAGGGCTGGGCAGGTCTCGTGCTGTGAGTCTACATCATTTTTATCCTCACAATAGCTGACAGTCTGTTACATGGGGTATTTCCTGGAACAAGCCTCCTCTGTGGTGAGGGGGCTTTTTGAAGAACTCTTTTTCCTCTAGAGCCATCTCAGCATGGGCGGGCAGTGTTTGAACTGTATACTGCAGAGTTGGGGCTAATTTGTTCTGCTTTTTGAAGCATTTTGTGCAAAAAGAGGCTGTTTAGCTTTCCAAGCAAATCTGTTACAGACGGGTAACTTTTCAGCCACTAGCCTAGGGCCTGGAATTAGTCATATTTACAGGGTATAAGGAGGTTGAAAGATATACCTGGGCCAAGCTGGGCATGGTGGCTTACACCTGTAATCCCAGCAATTTGGGAGGCCGAGGCAGGAGGATTGTTTGAGCCCAGAAGTTCAAAACATGGTGAAACCCCGTCTCTACAAAAAAAAAAAAAAAAGTTTAAAAAGCAATAGAAATGATCTGGGTGTTCAGAGGGCCACATCTCTGAATCCTATCTTCAGGATTCTGGAGTTAGACAGTATACAAGTTCGACAGATGGTTATTGGTCTTTTTTCAGTTTAAAAAATTATTTTTGAATATTTGAACAGAAACTAATGGAGGGAAGTGTACCTCTGCCAAGAGCCTTCAAGATGCTGCAGGAAGATAATAAAAGACTTTTCAGGAAGCCATTTTCAGGAAGATGCTAGAGTATATATAACAAGAGAGCCTTGTTTTTAAGAAACCTGATACCTTGATGGGTTTGGGGAGGGTAAGACACACACAGGCAAAGCTAAAGAACACTCGACAATCCAAGCACTGTTACAGACCAGGGAGGAGAAAACTCAGTGTCAAGTTGGGAGTGATGATGTTTTCATCCCCTTCCTTCCCTCCCTCCCTCCCCCCTCCCCTCCCTCCCTCCCTCCCTCCCTTCTTTCTCTCTCTTTCTTTCTTTTCTTTTCTTTCTTTCTTTTCTCTCTCTCTCTCTCTCTCTCTCTCTTTCTTTCACTGCTCTTTCTTTCTTTCCTTCTTTCCTTCCTTCCTTCTTCTTCCTTTCCCTCCCTCCTTCCTTCCTTCTTCCTTCCTTCCTTCCTTCCTTCCTTCCTTTCTTTCTTTCTTTTTCTTTCTTTCTTTCTTCTCTCTCTTTCTCTTTATCTTTCTCTTTCTTTCTTTTCTTAGAGGAAGGGTCTCACTTTGCTGTCCAGGCTGGTCTGAAACTCCTGGCCTCAAGCAATCCTCCTGCCCCAGCCTCCCAAAGTCCTGGGATTACAGGTGTGGGCCACTGCTCCGGGCCTGATAGTAATGATATTGGCTAGATCCATGGGAAGTGCTAGGTGGAGGAACTGGAACTTGAGCTGGGTTTGAAGAATGGGGAGTGGGAAGCATTTGGTGCTGGAAGGAAGTGGCATGAACAGAGTTGGGAACCCACAGGGACGGTGACTTATGAGCAGGCCCATCTGGATAAGTGGAAAGTTTATGGCAGGGGAGCATTTTTTTTCCTTTTTGAAGATGATTCCCAGGGGCAGAGAATCAACGTATCCTTGGGGCTTGTGGTAGAGCTGAGGTGACCATTTCATGGACACCCCCATGTTGGGTCAACCTGGATGTAGGAAGTTCCCTTCCACCCATAAGCTCTATGGACCAACAGGATTTTGATTTCTGGGTTTGTTGTTGTTGTTATTGTTTGTTTTTTGAGAGGGAGTCTTGCTCTGTCACCCAGCCTGGAGTTCAGTGGCACAATCTCAGCTCACTGCAACCTCTGCCTCCTGGCTTCAAGTGATTCTCTTGCCTCAGCCTCCTGAGTAGCTGGGATTACAGGCACATGCCACCACGCCCAGCTAATTTTTGTATTTTTAGTAGAGACGGGGTTTCACCATGTTGTCCAGGTTGGTCTCAAACTCCTGACCTCAGGTGATCCACCCACCTCGGCTTCCCAAAGTGCTGGGATTATAGGCGTGAACCACAGCACCTGGCCTAGGCTTCTAATTTCTTGTATGGTGTGAAATGGAGAAGGTGAGGGCAGTGACTGTCCCGAAATATTTTTTATATTTATTTATTTTATTATTTTTTGAAACATTTTTACATGTTTATATATCAAAAGTGAAAAAGCATACAATTCAACACAATTCAATAGCATCTGACACCGCCCCTGTGGATCCTGTATGTGGCTGACATCACTGTCCAGTGCAAAATCAAAAAAGAAAGAAAGAAAGAAAAACCCCAAATAAAGAGGATTTTTCATTGGAGAACATGGTGGGCTGATTAGGCTTCTATTAGATTGCATTCATTTCACATCTATGTGCAATTCTCCCGTAAATTGGTCTTTAAAATATATACATATATATTTAAAGATATTAGAAATATATATTTAAATATATTTAAAATATATATTTTTAAAGAGACAGGGCTCTTGGTATGTTGCCCAGGCTGGTCTTGAACTCCTGGGCTCAAGTGATCCTCCCGCCTTGGCCTCCCAAAGTGCATTACATCCGTCTTTGTGCCCTACCCTCTGGCTGGTAGGTTTTCAGAAATATTATCTAAGGTAGTTGAATCCGAGCTGCCTGTCTCTCTCACCCACCCCCCCTCACGTGTCCACTGCTCACACACAGCAGCCGGAAATGACACATTGAAGTGAGTCACCGATGCGGCTGTGAGTCACCCTGTAATTGGGGAAAGTTCTGTCCTGGTAGGTCATGCAGCCCCTTGCATTTCTGCTCCTAAATCTACTGAACACATTGGAAACCACTCTGTCCTCGTCTGAGTCTCTCTCCCCCACTCCGTCCTTTTGGTCCCCTGAAGGAGGCTGAAATTGAATGGTCAATTTCCATCAAGGGGAGAAAGACGAGGACAAGAGGGGCGCGAGGGGCTCGGGTGGCCACAAGGTGGCAGTGTGGGCTCCATCACGCTGGATGTCCCGAGGGGTGTGTGCCAGTCAAGTGGCCGGACTTCCTGAGATATGGTGACACAGACCAGAAAGAAACACTAGGAGCAAGTTTACATAATATTATTTTCCTTAATAGTTATCTTTCTCTCTAACAAGCACACAAGGGCAAGGATATGATAAATATTTAGGTACACCCCTCCCCACCAAGAGATTGGGGGGTGAAGAGCTGGGCACACATCTGACCTTTCTTCCTCTATTCCTATAAAAATAAAAGGAAGCAGAAATCTGCTTCAATGAGTAAACAAGTCACCTACACTCCAACATAACCCATGCACACTGTTTCTGGGGAGGGAGACAGCCAGGCCAGGAGGGTTGGGCCACGTGATGGGGGACATTCACTCTGCCATGTGCAGTACCCCTGTACTGGGGAGGGGTGGCCAGTGCCAGAATGGACTCTGAGATGAAAGGGTGCTTCTTCCATTGGCCTTTGGCCTGTCACCAGCCTCCTCCACGGTGGCAGACAGTACAAGAGTTATGGCAATGTGACTGAAACAGAAATAGTTTCTGCTAGGCACACAAAAGCTCCTGTAAGCCCCGTAGTTCCGTCCTGCAAAAGGCCTCAGTGGGAACCAGGTCTGCAGACCCAAGTGGGCAGAGAGACAGGCGGAAGCAGGTGCCCCAGATGGTCCCACAGTCGTCACCGTCTGGTTTGGAGACCCTAAGGGAGTTGTGCTTCAAACTTCTCTCCCAGGGTTCCAGGTGGAGACTAGGGATTTTGACCTAAATGTCCTCCAAGGAGAGGCCGAGGTCTTGGAGACAGATCTGGGTTACCATCTTTTAACAAAAGGCAAATGTCTTCTCTTCCTCTAGAAAGAGTCATTAACACTAAAATTCTTTTCTTCGGAGTTTCTTCTTTCCCGATGCATCTCCAGTTTTGTCCCAGATGAAGGTGTCTTTCCCCAGGGTCAAGGTTCCATCACTTGGCCCATGAAAAGGACTGTTCCTGAGGATGGAAGAACCGTGGGAGTTGAGAAGTGGAAGGAGTGGGACAGCTCATCGGGCTGGATGTGGGTGGAAGGACTGAGATCTGGGCAGATGAGTGAGCTGTCTGGAGTCTCAGCTGCCTGAGTGACAGAGCAGGGATGGTGGCCCGGCACTGTCTGTGAGTGATAGAAGGTGGCCTCCTCTTGGGACAGGAAGCAGGGTAGGGTTATGGATTCTCTGCCCAGAGCCCTCTCAGGGGTAGAGAGATGTCTGCATCTGTCGGGACTAGTTCCTGAGAGAAAGGATGGGTGGGAGGATGTGGAACATGATGGGTTCCAGGCTCACCTGTGGGGTTGTGCCGGACCACAAAGAGGAAGGGTCTGTCCATGATGATCTCCTCAGGGGCCATCCGGGCTGAGACTATGACAGCTGCAAGAGAAGGGACAATGCCTTAGAACAGAGGGATGCTGGCACTGGCACCCCCCACCCTTTTTCTTAAGAGACAGGGTCTCCCTCTGTTGCCCAGGCTGGAGTGCAGTGGTGCCTTCATGGCTCATGGCAGCCTCGAACTCCTGGGCTCAAGTGTTCCTCCCACCTCAGTCTCCCAAGTAGCTGGGGCTACAGGTGCATGCCACCATGCCTGGCTAATTTTTTTTCTAATTTTTATAGAGACAGGGTCTCCTTATGCTGCCCAGGCTGGTCTCAAATGCCTGGACTTCAGTGATCCTCCTGCCTCAGCCTCCCAAAGTGCTGGGATTACAGGTGTGAGCCACTGAGCCCAGCTGGAAGTTGTTTTCCTGAATATGAACCTTAAAAGTTTAGGGACATCCTCTGAGACCTGGTTTCCTCCAGGAGCTTGGTAGCAATGGATCAGCTCTTCCCTTACACACATTTATCTAAATCCTTTAAGGGCTTATTGATAAGCTCTTTCTTTTCTTTTCTCTCTCTCTCTCTCTCTCTCTCTCTCTCTCTCACTTCAGAGTTGCGTTCTATTGCCCAGTCTGGAGTGCAGCAGTGTGATATCGGCTCACTGCAACCTCTGCCTCCTGGATTCAAGTGATTCTCCTGCCTCCGCCTCCCGAGTAGCTGGGACCACAGGCACACGCCACCAGGCCTGGCTAATTTTTGTATTTTTAGTAGAGACAGGGTTTTGCCATGTTGGCCAGGCTGGTCTCGAATTCCTGACCTCAAGTGATCCACCCTCCTTGGTTCCCCAAAGCGCTGGGATTACAGGTGTGAGCCACCACGCCCAGCCTGATAAGCACATTTCTTAAGTTTACTTCCCACTGTGGGAACAACTTGGGTTTTCCTTTAGGAGGCCTTTTCACAGTCAGGGAACTTAGGAGCCATCAGGTGAGGAAACAGGGTTCCATGGTCCCAAGCCCGTTTTCCAGGCTGAGAAACAGGTGGGGAACGGGTGATGGCTGAGCACAGACAGAGCCGCTCTGTGCAGAGAGATCTGTGTGGAGAGGGATGTGGGGTCCTTCCTGGGTCTGGGGACCAGTTATCCTGAAGGGTGATGGAGGTGACAGGCCCATGGAGCCTCACCTGAGCCAGACTCACCTGTGGATGAGGAGGCCACCGTGCCACTCTCGTTCACCTCGATCTTCACTTTCTGCAGCGCTTGCGCAACGTGGAGAGGCTCTTGGTCTGAAACAGATGTGGATACAGGATTAGATCAGCTGCCACTCTCAAGGAGAGGTTCCTTTTTCCTCTTAGGGGCCCCCGCACTCCACTGGGGTAAGAAAAAGCAAAGGAAGGTCCTCTTACTTGAAAGACTCGTGAAGTCCGCCTGAAATTGTCTGAACATGTCGGTCATTCCCAGGTTCTCTAGGGGCTTCCTGAGGTCAACTTCAGTCTCCAGGGAGAACCTGCGGATAGCAGTAAGAGGCTGCTCAAGCTGGGGTCCCCTTTGGCTGGCAGCCTGCACCTTTCCCCGTCCCCTACCAGGTGTCCCCCAAATCAAGTGGCCAGAATAGGAATGGAGGTGAAGGTTGGAGAGGGAGGCCTGGTCCTCTCCCTTCTTTCCTTCCCTTCCCTCCCTCCCTCCCTTCCTCTTCCTCTTCCTCTTCCTCTTCCTTTCCTTTCCTTTCCTTTCCTTTCCTTCTTTTTTTCTTTTCTTTTTCTTTTTTTTTTTTTTGAGACGGAGTCTCATTCTGTCACCCAGGCTGGAGTGGTCACTGCAAGCTCCGCTGCCTCCCGGGTTCACGCCATTCTCCTGCCTCAGCCTCCTGAGAAGCTGGGACTACAGGAGCCCGCCACCACGCCCGGCTAATTTTTTTTGTATTTTTAGTAGAGACAGGGTTTCACCATGTTCACCAGGATGGTCTCAATCTCCTGACCTCGTGATCCACCTGCCTAGGCCTCCCAAAGTGCTGGGATTACAGGCGTGAGCCACAGGGCCCGGCCTTCTTTTCTTTTCTTTTCTTTCTTTCTTTTTTTTTTTTTTTTAAACAGAGTCTTGCTCTGTCTCCCAGGCTGGAGTGCAGTGGTGTGATCTCAGCTCATTGCAGCCTCCGCCTCCCGGGTTCAAGCAATTCTCGTGTCTCAGCCTCCCGAGTAGCTGGGCTCATAGGCGCTTGCCACCATGGCCGGCTAATTTTTGTATTTTTAGTAGAGACAGGGTTTCACCATGTTGGCCAGGCTGGTCTTGAACCCTGGCCTCAAGTGATCCACCCGTCTTGGCCTCCCCAAATGCTGAGATTACAGGCATGAGCCACAGCGCCCAGCCGGCCTCGTTCTTTTTCTAAAGCTGTTTACAAAGTCCTCCTTATTGCTGGAAATCCTAATATTCATGAACATTCTTCTGCAATCTCCCCACCCCCTCCCACCTATGACTAATTACTTTCCTCAAATAAGACAGTAGTTTCAGCATAATTTTATTCAGCCTGGCTGGGGCGGGGGAAGCTAAGGGCAAATTCTCCTGCAAGGATGTTGGAACAAAAATCTGTTCTGCAGATTGTGTTTCTGAGAGCTAACGCTGAAGAGGACCCAAGCAGGGGGCCTTTGAGCACTCTCTGCTTCTCACTAGGGCACGACTAATTACCTCGATTTTTATGAGCCGACGGGTGGGTGGGGAAAGAGGAAGAGAGAGAGAGGATGCAAGTGAGAGCATGCACTGGCTAACCAACTACATTCTCTTCTTTCCCCAAGCCTGGCCTTGTAGCATCTGGAAATTTGGGATGAGCGTGGTGGGAGGCTTCCCTATAATTCTGGAGTTCCCCAGCCCCAGCCTTCTTCTGCAGAAGGATTTCGAAAACTCTCTTTGCTTCCTTCTGCAGAAGGATTTCGAAAAATCTGCTTTCTTGGAACCCCAGCTAGAAGCTGCGCTTTGAGCTGCCCTGTCCTTGGAAGTGATTTCTTTTGTCTGGATGTTGACTTGAAAGGGTGGGGGATGGGAGTGCTGGTGGGGCGACCTTAAGTAGATGTGGACTGATTGGGCCCCTACCTCCCTCATTTCTCTGGCTCTCCTTTTGGGGGCTTTTGCTGAGTATTCTGGGGGGATAGTCAATGTGGAGGTGTGCTCGGGAAGAGCTGTCCCCTGCCCTCCAGCAGAAACAGGGGGAGGGATGATTGCAAGGCTCCTAATCAAACCCAGGCTACAGTTTCCCATCAGCCTCCCACACATGCATGTCCCTGCCCTGCAAACGTCACAGATCGGGGAAATTCAACCTGGGGGGCGGCGACTTTGGGGAGCCTGGAGAGAGGGGTGGGTGGGTGGGTGGGAGAGATAGCGGTTGTGACTTACTTGGGCAGAACCAGGAGGCGGGGCAGCCTGGTCATGTTGCCTTTCCAGTGGCTGATGAGCTGGGCACTCAGAATGTTGGTGAGGGCAGAGAGAGGCACCTGCTTTTCATAAGGGGCAGCAATGAACATGCTGAGGGTGTTTCCGTGGTAGGGCAGTTCCAGGATGTCGTAGTAATGGCCATCGGGCGTGGTGAACTCGGCTGTGAAGACACCAAGATGGCTCGTTGGAAAGGGCTCCAGCTCTCGCTGACGGCAACCCAGCACTGGATTTTCACCTAGTTCTCCCAGCTTCTCCGCTTTTTCTGGAAGCCAGGCTCTCTCTCCCTCTTGGCTTTTGGAGATCCCCTGTTCACTGCTCCCCTATTCATTCAGTATTTTAATTTCTATTTCCCTTCTCTTCTGCCAATTCAGTATCTTCTAGTTTCTCTCTCTCTCTCTCTCTCTCTCTCTCTCTCTCTGTGTGTGTGTCTGTAAGAAACAGGGTCTCACTCTGTCACACAGACTGGAGTGTGGTGCAGTGGTGCAATCATAGCTCACTGCAGCCTCCGAATCCTGGTTCAAATGTTTCTCCCACCTCAGCTTCTGTTTTTTGTTTGTTTGTTTGT
This sequence comes from Papio anubis, assembly GCF_008728515.1. Lineage (NCBI taxonomy): Eukaryota > Metazoa > Chordata > Mammalia > Primates > Cercopithecidae > Papio > Papio anubis. The sequence continues at coordinate 138,950,140 of NC_044979.1, forward strand.
TTGTTTTGAGGAGTCTCACTCTGTCACCCAGGCTGGAGTGCAATGGTGCAATCTCGGCTCACTGCAACCTCCCCCTCCCCGGTTCAATCGATTCTCCCACCTCAGCCTCCCGAGTAGCTGGGATTACAGGCACCTGCCATCATGCCCAGCTAATTTTTGTATTTTTGTAGAGATGGGGTTTCACCATGTTGGCCAGGCTGGTCTTGAACTCCTGACTTCAGGTCATCCACCCGCCTGGACCTCCCAAAGTGCTGGGAATGCAGGCGTGAGACAACGCGCCTGGCCTCACCTCAGCTTCTTGAGTAGATTACAGATACATGTCACCAAGCCTGGCTAATTAAAAAAATTTTTTTGTAGAGGCAGGGTCTTGCTATGTTGCCCAGGCTGGTCTTCAACTTCTGGCCTCAAGCAATCCCCCTTCTCAGCCTCCCAAAGTGCTGGGATTATAGGCGTGAGCCACCGCGCCAGGCCTTCTCTGTCTCTTTTGGCCTTCCTTCACTTCCATTTTCCTCACACCCAACCACCAATTCATCCCAGTCCTCATCCTTTTTTTATTTTATTTAATTTTTTTGAGGCTGAGTTTCACTCTTTCGCCCAGGCTGGGGTGAAGTGGCTCAATTTTGTTCGGCTCACTGCAACTCCCACCTCCCAAGCTCAAGTGATTCTCCTGCCTCAGCCTCCCGAGTAGCTAGGATTACAGGCACGTGCCACCACGCCTGGCTAATTTTTGCATTTTTAGTAGAGACGGGGTTTCACCGTGTTGGCCAGGTTGGTCTCAAACTCCTGACCTCAGGTGATCCACCCGCTTTGGCCTCCCAAAGTGCTGGGATTACAGGCGTGAGCCACCGCACCTGGAGTCCTCATCCCCTTAACCTCAACTCCCCCAGCAGGATTTCTCATCCCCAGGTAGTCACACCAGCAATACATGAAGAGGAGACCCTGGAGTCAGGTGGACAAATGTGGCCTGAGGGAATTTCTGGATTTCAGCTTCATCCTTCATGGGGTAAACCTCCTGTCTTCTGTTCCCATTATCCTGATGTCTCCTGCTTGGAGAATCTTTGTCAAAGCTGGAGTATATTCTAGGGTCTCTCCTCCCTTAAAGGGGAGCATTCCCTGTCGGAGGGCGACAATTTGGGCATTCCTTGGGATACCCCAGGAATGAGATGCAGTTGCTGTGGGCTGTGGGGAAGGGGCTCTTGGACTTACTATAGTTGAACTTGTTGGTCTGAGCCATCATGGGCACAGAGACAGCGCTGCCATCTGATTTGTGGAAGAGGCGGCGGTGGGTGCTGGAGTCGGGGAAGGGAGTCTTCCAGTGGCCGTTGAAGTAGAGGGCATTCACCAGCACCAGCCGTGTCAGCTGGTCCACGGCTCCTTTCCCAAGCAAGTCACTGATCATCCCTGTGGGAAAACCAACGATCAGGAAGATCAGGAAGTTAGACAGCTTTTTTTGTTGTTATTGTTTTGAGATGGAGTCTCGCTCTGTCGCCAGGCTGGAGTGCAGTGGCGCGATCTTGACTCACCGCAACCTCCGTCTCCTGGGTTCAAGTGATTCTCCTGCCTCAGCCTACTGAATAACTGGGATTACGTGCACCCGCCACCATGCCTGGCTAATTTTTGTATTTTTAGTAGAGATGGGGTTTCATCATGTTGGTCAGGCTGGTCTCAAACTCCTGACTTCATGATCCACCTGCCTCGGCCCCCCAAAGTGCTGGGATTACAGGTGTGAGCCACCACGTCCGGCTGAAGTTAGACAAATTTTTTTTTTTTTTTTGAGACAGAGTCTTGCACTCTCACCCAGGCTGGAATGCAATGGCGCGATCTCGGCTCACTGCAAGCTCCGCCTCCCGGGTTCATGCCATTCCCCTGCCTCAGCCTCCCGAGTAGCTGCAACTACAGGCGCCCACCACCACACCCAGCTAATTTTTTGTATTTTTTAGTAGAGATGGGGTTTCACCGTGTTAGCCAGGATGGTCTCAATCTCATGACCTTATGATCCACCCACCTCGGCCACCCAAAGTGCTGGGATTACAGGCGTGAGCCACTGCGCCCGGCCTAGACAAAATTTTCAAGCCTTTTAGATGTTTCCCAGAGTTCACAGTCCTCAACTGGATGTATGTCAAAGGGCTACAGTCAGGGGTTTAAATGAACCCGTCTAGTTCCTTTTTTTTTTTTTTGGAGACAAAGTCTTGCTCTGTCACCCAGGCTGGAGTGCAGTGGCACGATCTCAGCTCACTGCAGCCTCTGCCTCCCGGGTTCAAGTGATTCTTGAGCCTCATCCTCCTGAGCAGCTGGGATTATAGGCAGGCGCCAACACACCTGGCTAATTTTTTGTATTTTTGATAGAGACAGGGTTTCACTATGTTGGCCAGGCTGGTCTCGAACTCCTGTGCTCAGGCAATCTGCCCGCCCCGGCCTCCCAAAATGCTAGGATTAGAGGTGTGAGCCACCGTGCCCAGCCTAAGATTTGGTTCTTAAAGCATCCAGCCCTCTGTCCATAGAGAATAGAATGCTGAAAAGGAGCGTTGTTTAGGATATGTGGATTTGGTTTTTGTTTGTTTTTTTAGAGATGAGGTTTTGTTCTGTGGCCCAGGCTGGAGTGCAGTGTTGCAAACATAGCTCAATGCAGCCTTGAACTCCTGGACTCAAGTGATCCTCCCACCTCAGCCTCCCAAGTGGCTGGGACTACAGGTGTGCACCACCATGCCCGGCTGGTTTTTAAATTTTTTGTAGAGATGGGGTCTTGTTATGTTGGCCAGGCTAGTCTCAAACTCCAGACCTCAAGCCATCCTCTCACCTAGACCTCCCAAAGTGTTGGGCTGGGATTACAGGTGTGAACTACTGCACCCAACTGGGATATATGGATTTGTTTCCAAATTCCCTTTCTCTTGAGGCCCGGGGAACAGGCTTCCTTTCCCTGCCTGCTCACCTTTTGTGTGTGTCTTCACCCAGTCGTTGATGATGAATCTGGCTCTCTCTGCCTCTGAAAAGTCCACCTGCTTGACCGTACTCCGGAACAGCCTGAAGAAGTGGGGCATGAAGCCCTGGACCAGCTTCAGATCCCGCTGGACGAAGATCGCGTCTGTGGTGCTGATCTCATCCTTGTTCCACGGCCCCAAGAGCTCCTTGTACAGATGCCGGAGGGCGGGAGCCATGCCCTTGTCTGTGCAGGGGCAGAGAGGAGAAGACATGTCAGGCTCGTGCTGAATCGAGGGTTCCCAGCCGAGCCCACTTCCCCCACAAGAGGCTCCACCCTGATGAATGGGGGCTACCGTGCTTTCCCAGGGCTCTCTGGAGGGAGATTTCATTCCAGGACAAAATCTCTTTTCTGTATCTCTTCCTTTCTTCAAACGTCTCAGATACCAACCCTCTCTTTGGGCTAGAATATTTTTCTCTGTTCTTAAGTTATGAACCCTAAATATTTTCTTCCTGTTTTTTTTTTTTGAGATAGAGTTTTGCTCTTGTCTCCCAGGCTGGAGTGCAATGACGTGATCTCAGCTCACTGCAACCTCCACCTCCTGGATGAACCCTAAATATTTTCTTTCTTCCTTTTTTTTTTTTTTTCCAGACAGGGCCTCCCTTTGTTGTCCAGGCTGAAGTGCAGTGGTGCAATCATAGCTCACTGCAGCCTCCAGTTCCTGGGCTCAAGCCATCCTCCCACCTCAGCCTCCTAAGTAGCTGGGACTACAGGTATGTGCCACCACATCTGGCTAATTTTTAATTTTTTTGTAGAGGCAGGGGTCTCGCTGTTGCTCAGTCTGGTCTCAAACTTCTGGCCTCAAGTGATCCTCCTGCCTCAACCTTCCAAAATGCTGAGATTACAGTCATAAGCCACGTTGCCTGACCTTAGTTTTTTTCTTTTCTTAATTTTTTTTTTTTTTTTTTTTGAGACAGAGTCTTACTCTGTCGCCCAGGCTGGAGTGCAGGGGTGCGATATCAGCTCACTGCAACCTCCACCTCCCGAGTTCAAGCGATTCTTGTGCCTCAACTTCCTGAGTAACTGGTATTACAGGTGTACACCATCACATCGGACTAATTTTTATATTTTTAGTAGATACGTGGTTTCACCGTATTGCCCAGGCTGGCCTCGAACTCCTAGCCTCAAGTGATCCTCCTACCTCAACCTCCCAAAGTGCTGAGATTACAGATACGAGGCACTATGACTGGCCTTAGATTTTTTTTCTTATAGTGATGGCTGTGCTAAGCATTTCACAAGTGCAATTCCATGAATTTTTTTTTTTTTTTTTTTTAGAGAGACTCTGTCTCTCTTTCTTGCCCTGGGGTGCAGTGGCTCGGTCCGGGGCCGCTGCAAGCTCCACCTCCCAAGTTCACGCCATTCTCCTGCCTCAGCCTGCTGAGTAGCTGGGACTACAGGCGCTTGCCACCATGCCTGGCTAATTTTTTTGTATTTTTAGTAGACACGGGGTTTTACCATGTTAGCCAGGATGATCTCAATCTCCTGACCTCCTGATCCGCCCGCCTCAGCCTCTCAAAATGCTGAGATTACAGGCGTGAGCCACCGTGCCCGGCCCATGAATTCTTTAGGACAGCCCTCTGTGGTTGGTATTTTTATGATCCTCATTTTATAGATGGGCAAACTGAGGCTTAATGAGGTTAAGATCATGCGGTGGTGAATGAGCGGTAAATCCACTGGCCAGACACCCTTGGCGATTCAAGGGTCCAGTGACTTGGGGTGTAGTGGGAAGAAGATGGGGTGGCCCCTGCAGCACAGCTGTATGGGGCTTGGCTCGGCTAAGCCAGAGCCAGCCTTTCCTTGGCTTCTGGTTGGTCTATTTTGCATGCCTCCCACCTCCCCCAGTGTCCCGTGGCTCACCATCAATCTTGAATCCCATGGCCGCTTGGATCTGCTGCCGGGTTTCTCCTCCCGTTGTCAGCTGGAGCATGGCCAACACCGAGGCCACCCCATAGGGTGAGAAAACCACGTTGCGGTCTTTGGAGGCCTGCGCCACCTGCTGAAACACCCTAACCCCGAAGTCTGAGGCCAGGTGGGCCACGTAGGATGGGGGATGGTGCACGGTGGACCCTTCACCAAAGACGAAGGCCAGGCCCAGGACTAGGCAGGCGAGGGCTGGAGACATCTGCATCCTAGAGCAATGGAAAGAGGGCTGGTGAAGGAATCTTTCTGGAAGACAGGCGGGAGGGGAGGGGAGCTGGCCAGCTGTGGGCCCTGCTCTTCTTGTTTCCTGCAAGCAGGTGGTGGGTAAACACTAGGGCAAGGTGCAGGAACAGACCATGACACATTCAGATTCTTAGCCCGTCCCACTCCATCTCACTCAGACTGACTTATCCCCGGGCAGTGGCAGGGAGTCTTTGGCCATCTTGCCCTACGGGAATCTTGGAATCCAGTCCATCTGCCTTCCCTCTGTGTCCTGCTGCCTTTGCAGCACAGGGGGGATTTAGCCCAGGCTCAATTATCAATTATCACATCTTTGATTTGCATGAGCCTTTATATTTGCTTTCTTTTCCTTCCTTCCTTCCTTCCTTCCTTCCTTCCTTCCTTCCTTCCTTCCTTCCTTCCTTCCTTCTCTCTCTCTCTTTCTTTCCTTCCTCTTTCTCTTTCTCTCTCTTTCTCTCTTTCTTCCTTCCTTCCTTCCTTTCATTCATTTTTTGAGACAGAGTCTTGCTCCGTCATCCAGGCTGGGTGCAATGGCTCAATCTTGGCTCACTGCAGCCTCTGCCTCCCTGGCTCAAGCAATCCTCCCACCTCAGCCTCCCAAGTAGCTGGGAATACAGGCACACCAGCACGCCCAGCTAATTTTTGTATTTTTTTTTTGGGAGAACAGGGTTTTGCCATGTTGCCCAGGCTGGTCTCAAACTCCTGTGCTCAAGTTATCTGCCTGCCTCAGCCTCACAAAGTCCTGGGATTACAGGCATGAGCCACAGTGCCTGGCCTTAATTCTCTTATAATGCTTTCCCAGTGATTGTTTCATTCAAGTTAGCAGGTATGAGGTGGGAAATGGGTAAGTGTCTTGATGCAGAGGGACCGAGAGAGTCAAGGTTCTTGTTTCTGGGTGATGGGGTTGTTGATGGGGCCTGACCATCCTCCCTGCTCTCCTGCAGTCACCCCAGGATAGGGTCGACTCAAGGCTGCAGGTCTGAGAAAAAGAAAATAGAGGAATAGCGGGGGATGATGGAGGGAGGGGACTCTGGGGAGGCAAGTTCTCTGCCTTACTTCTAAGCCCGAAGTAAGAGGTTGGAGGGAGTTTGCTTTTCTCCTACCTGAAGTTCTCAGAGGTGCTTTGCGATTGGCGGTTCGACCTGCCCTGGCGGCGGCTGCTGAGCTGCAGGAATTCAGTTGCTGGAGGGGGGCGTGTGGCTCTTCTTGACAGCGCTCTTGGCCCTGCAGCCAGACACAGCTGTACTCCTCCGTGGGCCGCTGCCTCCTTTTATACCAGATGTGGGCAGGAAATAGATGAACTCATACTCCAGCCCCACCCACTCGCTGGCTCTGGGAGTCCGTCTGAACAGCCAGTGGGGCCCCCTTCCCTCGACACCTCCCTCTCCGGGACTTGCTGAGGCATGTGTGTGTGTGTGTGTGTGCGTGCTGCTCTGTGTGTGTACGTGTGTAAGAGGGTTCAGGAACAATTAAGCAAACCCCAATAGCCTTGGCCTGAGGACCTCGCTTGACCCTTCTGCCCTCTGCCTGTGTCTGTCTCTCCCGGATGTCCTGCCAGGTTGACCGTCTGCCATACCGGGTGACCCAAAAAGCCCAGGACCCCTAGTGTTCAGCTTGGAGAAAAAAAACCAGCTCACGTTGCCTGCTTTTCCTTTGGAGAACCAGGTCACTGTGGAGTTATCAAAGATAACCTCCATCAAAATGTGGATGTTTTTCCCCCGGGGCTGTCCACCCGGTGCCCCGGGCCACCTCCAGGAAACAGCGCCCCTCCCTCCTCCTGGGCCTAGCCCAGCAGCCACAGGGCATGCAGCCAGCCACGTGATTGTCTAGGTTTTGTCTGTCTAGGACTTTGGTCCAACAGAGGACTCTTGGTCTTTCCCTCATCCCCGCCATGTGCCCAGGCGCCTCCGATGATACATGGCTGACTCCCCCACGTGTCCAGACTCTCTCCGTGCCCCTGAGGGCTCTCTTGTGTCAACAACCTTGTCTGACTAGGGTTGGAGGTGTGCTGGGTGGGGCGGTGGTGGCTGAACAGGACCAGGGGTTGTTACCATGGTAAAGGCTTGGCAAGGAAACAGGAGACCAACGTGTAAGTTTCACTTCTTCGAGCTGCCCGCTAGGACTTGGGGCAGCTGGTCCTTTATCCTCTTCCTCCAGAAACAGACACGAGGGGAAGAGGGATAGAAGCAGAGTGTCAATTCACGGCGGGTTTGCAGGGTGTGCTTCTAGGGCAAGGGGGTGAGGGGAAGAAGAGTGACTGATAGATTCTGAGCAGCAGTGGTCCTCAACTTTTGGCACCAGGGACCGGTTTCATGGAAGACAATTTTTTCACAGACCAGGGTGGGATGCTTTCAGGATGATTCAAGTGCATTACATTTATTGTGTGCTTTATTTCTGTTATTATTACGTTGTAACATATATAATGAAATAATTCCACAATTCACCATCATGTAGAATCAGTGGGACCCCTGAGCTTGTTTTCCTGCAACTAGACGGTCCATCTGGGGTGATGGGAGACATGACAGATCATCAGGCATTCGATTCTCATAGGGAGCGTGCAACCTACATCCCTCACATGAACAGTTTAGAACAGGGTTCAAGCTCCTATGAGAATCTAATGCCGCCGCTGATCTGACAGGAGGCGGAGCTCAGGTGGTAATGCAAGCGATGGGGAGTGGCTGTAACTACAGATGAAATTTCATTCACCTGCCACTCACCTCCTGCTATGTAGCCTGGTTCCTAACAGGGCATTGACCAGTACCAGCCCCTGGCCCAGAGGTTGGGGACCTCTGCTGTAGAGGGTGGAAACTGGCTAGCCGTGGGTGAGCATGTAGGACTAGACTAGTGGATTTTGCTTTTCGGTTTTTTTTTTTTTTTTTTTTTTTTGAGATAGAGTCTTGTTTTGTTGCCCAGGCTGAGTGCAGTAGCACTATCTTGACTCACTGCAATCTCCGCCTCCTGGGTTCCTGGGTTCAAGCGATTCTCCTGCCTCAGCCTCCCGAGTAGCTGGGATTACAGGTGCTCACTACCATGCCCGGCTAATTTTTGTATTTTAGTAGAGACGGGGTTTCACCATGTTGGTCAGGCTGGTCTCGAACTCCTGACCTCGTGATCCAGCTGCCTCAGCCTCCCAAAGTGCTGGGATTATAGGCATGAGCCACTGTGCCTGGCCGCATTTGGGGTTTTGACAGGGTCAGGCGCCCTTGGCCGTGTGGCCTAGATGTTGTGGATGTAAGGGTGGCCAGGGTGCTGCCCAGGGGGTCCTGTATCGGAGAGATGGCATACTTGGGGTCCACACACAGTTGAGTTTTGTGTAGATGGTGGGGTTTAATTGGGAGAATCCATGGAGACAGCTGGTAGCAGGGTCACAGGAAGTTTCAGTGGGTGGAAGCGTCGGATGTTTGTTTTGGATTTTTTCAGTAAACAGATACCAAGGGCAACCACTCTGAGCAGTCCTCCTGCTTTTTAATCTGCCTTAGGCTTTGTTTTCTCACAGCTGGCGGGCAAAGAGAGGAGAACTTCGGTCGGTCGGAAAGTTAGGCTCACAGACACATTAGGAGAACTCTTCCGGTGAAACTGCCTCTTGTTTATGTCTTTTTCCTTTTCTTAGTTGTGGTTTGGAGTCCCTGAGAGTGTGGTTAGCGGTGAGGAAGAAGAAACTGCCCTGACCTCTTGGATGAAGACAAGTCCAGCCCCAAACCCATCTTTTTAAAATTAATTTATTTATTTTTTTGAGACAGGGTCTCACTCTGTCACCAAGGCTGGAGTGCTGTAGTGTGATCATAGCTCACTGTAGACTTGAACTCCTGGGCTCAAGCAAGTAAGTACTAGGGACTACAGGCAAGCACCACCACGCCCAGCTAATGATTATTTTTTCTTATACAGACAGAGTCTTGCTATGTTGAGCAGGCTGGTTTTGAACTCCTGGGCTGGAACAATCCTCTCACCTTTGCCTCCCAAAGTGTATAAGCCACCATGCTCAGTCGTCCCAAACTTATCTCTTGTCCTCAAAAGCACCCCAAGGTTGGGTATGGTGGCTCACACCTGTAATCCTAGCACTTTGGGAGGCTAAGGCGGGTGGATCACTTGAGGCCAGGAGTTCAAGACCAACCCGGCCAATATGATGAAACCCCATCTCTACTAAAAGTACAAAAATTAGCTAGGCATGGTGGTGCATGCCTGTAATCCCAGCTGCTTGGGAGGCTGAGGCAGGAGAATCTTTTGAACCTGGGAGGTGGAGGTTGCAGTGAGCCGAGATCATGCTATTGCACTCCAGCCTGGGTGACAGAGTAAGAATCTGTCTCAAAAAAAAAAAAAAGTACCCCCCAAGGCTTTGCTCTCTGACCTTAAGGATCAGAGGGGAACAGGGATCAGGGAGTACCAAGCCTCAAGGACTTGAAAGATCAATGGGTCTAGACATAGCTAGATGTGGCCTCCTCAGGTGTCAGTGCCGTCCTCTCCAGCCTGCAGCTTAGCCTCCATCCCTTCCTCTGCCTGTCATACCAGGAGCCATTGTCCCATACCTTGCCAGGTCTCTGCTATTTTCTGTGGACAGCCAGGGCTCTGCAGGAGCAGTCACCAATTTAGTCCCCACTGATAGACTGGGTGGATGATCCTGATGCTGATCCAAAACAGACACCCCAGCTGGGTGTGGTGGCTCAAACCTGTAATCCCAGTCTTTGGGGAGGCTGAGGCAAGAGGATTACTTGAGCCCAGGAATTTGAGCCAGACTGGGCAACACAGTGAGATCCCATCTCTACCAAAAAAAAAGAAAAAAAAATTAACCCGTGTGCCTATGGTCCCAGCTACCTGGGAAGCTGAGGTAGGAGGATCGCTTGAGCCTAGGAGCTCAAGGCTGCAGTGAGCTATGATCGCACCACTGCACTCCAGCCTTGGGGGACAAAGAGAGACCTGTCTCAAAGGACAAGGCAAAGAGCAAAAAGGACATTCCATCCTTGGGCACGGGAGAGCTGGGGAACAGCTCTAGTCCTGATTGGGGTGGAGGGTGGGGAGCGTTTTACTTTGGACTCAGAAGTGACTGACTTACTAAGGGGTCTTTACCCAAATCGGTGGAAACTTGTAGGCATAAGGAGGATGTGTATTAGAAACCGAGGCAGAACCTGTGTTGTCGGGTCCACGTGAAGTTTCCGATTTCTCCCTTGACTCTGATAAGCTGGGGCTGCCTAGCTGCTCTAGAACCTGGACTTGGAGTGAAACCCCATCTCTATTTTAAAAAAATACAAAAATTAGCCGGGCATGGCGGCACGCATCTGTAGTCCCAGCTACTCGGGAGCCTGAGGTGGGAGAATCTTTTGAACCGGGGAGGTGGAGGTTGCAGTGAGCTGAGATTGCACCACCGCACTCCAGCTTCAGAGACAGAGCAAGATCGTCTCAAATAAATAACAAGATTGTCTCAAATAAATAAATAAATAAATAAATAAAACCCAGACTTGGCCATGACCCCTGCCTCTACTTCATGCACGTGGCCGTGCCTTCTCTTGCCTGCCTTAGGCGCTGAGCCCTTCCATCCCAGGGTCCAGCTGCCTGCGGGCTGCTCCCCAGCCGACCCCTCAGAGTCTGACTCAAGGGGTTACCACTTTCCCCTTTTCCCCTGAATCCCAAGTTCTCTCTTTCTTGATCCAATCCTTTCTTTCCAGCTTGGGCTCTTTTGTAAGGGGTCACACGGGCACAGAGAGAAAAGTCCGTGCTGTTGAAATAGCTAGATCTCCGGCTTCCGGAAGGTCAGAGATAAGAGAATGAGTTACCGGGCTGTGGATTTCAGGGGAAAGTTCTGTTTCCAGCCTACTGGGAAAGATGTGTCCATCTGTCCCTGAGCAGGTGGTTCGTGACTGTAGATCACACTCAGATTTTCCGTGAGTGTCCCTCTGCCCCCCACCCACTGGTGGGCCCTGGGTGGACGCTGGCCTTCCCACCACCCATTGTCCCCTGACCTCCTGCCTTCTGGCCCGATCTCTGCTCTTCCTCTTTGCTTCTGTCTTCCCTGCTCTCTTTTTCACTTTCCTTTTCTCTCTCTGAGCCTCCTGCTGCCTGCTCTCTTCTCTCTGACCTCCTGCCTACCCTTTCTCCCCGAACCTGCCCTCCTGTCCCCTCTTCTCTGCTGCAGGAGGTTGCCCCACATTTCTACTCTCTCTCTCTCTTTTCTGCTGTCTCTGACTCAGTCCTTCTGTCCCTCTGGAATCCCAGAATCCCATTTACAGTCAAATGCTCAGCTCCCGAGCCCTTCCGGTAGGGAAGAGAGCACTGCCCGTTACATAGGCTCCCAGGAATGTGGGGCCCGGCCTCCCTGATTCCTGGTGATTTCACTGGGAGAGCCGGGGGTGGAGAAGGCAGGGTCTTGCTAACAGCACTATTTCTGGCTTGGTTGCTCTCCAAACAACACAACTCCAAAAATAGCCTGTGTTTGGGCTCGGCTCTCTGCCCCTCTCTAGGAGGGAACCAGTACTAGGTGTCTCCACTGCCTCTTTTTTTTTTTTTTTGAGATGGAGTCTTGCTCTCTTGCCCAGATTGGAGTGCCGTGGCGTGATCTTGGCTCACTGCATCCTCTGCCTTCCAGGTTCAAGCGATTCTCCTGCCTCAGCCTCCCGAGTAGCTGGGATTATAGTCGTGGGCCACCATGCCTGGCTAATTTTTGTATTTTTAGTAGAGACAGGTTTTACCATGTTGTCCAGGCTGGTCTCGATCTGCTGACCTCATTATCCACCCGCCTCAGCCTTCCAAAGTGCTGGGATTATAGGCGTGAGCCACTGTGCCTGGCCCTCCACTGCCTTTTATTTAAGATCGTGGCCCTGGGACAGCCTGTCCAGGGGCCCTTCCTTACCCTGGCTCTGTGCCTGTCTTCCCCCTCCTCTCCTGCTGTGTCCCCTCTCCCCTGCCAGCCCCTGGCTGGCCATTTCTCTTTAAATTCTCGAACACTCTAACTGGTGCTGCCTCACCCAATGTAGCCCTTGCTTGTCCACAATTGCTTTTTTTTTTTTTTTTTTTGAGTAGGGGCCACACTCTGTCGCCCAGGTAGGAGTGCAGTGGCACAATCATGGCTCCCAGCCTTGGCACAATCATGGCTCCCAGCCTTGGCACAATCATGACTCCTGCAGCCTTGACCTCCCAGGCTCAAGCGATCCTCCCATCTCAGCCTCCCGAGGAGTTGGTAGTTGGGACTACAGGTGTGCACCACCATGCCCCACTAATTTTTGTTTGTTTGTTTGTTTTGAGACAGAGTTTCACTCTTCTTGCCCAGGTTGGAGTATAATGCTGTGGTCTTAGTTCACTGCAACTTCTACCTCCCAGGCTCAAGTAATTCTCCTGCTTCAGCCTCCTAAGTAGCTGGGATTACAGGCACCTGCCACCACACCCAGCTGATTTTTGTATTTTTAGTAGAGATGGGGTGTCACCATTTTGGCCAGGCTGGTCTTGAACTCCTGACCTCAAGTGATCCACCTTCCTCGGCCTCCCAAAGTGCTGGGATTACAGATGTGAGCCACCGTGCCCCGCCTAATTTTTTTTTTTTTTCCAGAGATGGGGGTCTCTCTAGGTTGCCCAGGCTAGTCTCAAACTCCTGGGCTAAAGATTGGAGTGCAGTGGTGCCATTTCAGCTTACTGCAGCCTCTACCTCCCAGGCTCAAGTGATCCTCCTGCCTCAGCCTCCCAGTAGCTAGGCCCACAGGCATACACCACCACACCTGGCTAAGTTTTTGTATTTTTGGTAGAGACGGGGTTTCGCCACGTTGCTCAGACTGTTCTTGAACTCCTGAGCTCAAGTGATCCAGCTGCCTCAGCCTCCCAAAGTGCTGAGATTACAGGTATGAGCCACCGTGCCTGGCCCTGACCTAGTTCTTCTAATTTACAAGCAAGGGCACTTAGGTCCGGAGAGGTCCACTGTGCTTGAAGCCACACAGTGATTACACCATAAATGAGAGAATAGTGTTCATTGGATCAGGCGGACCCGGCCGCTAGTTAGGGATCTGACATTGGCTATGTGACTAGGTAAAACTTAATCTCTTCTCCTTCTCTTCCCCCTCCTTCTCCCGTCCTCCTCCCCCTCCCTCCCTTCTTTCCTTCCCTGTGATTGAGGGATCATAGCCTCAGTATTCTTATTTGTAAAAGACAGATAACGATTCCCATCTTTCAAGGTTGCAATGAGAATTACATAAAACATCGTCTGCCAAATGTCCGATACATTCTAGGTTCTCCCTGGTGGCAGCTGCTCTTGGTGGGCGGCAGAGCCAGGACAGGAACCCAGACAGCCTGAGCTGTCCGTTTTGATATAATGCAAGCTCCTTGCGGGATGGATGTTTTTGGTGTTTGTTTTTACGTCTCTCAGCATTTAGCGGAGCGTGGGCCTTAAATGCCTCGAAAGTGGACTGGCTGCTTACCCGAGGGGATGCCTGGCAGCCCCACTCATCCATTTCATACCAGATCCTTCTGCTGTCTCTCTAGTCCTAACATACTCCCACTGGCTGACTTTACAGGTTTCAGATCCCAGGAAGATATTCCCCTCTGGGCTGCAGGTCATGGATGTACCCCACTGCTGTTCCAAGTGTATCCTTATCTTCCGGGCATACCAGAGAGGAGGGGGACTTGATTTACCAAAATAGAGCTGAGCTTGACCCACTCTTCCAGGCTAGGCCCCTGCAGCCCCCATCTCCCATCTCTTATCGATTCCCCATGACACCTATAATGCTTTAATCACTTAAAAAAATATGTGTTCTACCATAGCCAATTTTATCTTTTTTTTTTTTTTTTTTTTTTTTTTTTTTGAGACAGAGTCTCGTTCAGTCACCCAAGCTGGAGTGCAGTGACACGATCTTGGCTCACTGCAACCTTCACCCCATGGGTTCAAGCGATTCTCGTGCCTCAACCTCCTGAGTAGCAGGGACTACAGGCCTACACTACCATGTCTGACTAATTTTTGGATTTTTAGTAGAGACAGGGTTTCACCATGTTGGCCAGGCTGGTCTCAAACTCCCGAGCTCAACTGATCTTCCCACCTCAGCCTTCCAAAGTGCTGGGTTTACAGGCATGAGCCACCACGCCCGGCCAATTTTTTTTTTTTTTTTTTTTTTTTTTAAAGATAGGGTCTCACTTTGTTGCCCAGGTTGGAGTGCAGTTGTGTGATCACGGCTCACTGAAGCCTCCAACTCCTGGGCTCAAACAATCCTCTCACCTCAGCCTCCTGAGGAGCTGGGACCACAAGCATGCACCATCACACTCAGCTAATTTTTAGCTTTAATCACTTTTATACATTTGCATTCTCCCTTCTCTTACAGTTATTTCTGTATTTAAACTTATGTGGCCATCAAAGTGTCTTATTTCCTGAGGGCGCTTAGTGCTGGGCCTTTTGTTTTTTATTTTTATTTTTATTTTTTTGAGACGGAGTCTCGCTTTGTCGCCCAGGCTGGAGTGCAGTGGCGCAATCTCGGCTCACTGCAAGCTCCGCCTCCCGGGTTCATGCCATTCTCCTGCCTCAGCCTCCCGAGTAGCTGGGACTACAGGCACGCACCACCACGCCCGGCTAATTTTTTTGTATTTTTAGTAGAGATGGGGTTTCACTGTGTTAGCCAGGATGGTCTCGATCTCCTGACCTCGTGATCCGCGCTGGGCCTTTTGTAATGTGGGTATTCCAAATGTCCTTTCACCATCAGGCAAGAATGAGGCTCCCCGGCCGGCCGGCCGGCCGGGTGCAGTGGCTCACGCCTGTAATCCCAACACTTTGGGAAGCCAAGGTGGCAGGATCGTTTGAGACCAGGAGTTCGAGACCAGCCTGGGCAACACAGGGAGACCCCCACCTCTACAAAAAATAAATAAATGAGTCAAGCATGGTGGCATGTGCCTGTAGTCCCAGATACTTGGGAGGCTGAGACAGGAGAGTCGCTTGAGTCCAGGAGTTTGAGGCTTGCAGTGAGTCATAATTGCATTGCTGCACTCCAGCCTGGGCAACAGAGCGAGACTCTGTCTCAAAATAAAATAAAATAAAATAAAATAAAATAAAATAAAATAAAATGAAAAATAAATAAATAAATAAATAAAATTAAAAAAAAAAAAAAAAAAAAAAGGAACATGCCTCCAATGTGGTCACTAAGGGGAATTTCAACGGCAGGGAATGGTGTAGCACCGGGCTTCTGGGGTAGATGTGGCCATGGAGCCAATTACGTCAGGCTGATGAGGCAGTGCAGGCCTGCAGGGCGCCTCCGGGCCACTGGCCAGATTCCATCCCTCCATCCACTTCTCTTTACCCACATATGTGGCTTATCTGACTCTGATTCACTTTCATTCATCTTTACCAGAACTTGCTCCTCATTCTCTACATTTTTGTGTCTCTCTTATGCCTTTCTCTGGATACATTCTGCTTTTTGTTGTTGTTCCTGTTTGTTTTGAGAAAGGTTCTTGCTCTGTCACCCAGACTGGAGTGCGGTGGCGCGATCATGGCTCACTGCAGCCACCACCACCTGGGCTCAAGCCATCCTCCTGCCTCAGCCTCCTAAGTAGCTGGGACTGCAGGCGCACACCACCAGGCCTGGCTAATTTAAAACATTTTTTTTAGAAATGGGGTCTCACTAGGCTGGGAGCAGTGGCTCACACCTGTAATCCCAGCACTTTGGGAGGCTGAGGTGGGTGGATCATGAGGTCAGGAGTTTGAGACCAGCCTGGCCAATATGGTGAAACCCCGTCTCTACTAAAAATACAAAAATTAGCCAGGTGTGGTGATGTGTGCCTGTAGTCCCAGCTACTCGGGAGGGCTAAGGCAGGAGAATTGCTTGAACCTGGGAGGTGGAGGTTGTAGTGAGCCGAGATCTTGCCACTGCACTCCAACCTGGGCAACATAGCAAGACTCCATCTCAAAAAAAAAAAAGAAGAAAAAGAAATTGGGTCTCACTATATTGCCCAGGCTAGTCTTGAACTCCTGGGCTCAAGTGATCCTCTCACCTCTGCCTCCTGAGTCGCTGGAACTATAGCCTCGCACCACCATGTCTGGCTTGGACACAAAAGTTCTTTTTCTAGTCTCCATTCTGGCTCTGGATATGACTATATGACTGAGCGCCTACTGAGTTGGGCAGGTGTCCAGAGAGACGGTGACCCAAGGTCACTGGGGGATGGGTAGGGGTGGAGGTCCCAGGGATGAAGCCGTCTGGCTGATACAGTGCAGATGGAATTCACCGTGGGACGCCAGCATGCCCAGAGTCACTGGCCATTGTTATCTCCCCAGCTTCCCCTCCATATGGGAGCAGGCTTCTTGCATGTCTCTTCATCTGAGTCACCCTGGGCTCCCTCAGCTGTCCTCACCACTGTCATGCAGCTGGGCTGCTGGATTGCTTGGATCTGTCTGGGCCCAGAGCCCATCCCAGAACCCCTTGTGTAGGTTTGTGGCCGGAGGGCTGGGAGAGCAGTGAGGTGTGGGAGAGAAGGGGAGCAGGGACCCTGGCCTAGACGGGGGAGACATGGGATGGCTGCCTCCTGCCTTCCTCCAACACAGCCAGTGACAGCACGGAGTGGCATCTTAGGGTCTTTTCTGGGATGGTTGTTATGGGACCTTCACAGATGCATAGGACAGACACGCCTTGTCTCAGGAACTTGTGCAGTTGTCTCTGTCCTGAGCAACGCCCTCTACTCCAGTGCAGACTGAATGCCGTGTAGGAGGACTTTCCCAGGCTGCCCACACTCGGCTTCCTCCTTCTTTTTTTTTGAGACAGTCTTGCTCTGTCACCCAGGTTGGAGTGCAATGGCGCAATCTCGGCTCACTGCACCATCCGCCTCCCGGGTTCAAGCAAGTCTCCTGCCTCAGCCTCTCGAGTAGCTGGGATTATAGGCCCACGCTAACACACCCGGCTAATTTTTGTATTTTTAGTAGGGACGGGGTTGTGCCATGTTGGCCAGGCTGGTCTCGAACTCCTGACCTCAAGTCTGCCTGCCTTGGTCTCACAAAGTGCTGGGATTACAAGGGCGAGCCACCTCGCCTGGCCTCTCCCTGCTTGGACAGAGTGAGACTCCATCTCAAAAAAAAAAAAAAGGATTCAAATCCAACCTGCTACTGAGGAGCCCTTCGTGTTTGCTCTGGACACAGACTTCTCCTGTGGTCATGACCGTGACCATACAGCTCTGGCTCCAGTGAGCTGGGTGATCGTGAACAGGTTCTTTACCTTCTAGAACCCCAGTCTCTGGAGAAAGAGGCTGACAGGGCACATGTACAAGCAGGAAATTCTGGGCAACTCCCATTTCTCCTCTGAGTCTTAATTTTCTTTCCTGTAAAGTGGGAATAATGATGCCAATTCCATAACAGTGGCATTCGGATTTCAACGGATGGTATGAATGAAAAGCCCAACTGCATCCATCCATAGAAAGTCATCAGTAGGTTGCAAAAATGGTGGCTGGGCGCCGTGGCTCTTCCTGTAATCCCAGCACTTTGGGAGGCCAAGGCGGGTGGATCACGAGGTCAGGAGATGGAGACCATTCTGGCTAACACGGTGAAACCTCATTTCTATACAAAAAAAAAAAAGTTAGCCGGGCGTGGTGGCGGGCGCCTGTAGTCCCAGCTACTCGGGAGGCTGAGACAGGAGAATTGCTTGAGTCTGGGAGACGGAGGTTGCAATGAGGTGAGATTGCCCCACTGCACTCCAGCCTGGGTGACAGGGCGGAACTCTGTCTCCAAAAAAAAAAGTAATTATTTAAAAAAAATACGTCTTTTCTTGAGCCCGTTGGTTTCCTGAGGGTCTCCTGTGCTAGAAGGGGGTTCACCAATGAGGCTCTTAGGTGACGAAACTCCAGACAGTCACCAGGTGGCGCTGCGCCAGGCCCTGCTTGGACAGGGAAGACCACCAAGGGCTGTGGCCTGTGTCTGGCACTGGCCTGTAAGAACTGTGGAAAAGGAGGCCCAACGAGGCCATTCATACCACAGTGAGAACTTGGATCTAGGCTGAGTGAGGTGGCTGACGCCTGTAATCCCAGCACTTTAGGAGGCTAAGACTGGAGGATCATTAGAGGCAGGGAGTTTGAGATCAGTCCGGCCAACATAGCCAGATCCTGTAGCTACAATATATTTATTAAAAAATTAGCTGGGTACAGTGGCGCACACCTGTGGTCCCAGTTACTGGGGAGGCTGAGGCCAGGAGTTCAAGACCAGCCTAACCAACATGGTGAAACCCCGTTTCTACTAAAAATTCTAAAATTAGCTGGGCATGGTGGCACACGCCTGTAATCCTAACTACTCGGGAGGCTGAGGCTTGGGAATTGCTTGAACCCAGGAGGCAGAGGTGGCAGTGAGCCGAGATCACACCATCATACTCCAGCCTAGGTGACAGAGCGGTCTCAAAATAAATAAATAAATAAATAATAAAAACAAATTAAAAAGACATGAAGCAAACAAAGAACTCGAATCCAAAGCTGACCCCTCCAGTCTGCAATCCTGATGCCTCCACTACTCCCAGGGCCCGAAGCCCCATCTGAGAGTTATGACATGCTCTCCCCCTGAGTCCCCTCCTGGGGGGCTCTGATGAGTCCCCTCTGTCCCCCCTCCCCCATCTGTGTCAGGAACTCCCGGGACTGTGTGAGTAATGGCTGATGCAGGCAGGACGAGTAACTGTTATTCACACAACAGCACTGCCTTCCCGGGTGCCTGGGGGAGGGAGCTGGGGCTGTTGGGGTGAGGGGGCGCTGAGGTGGCAGATATGAGGCAGCTTAGACTTGACAAAGGGCTCTGGGGCCCCTTCTGCTCTGGGTCTGGGAGGGCAGGATGATCTGGGCGTATTGAGCACCTCAGGGATCAGACTTGGGCTCTTTCCCAGAATCAGCACTCAGGCTAGGGGCTAAGACAGGAGAGGGGAGGCCATCGCCAACCCCACCGCATCTCCCCCTTCTCCCCACCTCGCAAAACCCCACAGGGAATGCTGTGGGCAGGAGAGTTGGCACAGGTATGGGGCAGAACCACCCCCTGCCCTGTGATGACATTGGAGGTTGGCCTCAACCATTACCTGTCCATCTGAGCTCTTTGCCTTCCTCATTAGCTGGGAGGGTCTTGTAGCAAATGACAGGAGAACCCGATTTGGGAGTATGAAATTCAAAGTGGTAGGGTGTGTCCCCATCTGCGTGGAACTTGCTCCTCTGTCCAGTCTGGATTTGCTCCATGGATTCACACTGCTCCACTGCAGAGAGGAAGGACAACTTGCTTTTTCTTTTTGTTTCTTTTTTTTTGAGACAGAATTTCCCTCTGTCGCCCAGGCTGGAGTGCAGTGGCACGATCTCAGTTCACTGCAAACTCTGCCTCCCGGGTTCAAGTGATTCTCCTGCCTCAGCCTCCTAAGTAACTGGGATTATAGGCGTGCACCATCACGCTCAGCTAATTTTGTATTTTTAGTAGAGATGAAGTTGACGGGGTTTTACTGTGTTGGTCAGGCTGGTCTCAAACTCAACCTCAAGTGATCCACCTGCCTCAGACTTCAGAAGTGCTGGGATTACAGGTGTGAAACACTGCGCCTGGCCAGCTTACTTTTTCTTTTATTATTATTATTATTTTATTTTTGAGATGGAGTCTCCCTCTGTTGCCCAGGCTGGAATGCAGTGGTGCAATCTTGGCTCACTGCAACCTCCATCTCCCAGGTTTAAGCAATTCTTCTCTCTCAGCTTCCCGAGTAGCTGGAACTACATGCACGTGCCATCACGTCCAGCTAATTTTTTTATTTCTAGTAGAGACAGGGTTTCACCATATCAGTCAGGCTGGTCTCAAACTCCTAACCTCAGGTGATCCACTCGCCTCAGCCTCCCGAAGTGCTGGGATTACAGGCATGAGCCACTGTGTCCAGCTGGCTTGCTTTTCCTTTACAGTTCTTTCTCTCTCTCTTTCTCTTTTGACAAAGTCTTGCTCTGTCACCCAGGCTGGAGTGCAGTGGTGCAATCTCAGCTCACGGTAACCGCTGCCTCCCAGGTTTAAGTGATTCTCCTGCCTCAGCCTTCCAAATAGCCGGAATTACAGGCATGTGCCACCACGACCTGCTCTTTTTGGTATCTTTACTAGAGACAGGGTTTCACCATATTTGCCAGGGTGGTCTCAAACTCCTGGCCTCAATTGACCTGCCTGCCTTGGCCTCCCAAAGTGCTGGGATTCCACGTGTGAGCCACTGCGCCCGGCCTTCTTTAGAGTTTTAGAAGTCCCATTCCCCTAACTTCAGCAATAACAGGGCTAGTATATACAGAGCACTTGCTGTTTGTTTGCTAGGCCCTGTTTCATACCATTATTTTATTTCATTTTCATACAACTAAACTAAAAAAATGGGTATTGGGGACCAGGTGCATTGGCTCATGCCTATAATCCCAGCACTTTGGGAGGCCGAGGCAGGAGGATCGCTTGAGCTTGGGAGTTCGAGACCAGCCTGGGCAACATAGTGAGACACTGTCTCCACAAAAAATACAAATATATATATACACACACACACACACACACACACCACACACACACATATGTATATATGTATATATATGTGTGTGTATATGTGTGTGTGTATATATATATTCAGGCATGGTGGCCTGGGCCTGAAGTCCCATCCACAGTGAATGCACTGCAGGCCCCTGCAGAAGGGGCCCCAAGGCCCTGACCCAGGAAGAATTCCAGCTTCCCTCTTCCTGCTTCAACCCTTTGCTGTGTTCGGCCCCCATCCTCTGCACCAATGGTCAAGGTCCTGGCTGGTGGCCAGCCCTGTCTGGACAGGAGGAAACCGTTATGTGAGGGGTAGAACACGAAGTCCTCAAGAACAGAAATTCCAGCGGAAGGGAAACAATGCGTAGGGAATAGAGTCATCTGCATGGGGGCAAGGGAAGGGACAGGGCCTTCCTGCCCCAAGTGGGGTAAACAACCCAGGCCTGGGGAAGCCCACAGCAGCTGGCGTCTTCCAGGCAGGGCTGGAGTGCTGGGTGAGGCGCCACCTTGGACCAGCTGGAAGAAATGTGTCCCTGCGCTGTTTTCTGGCCTTTCAAGGCTGATATGCTCCTATGGGGAGGAACAGGATTCCACTGCCAAAGTCAGGGGGATCAAGGGAAGAACTGGAGGAGGAATCAGCTAAAGAGGTTCCGCTGTGGCTGAGGCCTCGATGGCCATAGCCCTCAATGGCCAGTCAGCTGTTGGCCACCAAATAAGACCACCCTAGGTTTTTTTGTTTGTTTGTTTGTTTTCTATTTTTGTTTTGAGACAAGGTCTCTCTCTGTCACCCACGTTGGAGTTCAGAGGTATGATCACGGCTCACCGCAGCCTCAAGCTCTAGGGCTCTAGTGATCCTCCTCAGCCTCCCTAGTAGCTGGGACCATAGGCGCATGGCAGCACACCCAGCACACCCAAAATTTTAAAAAAAGTTCTAGAAATGGGGTCTTGCTATGTTGCCCAAGCTGGTCTCAAACTCCTGGGCTTAAGCAATCCTTCTGTTTCGGCCTCGCGAAGTGCTGGTAATACAAGCATGAGCCACCATGCCCAGTGGGCTCCACGTTTAGGGCAGGATTTTCAGGAGCCAGAGCTTGTGGAAAGCTCCATTAGGGGTGAAAGAGGCCAGTCTAGGGCCACCCTCTGTGGTGCTACAGGGGAAAATTTCCTTTTCTTTCAGGGCCCAGACCAGGCTAGCCTTGAGCAGAGCAGGAATGAGCCTTCTCCCAGGGCTGGAAAAGAAGCTTCCGTCTGGAAGGGGCAAAAGAAATGACACGGTGCCCCTGGGATCCCCAGCCCAGCCTCCCATGCTGGCAGGGCTGGAGGGAGGATTGACGCAAGGAGTCTGAAAATTCATGCCCGCCTTCGTCTGGATTTCTGGTTGCTTCTGTAATTTGTTTAGGTGGCTTTTGATCTGTGAAACCATTTGTTTTTCAGCTTTCAGGGTCTGCGTGTCTTTTTTTTTTTTTGAGACAGAGTTTTGCTCTTGTTGCCCAGGCTGGAGTGCAATGGCACGATCTTGGCTCACCGCAACCTCTACCTCCCTGGTTCAAGTGATTCTCCTGCCTCAGCCTCCCGAACCACGCCTAGCTAATGTTTGTATTTTTAGTAGAGACGGGATTTCACCATGTTGGTCAGGCTGGTCTCGAACTCCTGACCTCAGGTGATCCGCCCGCCTCGGCCTTCCAAAGTGCTGGGATTACAGGCATGAGCCACTACGCCCGGCCCTGCTTGCCTTTTCTTTTTTGAAGTTCCCATCCCCAAACTGCAGCAATAACAGGGCTAAGATACATATAGCAGGTGCTGTTTGCTAGGCCCTGTTTCATACTCATTATTCTATTTCATTTTCACACAACTGAAAAATGGGTGATTGACAACCAGGCGTGGTGGCTCATGCCTGTAATCCCAACACTTTGGGAGGCCAGAGTGGGTGGATTACTTGAGCTCAGGAGTTTGAGACCAGCCTGGACAGTTTGGTGAAACACCATCTCTACTAAAAATACAAAATTAACCGGGCATGGTGGCAGGTGCCTGTAATCCCAGCTACTCAGGAGGCTGATGCAGGAAAATCACTTGAACCCGGAAGGTGGAGGCTTCAGTGAGCCAAAATGATGTCCAGCCTGGGCAACAGAGTGAGAGTCTGTCTCTTAAAAAAAAGTTTTGAGGGAAGGGGCCAGTGAAGGGACTTATAGGGAGCAGTGGGACACACGGTGAGGGGCTTGAGCTATCCTGGGTTGGGAATGGGGGACAGGCATGCAAGGGTCACGTGGGGGGAACAGCTGAGATACTGAGAAACAGGATGAAGTCTGGTTAAGAGCTGGGGCTGCTGGAGCCAGTCTCTCTCTTAGCTGAGTGACTCTGAGCAAGATAGCAACTCCTCTATCTGTCAGTTTCCTCATCTTTCAAGTGAGAATAGGACCAATACCTTATTTTGTTATTTTAAGAGACAGAGTCTTTCTCTGTCATCCAGGCTGGAGTATAGTGGCACGAACATAGCTCACTCTAGCCTCGAACACCTGCCCTCAATCTACCCTCCCACCTCAGCCTCCAGAGTAGCTGGGACTACAGGTGCACGCCATCACACCCAGCTAATTATTAGTATTATTACTGGGTGTGTGTGTGGCGGGGGGGCAGAGACAGAGTCTTGCTGTGTTGTCCAGGCTGGTCTCCAACCCTTGGCCTCCAGTTCCTGGCCTCAAGGGATCCTCCAGTCTCAGCCTTTCAAAGTGCTGGGATTACAGGCGTGAGCCCCCACATCTGGTCCCAATACCCATTTTTAATTGATTAATTAATTAATTATTTTATTTTTTATTTTTTTATTGAGATGGAGTCTCCCTCTGTCACCCAGGTTGGAGTGCAGTGGTGCAATCTCAGCTCACTGCAACCTCCACCTTCCGGGTTCAAGCAATTCTCACTGTGCCTGGCTGTGAGACCCTGTTTCAAACAAACAAACAAAAAACGGGTTTTAAGGAGATTTACACCGAGGGGCTATTGAGTGACCCATGAGATCAGATTAGGCCCCTAGAGAGGGTATGTGGGAGGCCTGGAGCAGACAGGGAAGGGTCCAGTGACCTTGGCATAGAGCAGAGGGGCATGGTGGGGGGCAGGTTGGGAGGACGTCTCAGCCTGGAGTAGCAGAGTTGTGTGCAGAAACTAGGTTGGAGGGTCTGGACATGGAGGACCCCAAAGGCCGTGGGATTTGCTCCGTGTGAGGGAACCTGCGGGAACCTCCTGTTTTCTTGTTCACTGCACATCACCTGCCCGCCTGGACCTGCTCTCTTAGTCACTCCTGTGCCAGCTGTTCCCTTCCCTGAAGCTCTGGGGAGGAGATGAGGCTCCCGTTATTCACAGCCTGAACCACGACGGCTGTCTCCCTCCAGGCACACTCCCCGGGTACAACCCAGCCTGCCAGCTCATTCCCCTAGGAGGCTGGCCCCAGACCCAGACAACCTGGGTCGTGCCAGGGACAGGAGATGCTTGGGGCCCTGCAGGCAGAGGCCTCTCCCTCCTCCTGAGCCCCTTAGCCCTGGGCTGGCCAGCTTGGTTCAAGGATCAGCATCTCAGGAAGCAGAGGCAGTTGTCGTGTGTCCGCGGCCTTGCTCCTGGACAGGGGACACCAGGGGAACTCCAGAGAGACCAACAGAGGAGTTTTAGGGTCTAGGAGGTTTGGGAGCCCCCTTCAATTTCTAAGCCACCGATTTAGAGCTAACAGAAGCTGTTTTGCTTTGGGTGGATCTAACGTCTCATTCTTGAACCTAAACTCTGGGAACTGGGCCCAGGGGACCTTGTCTTCAAGTCCCCATCCTTTCAGGAACTGATAAGCCAAACTCCATTTGCTCTTGTCTGTCTTTGGTAGTAGCTCATCAGGGAAATGGGGGCGGAGGCGGGGGCTGAGCCCAGAAGGAAAGCCCCAGACTCGGGAACCCCCCCCCCCCCCCCCCGTTGCCATTTCTGAGAATCCCGAGGGGCTCACGGGTAAGAGGTCATGTTGTGTCCAAAACACAGGCTGGTTTTCCAGGTTGAATCAGAGCCGGTCAGCAGCTCTGCAGCAGGTGGAGGGCAGCAGGGCTGTCCCCCTTGGCCTGGGCGAGATTCCCCACCCTCTCTCTCCAACAGGCTTTCCTGTCTAGTAGACCGTTAGTTCCGCTGGCCGGATGAATGATCGTGCATGCGTGTGTGTGTGTGTGTGTTTGTGTTTGTGTAATGGGCATCTGTCAGGGCTGTGCTAATTACAGGGCCTCCCCAGGGCTCCCCACATTTCCCAACAATCCCAGTGATTCTTTTTTTTTTTTTTTTTGAGACAGAGTCTTGCCCTGTTGCCCAGGCTGGAGTGCAGTGACGTGATTTCCGCTCGCTGCAATCTCCGCCTCCTGGGTTCAGGTGATTCTCCTACCTCAGCCTCCTGAGTAGCTGGGACCACAGGCATGTGCCACCATGCCTGGCTATTTTTTGTATTTTTAGTAGAGACAGGTTTCACCATGTTGGTCAGGCTGGTCTCGAACTCCTGACCTCAAGTGATCCACCTGTCTCGGCCTCCCAAAGTGCTGGGATTAAAGGCATGAGCTACCGTGCCCGGCCCTCTGTGCCTCTTGTGCAGGAGATGAGCAGAAGCTATGTGGGTGAAAGGGGAAGCTGGGAAGTTATCTGTAAATGCGGGGTTGGGGGCACATCTCGATTTGCCACATCTGTTCCTCTCCTCGCATCACACGATCTGATTTTTGGTTTTGCCACCCATCTATTGCAATTAGGCAGGTCCACTCGCTGCCCCCACTTCAACTTCTGGGGGTCTTTTGCAGCCAGTCTCCCACCACACACATCATCTCTGGAATGTTGCCCCTCCTTTGCAGATCTGCGGTCCGCAGAGTCTTCTAGGGCTTCCACCTTTCCCCCAAAGCCACCCTCTGCTGTCTGTCCTTTGAACCTGAAAATTCTTGCAATAGGACCCACAGCATCACACACAGAGTTCAGCACTGGCTTGCTTTCCGCTGTCAGGGGTTTGAGACCAGCCTGGCCAACATGGCGAAATCCTGTCTCTACTAAAAATACTGCCATGTATTCATTTTGCTTTCCCTACTGGATGGTAAGCGATTTAGGGGTTAGGAACTGTTTGGGTCTACACTTTCCTCCTATGCCCCTTAATACTGCATGATATGGGCCAAGTGCTCATGCCTGTAATCCCAGCACTTTGGGAGACTGAGATAGGAGAACCACTTGAGCCCAGGAGTTCAAGACCAGCCTGGGTAACATAGTGAGATCCCTCCTCTACAAAAAATAAAATAGTTATCTGGGCGTGGTGGCACATACCTGTGGTCCCAGGTACTCGGGAGGCTGAGGTGGGAGGATTGCTTAAGCCTAAGAGTTGGAGGCTACAGTGAGCTGTGCTCACACCACTGCATTCCAGGCTGGGTGACAGAGTGAGACCCTATCTCGAAAAAAAACAAAAACAGGCTGGGCACGGTGACTCACATTTGTAATCCCAGCACATTGGGAGGGTGAGGAGTGCGGATCACCTGAGGTCAGGAGTTCGAGACCAGCCTGGCCAACATGGTGAAGCCCCATCTCTACTAAAAATACAAAAATCAGCCAGGCATGGTGGTGCACGCCTGTAATCCCAGCTACTTAGGAGGCTGAGGTGGGAGAATTGCTTGAACCAGGGAGGCGGAGGCTGCAGTGAGCTGAGATCACACCACTGCACTCCAGCCTAGGCGACAGAGCAAGACCCCATCTTAAAGCAAACAAACAAAAGCAAAAAAAGCCAAAAATGAACAAACAGAATACTGCACTGAACAAGGCATTGTCCTTGGGTCCGACAGTGAAGTGCTCCAAAGTGAACATGGCCTTCTGAGAACTTAATTAGGAAGAAACTCAGTTTAGGAGAGGATATTAGCCTTCTAGAAATTACCTTAGGCGACTGTCTGTCTGCAAATGTTCCAAATCCAATTAAGGAGACCTGGGAGGAACCTCAGAGGAGCCGATGCAATTGTTTGATGGCAACTTAGAGAAGCAACAGCATCGCTGTCTGTCTGAAGGAAAATGCCAATTTGAGGAGGGTGTTCTGTGGGCGTTAGGAGGGTGTTCTGCAGGCTTTAGAAAGGGGGGAATCCAGAGAGAGCATGCTTGGTGCTGGATCTCCAATTGTTCAGAAGAGTTGGTGTCCTGTCCCAAAAATGTCACTGCCCAGGACATGGGACAGATGTGTCCCCAAGTGGTGAGGATGTCTCTGATCATCATGGCTAGACTACAGCAGTCATTAGGATCATCCAACACCCTGCCCTGGCCTTGTTTTGTTGTTTTATTGTTTTATTTATTTTTATTTGAGACAGAGACTTGCTCTGTTGCCCAGGCTGGAGTGCAGTGGCGCAAGCTCAGCTCACTGCAACCTCCACCTCTCAGGTTCGAGTGATTCTCCTGTCTCAGCCTCCTGAATAGCTGGGATTACAGGTGAGTGCCACCATGCCTGGCTAATTTTTGTATTTTTAGTAGAGATGGGGTTTCACCATGTTAGCTAGTCTGGTCTTGAACTCCTGACCTCAGGCGATCCGTCCACCTTGGCCTCCCAAAGTGCTGGGATTACAGGCATAAGCCACTGTGCCTGGCCTATTTTTTTAATTAAGAGACAGTCTTGCTCTGTCATCCAGGCTTTAGTGCAGAGATGCCATCATAGCTCACTACAGCCTCAAACTTTCAGACTCAAACGGTCCTCTCACCTTAGCCTCTTGAGTAGCTGGGACAATAGGCACGCGCCACCATGCCTTGTTAATTTTTAAATATTTTGTAGAGACAGGCCAGGCTCAGTGGCTCATGCCTATAATCCCAACACTTTGAGAGGCCGAGGAGGGTGGATCATTTAAAGTCAGAAGTTTGAGACCAATCTGGCCAACATGGTGAAATCCCATCTCTACTAAAAATACAAAAATTAGCCGGGTGTGGTGGTGGGCGCCTGTAATCTCAGCTACTCAGGAGGCTGAGGCAAGAGAATGGCTTGAACCTGGGAGGCAGAGGTTGCAGTGACCCTAGATTGCGCCACTGCACTCCAGCCTGGGTAACAGAGCGAGACCGTGTCTCAAAAAAGAAAAAAAGTATGTTGTAGAGACAGGGTCTCATTATGTGGCCCAGGCTGGTCTTGAACTCCTGGGCTCAAGTGATCCTCCCGCCTCAACCTCCTGAGTAGCTGGAATTAGAGGCACAAGTCACTGCCACCTGGTTTGTTTATGCTATTAATCTCATTTATTCCAGGAACCCCATGGCATGTCTTACTGTGATCATTTTACAGATGAAGAACAGAGGTTCAGAGAGGCTAAGTAACCTATGCAGAGGTCACCCAGTTAGTGAGTGGTGGAGCTGCGTTAAGCTCTCCTTGTCCTGAATCCCTGTGTTGGAAAGGCAGAGGGACCCAAGGTGGAGAGGATGCGCCTTCTGTCTGAGGACAGGGGCTTCTGGAGGGAGGTTGGGCAGGACATAGAGGTGCTTGTGGAGGGCTCTGCCCCTCGCCTATGCCCAGCATTTGCCGGTGAGAGACAGACTTGGCAGCTGTGGTCCTCAGATGAGGACTAAATGATAAGAAATGGAGGGAAATTCCAGTCTTGATCCTTTGATGACGCAGGAGCTGGTCTGGTGCCCTGTCTGGGTACACCCTGACAGATCACAGAGATACACCCCCTTCCCCATCTAAACACCAAGGAGGCCGGGCTTGGTGGTTCACACCTGTAATCCCAGCACTTTGGGAGACTGAGGTGGGTGGATCCCCTGAGGTCAGGAGTTTGAGATCAGCCTGGGCAGCATGGCAAAATCTTGTCTCTACTAAAAATACAAAGATTAGTCAGGCATGCTGGCAGAGGCCTGTAGTCCCAGCTACTCAGGAAGCTGAGGCAGGAGAATCACTTGAACCTGGGAGGTGGAGGTTGCCTTGAGCCGAGATCGCACCACTGCACTCCAGCCTGGGCAACACAGCGAGATCCTATCTCAAAAAATAAACATAAACGTTAAAAAAAAAACCACCAAAGAGGAGGGCCTTCCCTGGCCAAGTGCAGGACCCCTACAGGAGACACCAGGGGCTCTCTCGACAGGCTCTCCCATGGGTGGAGACACCCGCGCGTGTCTTCCTGAGGGGAGGAGGATCTGCATCCTGCCGCCTGTTGCTGATATTCAAGCGTCTCCATTCTTTTCTCCAGGGATTACATGGCAGCAAACAGTGGGGGAGAGATCAAAGCCCACGTGGCCGGCCTGGGACAGCTTTGTCAGCCTTGGCGAAGGCTGCACATGAGGGCTTCCGGGGAAGCCACACCCCACTTAATCTGGCCAATTTTTGGTTTGTTTCTGTATTGTTTTGGTTTTTTTTTTTTTTTTTTTTTTTTGAGACAAAGTCTCACTCTGCTGCCCAGGCTGGAGTGCAGTGGCGCGATCTCAGTTTGCTGCAACCTCCACCTCCCGGTTCAAGCGATTCTCGAGCCTCAGCCTCCCGAGTAGCGGAGATTACAGGTATGTGCCACTGGGCCTGGCTAATTTTTGTATTTTTAGTAGAAATGGGGTTTCACCATGTTGGCCAGGTTGGTCCTGACCTCAGGTGATCCACCCCCTTGTGGCATCCCAAAGTGCTGGGATTACAGCGTGAGCCACTGCGCCCAGCCTAATTTTTGTATTTTTAGTAGAGATGACGTTTTGCCATGTTGACCAGGGTGGTCCTGAACTCCTGACCTCAAATGATCCGCCCGCCTCAGCCTCCCAAAGTGCTGGGATTACAAGCGTGGGCCACCGCACCCGACCTCTGTTCACATTTCTGCTGTCTGGAGCTGAGCTTGTAGGGACAGCTCTGCGCACCCCAAAACCCCACTGCTCCAAGACACACCTTCTTCTGAAGACCAGTTCTGCAGGTGGAGGGCAGGGGGTGCCAGGTCCGGGAGCCTCGGGCCAGCTTGAACCCACACCCACTCTCCTTCCACCTCACCTGCCTGGTCCTACGCTGCCCCTGTGTCTCTGTGAACTCCCTGTTTTCCTGCCAGAAAGAAATCTTAGCTGAGGGGAAACTGTACCTCAGGGCAGAGATATATTTTGTGGGACGGAATGAGGTCACACGTGAAGTTGGTGGGCAGGGAGATAGAGAAAAACACTGGGAAGATGAAGTGGGGTGTGGCATTCCTGAAAAGTCTCTTGTGCAGACCCCCAGGGTGTGGTGAAGTTAACTGGTGACCTTGTTGCATAATCTCTCTAGCCTCACCTTCCTCATGGTTTTTTTGTTTGTTTGTTTTTGAGATGGAGTCTCGGAGTCTCGCTCTGTCACCAGGCTGGAGTGCAGTGGTGCGATCTCAGTTCATTGCAACCTCCACCTCCCGGGTTCGAGCAATTCTCCTGCCTCAGCCTCCCGAGTAGCTGGGATTACAAGCGTCTGCACCAGGTCTGGCTAATTTTTTTGGTATTTTTAGTAGAGACAGGATTTCACCATACTGGCTAGGCTGGTATTGAACTCCTGACCTTGTGATCCTCCCACCTTGGCCTCCTAAAGTGCTGGGTTTACAGGCGTGAACCACCGCACCCTGCCTATTTCTTTGTTTTTGAGACAGGGTCTAGCTCTGTAGCCCAGCGTGGAGTGCAGTGGTGTAGTCATGGCTCGCTGCAGCCTCAACCTCCCAGACTCAGATGATCCTCCCAATTCGGCCTCCCAAGTAGCTGAAACTACAGGTACACGCCACAACATCTGGCTAAGTTTTTGTATTTTTTGTGGAGATGGGATTTCGCCATGTTGCCCAGGCTGGTCTCAAACTCCTGGGCTCAGGCGATACACTGGCTTCTGCCTCCCAAAGTGCTGAGATTATAGGCATGAGCCAACACATCTAGCTACCTTCCTCATCTTTAATACGAGGATGGTCAGGAGCAGTGGCTCACGCCTGTAATCCCAGCACTTTGGGAGGCTGAGGCGGGTGGATCACTTAAGGCAGGAGTTCCAGAGCAGCCTGGCCAACATGGTGAAATCCCATCTCTACCAAAAATACAAAAATTAGCCGGGCATGGTGGCACATGCCTGTAATCCCAGCTACTTGGAAGGCTGGGGCAGGAGAATCGCTTGAACCCAGGAGATGGAGGTTGCAGTGAGCCGAGATCGCACTACTACACTCTAGCCTGGGCGAAAGAGCGAAACGCCATCTCAAAAATAAATAAATAAATAAATAAATAAATAAATAAATAAATAAAATGGGGATGGGAGTGATACCCCCCCCCCACATAGAATTGCTGAGAGAACTAAAAGAGAATCCACGTGGTGTGCACAGCAAGCAGAAAGGCGCCTGGCTGGGAGGAAATGTACACTGCATCCCACTATCATTCCTGCATGCGTTCACTCATTCACGCATTCAGCATGCACTATAGTTCAGGCACTATTCCAGACCTATCAGTGAACAAAGCACAGTCCCCCGTCCTCATGGGGCTTGCATTCTACAGGGGTTGAAAATCAGTAACAATAAGCAGAATACATAATGAAAGGGTAGAGTATGTTAGAAAAAGTTAGAGAGATATGGAAAAATAAAAAGCCCAGCAGGGAGGGGTTATTATTTTTCTGTTTGTTTTGTTTCGAGACAGGGTCTCGCTCTGTTGCCCAGGCTGGAGTGCAGTGGTGCAATCTCAGTTTACTGCAACCTCCACCTCCTAGAATCAAGTGATCCTCCTGCTCTCAGCCTCCCAAGTAGCTGGGATTACAAGTGCACACAACCACACCCAGCTAATTTTTAAACTTTTTGTAGAGATGGTGTCTCGCTATACTGCTCAGGTTGGTCTCGAACTCCTGGGTTCAAGTGATCCTCCTTCCTTGGCCTCACAAAGCTCTGGGATGACAGGCATGAGCCCCTGCGCTTGAATAACTTCATTCTTACTCATGCCTCCCTTCCAAGGAAAGGAATAATATAATAAATCTCTTTTGCAGAAGGGCCTCACCCCCTCAATAGAGTTGCTGCCTGCCCTGGAGGGTATATGCGATCTGAATGAAAATGACTAGGTTTTAGCATACATTCACTCACTTGTTATTTCAACCAACAGATATCTCCAAATTACCTGATTATGGAGTGCCCACTATGAATTAGAAGCCCTTGTCCCCCTGAAGGGTTTTGTAGGCAGAGAAAGAGCTGCATGTGATTTAAGTTAGACAGTGAGGCCGGTTGCGGTGGCTCATGCCTGTAATCCCAGCACTCTGGAAGGCTGAGACGGGCGGATCACTAGAGGTCAGGAGTTCGAGACCAGCCTGGCCAACATAGTGAAACACTGTCTCTACTAAAAATAGAAAAAATAGCTGGGCTTGGTGGTGTGAGCCTGTAATCCCAGCTACTCGGGGGGCTGAGACAGGAGAATCACTTGGACCCGGGAGACAGAGGTTGCAGTGAGCTGAGATTGTACCACTGCATTCCAGCCTGGGTGACAGAGACTCTGTCTCAAAAAAAACAAAAAAAAGTTAGATGGTGATCAGAGCTGACAGGCATGACAGGCAGGCACTGCTGAAGGGGGTGAGGTCTGTGTGTGCGCCTCACTCTGCTGCCTCGTGCCGCCGGCCTCTCTCTAGACTCAGGGGTCTGTTGTACCTTGGCTTGCTTTGGCTGTTTTCTTCTAATAAGTGGATGGACTATCCCTAACCTACGATCACGGGAGGCAACATAGATACGGCTATTTCCAAGTGTGAAGAGATGTTTTCTGAGCTGGTCCCTGAGCAAAAATATCAAGCCCCGAGAGACCCATTCCCCAGCCCCCAGGAGCAGGGAGGGACGCCGTGGCCATCTGCCCAGCCATGTACCCAGCCTGCGCCATCTCCCTCCTTCTCCTCTTCTCCGGCATGGGCTTCGTTGCTGTCCTTGGGAGGCCAACCTAACCCACCGAAACAGTGAAGAGGAGGGAGGAGCAGAGTCTCTTGTTGCAGATACTGCTGCTCACCAAGGCTGTGGGGAGCAAAAGTGACCCCTGCATTTCTGGGGCTGTGACTGCACCAGTGCAAAGGAGGAGAGATCAGGTCTGAGGGAGGAGGCTTGGCCACATGGCTAAGAACCCGAGGCCCGTGTGTGTCCGACCGCAGAGGCAGATGCTCCGCCTTGGGGTTAGGAGCTGGGAACAGGCCGTTCTCCCTACAGTCACTGCTCACATGGACCACAGTGATCTCTCCTGCCACCGGCCCCCTCAGCTGCTGATTCATGCTCCCCAGGGTTGGCAGAGGCACCGGTCCAACTGGCTGAGTCATCAGAGGATGAATTGCAGAATTCTTATTCAGGCTGTCACCGGCAGCCGAGGGCTCTGCTCCCCCGCCAAGTCATTCAAAGCATTCCCTCCCCCCTTGTCATTGCGTCTCTGTCTCAGTCTCTGTCTTGGGGGCCTTGAACAGGATGCCAGCAGGGTGCTTGGGGTGTCTCTGAGCACCCCACTTAGGTCAAAATTCCAGACCTCTCCTAATAGGGACAGGGGCCTGGTTTATTAGCACGGGGCAGCATCTCAGATCTTTTTTGTTTGTTTATTTGAGACAGAGTTTCGCTGTTGTTACCCATGCTGGAGTGCAATGGTGCGATCTCGACTCACTGCAACCTCTGCCTCCCGGGTTCAAGCGATTCTTCTGCCTCAGCCTCCCGAGTAGCTGGGATTACAGGCATGCGACACCACACCTGGCTAATTTTGTATTTTTAGTAGAGACAGGGTTTCACCACGTTGGTCAGGCTGGTCTTGAACTCCCAACCTCAGGTGATCCACCCGCCTCAGCCTCCCAAAGTGCTGGGATTACAGGCATGAGCCACTGTGCCCGGCTTAGCATCTCAGATCTTATTTCATTCACTCACTCATCTTATAAATGAGAAAACAGAGATACAGATAGGCTCGAGTGACTCGGCCAGGATTCGAGCTGCTTGAGAAGGCAGAGAACTGGGCATCGGATGCTAGGAAGGGCAGCTTTGGAGTCAGACAATTCTCAGTCTAAATCGAAATCGACTTATTCTAAGCAAGCCTCACCAAGCCTCGGTTGGTTTTCTCATCTGTAACAGAATGTGAAGGCTTCCGGGAGTTAATGGATAGGTAGCAGGCGGCGGCAAGATCTCAGCCACTGCTATTGGATCTCCTGTATTTGATGGGGAGGCCAGAGGCTGAGATCATTCCTCTTCCTCTTTGGGAAAACTTGGAGGGGAGAGGAAGAAGCCTTTTTGGGGGGCTCTTGGATACCAGGTTAGGGGAGTGGGTTTGGCCAGTAGGCAGATGTTCCTAGAAACCCCGCCCCTGCAGGGAGGACCCCAAATGCCATAGGCTGGAAAGTACCCACAGATGCAGCCAGATGCGACAGCTCAGGCCTGTAATCCCAGTGCTTTGAGAGGCCGAGGTGGGTGGATGGCTTGAGCCCAGGAGTTTGAGAGCAGCCTGACCAACATGGCGAAACCCCATCTCTACAAAAAAATACAAAAATTAGCTGGGTGTGGTGGCAGGCGCCTGTAATCCCAGCTACTCGGGGGACTGAGGCAGGAGAATCACTTGAACCTGGGAGGCAGAGGCTGCGGTGAGCCGAGATCGCACCACTCCCCTCCAGCCTGGGTGACAAAGTGAGACCCTGTCTCAAAAAACAAAATAAAAAAAGTGGGCCAGGCGCGGTGGCTCATGCCTGTAATCCCAGCACTTTGGGAGGCCAAGGCGGGCAGATCACAAGGTCAGGAGTTCAAGACCAGCCTGGTTAATATGGTGAAACCTTGTCTCTACTAAAAATACCAAAATTAGCAGGGCGTGGTGGTGGGTGCCTGTAATCCCAGATACTCGGGAGACTGAGGCAGGAGAATTGCTTGAACCCAGGAGGCGGAGGTTGCAGTGAACTGAGATTGCACCATTGCACTCCAGCCTGGATGACAGAGACTCCATCTCAAAAAAAAAAAAAAAATCAATTAAAAAAATAAAAAAGGGAAGGTATCCACAGATGCTTGTTTGGCTCCCCCAAACCAAAAAACAGACAAAGCCCCATGTGGTGGGCACAGCCACCATGACCCGGGTCCCTCATGCACGTCCTGCACATCACACCTGCATGTGCCCAGGCGGAGCCCTGCACGGGTCAGCACAGGCCAGATCACCTGCTGGTTCCCACCCAGGGTTGGCTGGTTCCCACCCAGGTTGGCATGATTCTGCAATGTCCCCAAGGAATCTGTGTGGCCACCCTGGGAGCTACCTTCCACTGGGTGGCGTTGATGACCTGATTTCCTTCACTATCTGGGCCTGGGTGTTAAAGGCTCCCGGTATCCAGCTGGGCGCGGTGGCTCACACCTGAAATCCCAGCACTTTGGGAGGCTGAGGCGGGCAGATCACCTGAGGTCAGGAGTTCGAGACCAGCCCGGCCAACATGGTGAAACCCCGTCTCTACCAAAAATACAAAAATTACTGGGCGTGTTGGCACACACCTGTAATCTCAGCTACTTGAGAGGTTGAGGCAGGAGAATCGCTTGAACCTGGGAGGTGGAGGTTGTAGTGAGCCCAGATCGCGCCACTGCACTCCAGCCTGGCCGACAAGAACAAAACTGTCTCAAAAAAAAGTTTTCCTGTATCCATAAACCCTTCTGAGAAACGGTTGCAATTTTTCAAAAGAACTTTATTAAGAAACAGAGGAAAGATACAAAATTCCCATCTGAGAAAGTTTCCCATTTTTTCAAAAGAACTTTATTAAGAAACACAGGAAAGATACAAAATCCATAACCAAAGGAATTGAAGAGTTTATAGCACACCGGGTTTACCCCATGGCAATGTAGAGAAATGGGCTGGGCTGGTGCTCAGTCACTAGGCACCGAAGCCCTGATTCCTCATCTTCAACCCAATATCTCTTGGTTGCTAAGCCAACCAGTTCCAACTTTCTCTGGAGACAAGTCAGGTTGCCCACCCAAACCTCCTTCCTAATCTCTTTATACACAGGCCCTCTTCTATCTGGTCCCTAATATTTCTCACCTAGCACCTCAGGTGAGATCGTGTCTGATGTTGCTGTACTTTGTACACTGCTCCAATCACAGGAGTCTGCCGTTTCTAGAAAATCTATTTTGGCTCCTGTCCTGATCCATTTCATAAACTGCATTCACAATCCAGTTGGGTAGTCTAATTTCGCTTCCTCCTGTCAAGTTACCTACTTTCCCAAGTCTGCATCTGAACTTGGTCTTTCTCCTGCTAATAACCTCTCCCCGGGTACTCTGTCTGGCAGTTCTTTACCCCAGCTCATCCAAGACTTTCTCCCCAGTACAGAAGTCTGCACCCCTTTCCAGTCTCCCACTTAATTTATGGGATAGCCCTAGTTCTCTGCTTACCTTTCAAGGACAGACAATCGGAGACCTTGATCTTGGCACTTAACTGTCCAACCCTGCCCAGCTCAGGTCACCAACCTCATCAATTTCCTTGCAAAACTTTTGACTTCTGCCTTGGACTTTCGCCCCTTAGAATTTTATTTCTGCAGATTTAGAATATGGCATTGCTTTATAGATACCGTAATAATAAGGCTATAAGAGAAGGAGAGTTACTCCCTTTCTAAATGATGTTTTCTCTAGACTCTCAAAAGATTGGGCTACTCTTTCCATTTTTCACTTTTCCTAAATGTCTACGGTTATGGGTCCTTAACTAATACGGTCTGATTCTTAGCTGGCTTTTAGGAATGGCATTACATTTCAGCAAGCTGGTCGTTGGTCCCTTCTATTTCTGAAGTCACTGTTGTGACTTCAGATATGGTTTCTTCAAGTAACTGCTGGAAAGCAAAACAAAATGGTCTCCTCTAAAGGAGAAGCTGATTTGCAAGAAGCTCTACTCCGGTGTTCCAGAGCTTTCACCACACAACACATGTACCTAACATCCTCATACACACTTATGCTGATGGAGGGGTACCAGGTGGGTACAAGTCAGTCGAACCTTTTCCTAACTGATACCTTGGATTTGAGCTTTATGGTGTCCAAAATACTTCTCTACATTTCTCATGCAGTCCTCACAGCAGCTCTGTGAAGTGGGCATGTGGATGTCATCATTCCAACGTTACTGATGTACAAACTGAGGCTCAGAGAGGTTAAGGAACTAGACCAAGATCACACAGCTGTTTAGTGCAGAGCCAGCATTCAACTCAGGTCTCTGCTCCCTCATTCTCTTCCCATTTCTTCGCACCAAGAATATGAAAGAGGTTTTCTACTTCCCTCCTCTCCACCCAAACAGGATTTTCTTTTCACTGGTCCATCCATGCACAACCTAGTCAGTTCCGAACAGGAAAAGGAACAATCTATCAAGTTAATTGTCACAATCCCAGGTGTGGTGCAGTGGGCTGGGGTGAAACATTTTGCTGTATCTTTCATGATGTTCCTGATTTCTCTCTTTCTCTCTCTCTCTCTTTTTTTTCTCTTTTTGAGACAGGGTCTTACTCTGTTGCCCAGCCTGGAGTGCAGTGGTACGATCTCAGCTCACTGCAACCTCTGCCTCCTGGGTTCAAGCGATTCTCCCACCTCAGCCTCCCGAGTAGCTGGGATTACAGGCATGCACCACCACACCTGGCTAATTTTTGTATTTTTAGTAGAGATGGGGTTTCACCATGTTGGCCAGGCTGATCTTGAACTCCTGACCTCAGGTCGTCCACCCACCTCAGCCTCCCTAAGTGCTGGGATTACTAGCGTGTTCCTGGTCTCTTTGCATCTGCGATATAACTAGGAACTCTGCTTTAGTCCTAAGCAGGGCTTTCTATCAGGTCCCCAGGCCACCCAATTACAGTGTTGGAGATTTTACCTCCAGATTATGCTCAAGGCAGCACTTCCCATCCATGTTTCTCATTTTTCCAGTGTCCTCTGCTGCTCCCACCCCCTCACCTCTTTACGAAGAAAACTTAGTATTTCCCTCCATCTTTCAATGCCCTGTGGATTCTTACAGCTTCCTCAGAAGCCACTTCGCGTCCCCATCTCTTGGGCACCTGTGGGACTATCTTCTTGCAGCCAGGTGACGCTTCATTTCTGAAGGTCTCTATTCCTGTTGTGCCCCCTGGGTGGGCCACGTGGCTAGAATCATTTCACCAGGCAGGACCGCTGCCCATGGCTCCCATGCAACTCCGGAGAGCTGCTGTTTCCACCCCAAGGTGTGCGATCCCCTACAGTACACAGTTCCCGGTTACCCCCTCCACATGCACAGAAGCGGGACATCTCGACCTCATCTCTCCCTCTTTTTTTTTTTTTTTTTTCCCGTTAGGAAATCAGGTTTTGCTCTGTCACTCAGGTTGGAGTGCAGTAGCACAATCGGAGCTCACTGCAGCCTTGAACTCCTGGGCTTGAGCAATTTCCCACCTCAGCCTCCCGAGCAGTTGGGACTACGGGTGCATGCCACTACCTCTGGCTAATTTTAAAATTTTTTTGTAGAGATGGGGTCTTGCTATGTTGCCCAGCCTGGTCTTGAACTCCTGACCTCAAGCCATCCTCCAGCCTTGGCCACGCAAAGTGCTGAGATAAGAGGAGAGACTACTGCGCCTGGCCCAGTCTTATCTTTGTTTTTTTTTTTTTTGACGCGGAGCCCAGCCTTGGGAGGCAGATGCTGAACCGTGTCCACAGTGCCCCCTACTGGAGATTCCCCACAAGCCGAGGTTTTGGAGGTGGGAAAGCTTTGGAAAGAGTTGTACCATTGTCTCATCCCTTTCTAGATATTAATTCACTTCACAGACATTCACTGAGCACCTACTATGAGCTATGAGCTATCACAGTGCTGGCTCTGCAGACAGAGCTGCAATGAAGATAGACCCCGTTCCCTGCGCCCCCCTCTCCCCGACACCCCCACATGTAGCTGATCCCTATTCTAGTTGGTCTCCTAGAAATTCCACTTGGTTTCCAGTTGGTCTGAGTTATTTGGTGAACTCAATAAAACTTCCAGACACTCTAAGATAATTCGATCACCTGGCAGGGGGGACCTGACCTTTGCAAACCTTCCCAGAGTGGTTCCTTGGTCTGCCACCTTGCCCCAATGGCCCTGCCTCCTGGCTGAGAACCAGCCAGCTGGGATCCTCCTCCCTGGCTCCTGCCCCTTCTCTCATAGGACAATCTCATTTGTTCTGACACCTTCATTCTCAAACCCAGTAGTTATTGAGTATCACTTATAAACGTGTATTTCCTTGAAGCAAATATTCAAGCATGTATGTTATGTAATGGATAATAAAAACTGAAGTAGAAAGCTACACGTATGGATAATAGCACAAAATAACGAAAAACAAAACAAAAAACCCCAATCTCCCATATCAATGACTATTTACAAATTTCAAACCTATTTCTACTCAGTAATTATTCAGATGGATGTTTCCCTCGTTACTATCACTATTTGATCATAATTCCTGATTCTCCGTTTTTGAGGATTATGACTGTATCACATAACTATTTCTTCTCAATAGTTTTCATAGTTGTCATACATAAAGGCTCATTCCTCTAATAAACCACAATCTAGTTAGCTGTCACCCCGCAGCTGAACAGTTTCCAGTTCTTGACTGTAATATAGAGAGCAGCCTCAAATGTCTGTATGCAAATAGTTTTTCTCTTACATTACTTTCCCGGAATGTATTCCCCAAAGTGAGACAACCTATTCTTATAATCATTTTTGTCATTCTTGCAAAGTCTTGCCAAATTATTCTCCAGGAAGCATCATTTTTATAGTGCCAGGAGTCTATTTCTCCACAAAATATTTTTAACATTTATTTTTGACCAATGCAAGTGCATTTAATTATTAATTTTTTATTTTTTTGAGATGGAGCCTCACTGTGACACCCAGGCTGGAGTGCAACGGCGCGATCTTGGCTCACTGCAACCTCTGCCTCCCGCGTTCAAGCGATTCTCCTGCCTCAGCCTCCCCAGTAGCTGGGACTACAGGCATATGCCACCACGCCTGGCTAATTTTTGTATTTTTAGTAGAGACGGGGTTTCACCGTAGTGGCCAGGCTGGTCTCGAACTCCCGACCTCAGGTGATCCACCCACCTCAGCCTCCCAAAGTGCTGGGATTACAGGCGTGAGCCACTGCGTCAGGCCTTTTTTTTTCCTTTTTAAAATTATTATTATTTTTCATTTTACTAATCCTTGCCTGCATACATTTACTCCAGGGTGCAGAGCTTACGTCGTTCTTTGACCAAATACTGTTCTAGTCACCGCATGTATTACAGACCAAGCTTATCCTCGTCAAATCAAATCTACACGGTTTTCCCAGCTTCTTGGTTGTCTTTCTCTCTTTCTCTCTCTCTCTTTCTTCTTCTTCTTCTTTTTTTTTTTTTTTTTTTTTGAGACGGAGTTTCATTCTTGTTACCCAGGCTGGAGTGCAATGGTGCGATCTCAGCTCACTGCAACCTCTGCTTCCTAGGTTCAAATGATTCTCCTGCCTCAGCCTCCCAAGTAGCTGGGATTACAGGCACCCGCTCCCATGCCTAGCTAATTTTTGTATTTTTAGTAGAGATGGGGTTTCTCCACGTTGGCCAGGCTGGTCTCGAACTCCTGACCTCAGGTGATCCACCCACCCCAGCCTCCCAGAGTGCTGGGATTACAGGCATGAGCCACTGCACCTGGCCCTTGGTTTTCTTATAATCTTCATTATTCTTTGCTGTGCCTACCTTTGTAATTTTTAGATAATTGAATGTGTCCGCCCGGACTTTGATGATGTCCCCCACTGTTTCAATAAACAAGAAATGGTTCTCCCAGAAAGGGATTTTCTTTTCCCTCTACCTATGCCCTGCGCGTTCCATCTGGACTTGTCCAAAATCCCTCTGCTTCCCACGGATGCCCCACTGTCCATAGTCCCCACATTAAGACCCCCTTCTGCCATCTCTCAGCAGCCCCTGGCTAAAAACGTTCTCCAAGCCTACTTGCCTCCTCAATTCCACCACTGCCACCACTCATGAAAAGGTCTGGTGGTCACAGCCCACCTCCGACAGGTTCCTCCCTTCTGGTTTGATGCCTCTATCCATCGCAGCCCTACTGCACCTTCCAGGTTTTCCTGGCACCCCCAAGTTCCCCTTGGCCTGCAGGGTTTAGCTGTTTCCCCAGCAATAGCGGCCCACAGAGGACAACTTCCTTCACCCCCTAGTTCAGCCGAGTGAAGGCCAACACATCTCAAAAGGAATTTTGCTGGAAAATGAGGAGAAGGCAACACACAGACTCCAGGAAAAGGAAAGCCACCGAAACAGAAGCGTTGGAGCCTAGAGACTTTTCTATCCTGCGTACCTCTTCCCTCGGACTGGCTCCGCGGCTGCGTGGAGGGCTCCCCTGCTCTGATACTCAGAACTTGCTTTTTATTTTTTTTCATTTTTTTTCACACTCGATCTTAGCTGAGAAGTGATGGATAACCTGCTTTTTCTGTTTGTGTGTGTTTCTGTGTGTGTGTGTGTGTGTGTGTGTGTGTGTGTTTGAGACAGGGTCTGGAATGCAGCGGTGTGATCATAACTTACTGCAGCCTCAAACTCCTGGGCTCAAGGGATCCTCCCACCTCAGCCTCCTGAGTAGCTAGGTTGACAGGCATATGCTACTACACGCAGCTAATTTTTAATCTTTTGTAGAGATGGGGTCTCACTATGTTGCCCAGGCTGGTCTCAAACTCCTGGCCTCAAGCAATCCTGCTGCCACAGCCTCCCAAAGTGCTAGGATTATAGGCATGAGCCACTGCGCCTGGCAGAGTCTGTTTTTTTTTTTTTAATTTTTTAATATTTAATCTTAGCCAAAGGCTGAGAAGCGATGGAGAATGTGGATTTTTGGACATTAATTCTGCTGGGTTTGGTTTTCCAGTAGCCTATTCTCTTCGTAGCCTTTCAGCTTAACACCTCTTTGGCCCCAGCTGCTGTCTGCACTTGCAGCCCTCCTGTAAGCCAACCCTGTACTGCCACTGGTGGATGCCGTGGTTACAGGAGCTTCCTGCCTGTGGCTGGCAGAAGAGGCCATTTACTGTCCATTTGAAATCTCAGGCCTCCTCTGACTCTGTAGGACCCTGTGCCAGTCCGAGGGGGGCCAGGGTCTCAGCTCTGTTCCACAATGCACATGCCTGACCCACCCTGGGCCCTTATTTGCCCCAAGACTCTCCCTCAGCTACTCTATCAGGAATGGTTTTGAAGAATGCAAATCAGGACAGGCTCACAAACCTCAGAAACCTAAACTATATAGCAGCGGTGGTGGTGGCAGCAGCCACCCACAAAAAGCGAGAGGCAGGTGAACCCCCAGCATCCCCCACCACCCACCACCACCTCCTCTGCTTCTTAGAGTTACGGTCACGCCACCACCCTTGGTCCCTATTCTCACACACTAGAAGACGGGTTAGCAGCTTGGCACTCCATGTTGCGAAGTTGCCAACCCCTGCCCTTCAGGAAAATGTCCTCGGCCGCCACCTCCCACAGACAGCTCTGCCTCCTTCCTGCCCTCTCCCTCCCCACTCCCTCCCACCCTAGTCATAGCCCCTTTAATTGTCCGGAGAACGGACCCGAAAGACATGGATGGTCCCATTACTGAGGGACACAACCAGGTACCTGCCATCCACCATGGTGGTAACCCGGGGCTTTTCCAGGCCGTGGTAGGCTGTCAGGAAGTCTCCAAGGAGGGACCCCTTCGGGTCCAGGATCACCACCTTGTTGACTTCTCGAAGGGTCAGGAAGATGTAGCCCTTCTTATCCACAGACACAGAGCCCGGCTGGCAGCCATGCAGGCCTGGCCCCTTGTACTCCCCAACCACCTGGCCCAGCCCATCACAGATTACCACGCTATTCTGCTGCCAATCCGACCCCACGAAATGCCCCTGGGGGCTGGTGGTCAGAAACACCAGTGCCCGCAGGCCCCGGCTGGCCTTGCCCCCAGGAATGAACCGGGTGGCCAGGCTGCCTTCCATATTGTACACCTCCACGTGGCCCGCCACGCTGACAGCCACACGGTCCCCGCTTGGCAGTGCCGCCACCGCGTGGCTGGCCTGGGAGAGGCTCAGGGCCCGGCGCCACTGCACCTCGCCATCGGGGCTGATGAGATAGAGCCGTGCACCAGCGGAGAAGGCCACGGCGCTCTGCAGGGCAGCCACGCTGCAAGGGGAGCAGCCCTCAGGGACCGGCACGGTGCCCTTGTAGTCACCGTTGAGGGAGAAGCATTTCAGCGCCCGATTCTGCTCATCCGCCACCAGGATCTCCCGGGGGCCGAAGGGACACAGTCCAGTGATCCGGGGGGACCGCTTGTCCCCAGGCATCCGCGTGGGGAAACTGCAGGAAAAGATGGGTCTGGGGAGGAGGCCAGAGCCGTCCAGGTTCGGGCCCAGGGCTGGGCTGGGCTCTCGGGAAATTGACTTGAGCCTGCCTTTGAACTTTTTCTTCTTGTTTGGTCTGCCACCCCTGTGGGGCTGGGGTCCTCCATCCTCGTGGGGTATCTGGGCCCTGTCCTCCTCCAAGGTCTGGACTCCGTCTTCTCGGGTTGTCTGGGCTTTTTCCTCTTTGGGGGTCTGGGCTCCATCTCTGGCCTGGGGTTGGACCCCACCCTGTCTCTCCGTCTTCGGCGCATCCTCTCTCCTGCTCTGGCTCTCCTCACCTCCCTGGGTACCAGCTCCGTCTTTCCCACCATCCTTCTGGGGCTGCTGCTCCTCAAAGGACAGCTGAAGCAGGTGGCAGTTCTTGTCCAGCAGCCCAGGATGGAGCTCCAGCTGCGGGAGCAGGCAGGGGGCCGGCCCCGGTGCCCAGGGGCAGCCCTGCAGCTGCCGGAGCCGCTGCGCAATTGCCCCTTCCAGGGAGAGGATCTCAGCCTCTCGCCCCAGGCTGAGTACCCGGCGGGCGAAGGCGGCTGCCGCTCTGGCCACCTGCTCACGGCCCTCGAGCTCCGCCAGCCTCCCCCGAGCAGCCTCTTCAGCAGCCTCCACGTGGGCTCGTAGCTGCCCCAGCACCTCCTGCTTCTGGGCCAGCAGGGCCCGGAGGACGCCCTCAGCCGCCTCCTCTACCTGTGTCCCCACCCGGGCCGCCTGCTCCCGCAGCCGGGCCAGCGCCTCCTTCTCCACCCTCCGCGCCGCCTCCAGCTCCACCAGGTTACTGTCCACACCGGCCAGCAGCTCCTCCAGGCCCGGCCTCCGGGCACGCACAGCCTCAGCCAGAGGTAGGCAGGGGTGGTCCAGGTGGGGGTCTAGGCGGCACTCTCTGCACAGCAACTGCGAGCAGGGCTGGCACAGGAAGCGCAGTGCCTCCCCGGGGTGCTGGGGACACTGGGCCGCCTGGCGCTCCCGGGCCTCCTCATCATACCATCCCGCCCTGTAGCCCACCAGGTCCACCACGCGGTGGGTGTGGGTCTGGCGGGTACAGCGGTGCCCGTCGGCACAGGCCTGGCACAAGTCGTCGGCACAGTCCAGGCACCGGGCCGTGGCCGGCCCCCCGGCGCTGGTGCCACCCACCAGGGGACACAGGGCACAGGCTGGCTTCCCGGCACGCAGGTCTCCACAGGCTCGAGCCTTCACCAGGTCCAGCAGCCCATTGACGAAGAAGTTGGTCTTGAAGGCGGCCACACCCTCAGGTGGCACGGGCACGGTCTCGCGACATTCGGGGCAGCGGATGCGGCTGCCATCGGCCAGCTGGCCCAGGCAGTCCTGGCAGTAGGTATGCAGGCAGGGCAGTGTCTTGGGTGCCTGCAGCTGCTCCAGGCAGATTTTACAGGCCAGAAAGTCGCTGCTCAGGGCCTCTAGGAGGGAGGGCGAGGACCCGTGGGAAACCATGCTGCAGGCAGAGGCATCAGGATCAGAGTTGAGAACGCACCTTCACCAGCTCACCATCTAGCTTCTACCCCGACCCCCCACCGTCCTTAAGCCCCACGGGATCCCCAGGGCTAGGGGCTGACCCAATGGCCGGGAAAGAACCTAAGGTCTCACCTGAATGGCCAGGAACTTCCTTCTAGTCTTCTGAGGACTTGGGCCACTTGCTCTTGAGCGAA
Source organism: Papio anubis (assembly GCF_008728515.1). NCBI lineage: Eukaryota > Metazoa > Chordata > Mammalia > Primates > Cercopithecidae > Papio > Papio anubis. The sequence continues at coordinate 138,994,554 of NC_044979.1, forward strand.
GGAACTGCCCTCCTCCCTCTTCTCCTCTTCCTCCACTTCCGTGTGTACATCCAGCAAACGTAAAAATGTCAATGCTACTTGTTGGATCAGACCTGCGAGAAATGACAAGACCAGGAGTCCCTGGCCTTAGCTAATGATCGAATCCTCAGCGTCCCCAGTTCATAGGCCTTGTGGCAAATGTGGTGCAAGCCCTCCTGTGTGCACAGGTACCGGGGTCCTGCTGTATGGGGTGCCAGGGTGCGAGGGGCAGGCAGTAAGGACACAGATGGGGATCCCAGTGGGCAGAGATGCCTAGGTCCTGCCAGTTAGGATAGGATCTTGCAGTAGTTTAGGGGGCTTTAGTCCTCCAAGCCCCATACACCTGCCTTCTTTTTATTTTATTTTATTTTACTTTTTAGCAATAGGGTCACCCTCTGTCACCCAGGCTGGAGTGCAGTGGTGCGATCATAGTTCACTGCAGCCTCAAACTCCTAGACTCAAGTCTCTCGAGTAGTTGGGAGTACAGGCATGTGCCACCACACCCAGCCTTTTTTTTTTTTTTTTTTTTTGAGACAGAGTCTCACTCTGTTGCCCAGGCTGGAGTGCAGTTGTGCGATCTTGGCTCACTGCAACCTCCACCTGCCAGGTTCAAGCGATTCTCCTGTCTCAGCCTCCCAAGTAGCTGTGATTACAGGTGCGCACCATCATGCCTGGCTAATTTTTGTATGTTTAGTAGAAACAGAGTTTTGCTCTATTGGCCAGGCTGGTCTTGAACTCCTGACCTCAGGTGATCCGCCCTCCTCGGTCTCCCAAAGTGCTGGGATTATAGGCGTGAGTCACCACGCCCAGGCACCCTGGCCATTTTTTAAAAATTATCACTTTTTGTAGAGCTGGAGTCTTGCTATGTTGCCCAGGCTGGTCTCCAACTCCTGGCCTCAGGTGATCCTCCCGTCTAGGCCTCCCCAAAGCATTAGGATTATAGGCATGAACTACCGTGCCCACCTGGCCACACACCTGTCTTCTGCTAGACCTGGGGCAGTGTCATGGGTGGTGAAGGCCCCACTTCCTGCATTCAACAGTTTCTAAAGCGGATTCTGGAGCGCGCAGAAAAAAGGCCTAGGGGAAGGGCCGGCCCCCTTCCCGCTGCTGGCTCACCCTCCGATGGACTTGGCCTTGGCTTATCTCCTGGAGTTCTGTTCTTTTAGCTTTTCCTGCTGAACGCATTCCAGAAACCTCTGGAGGGAGGGAGTCCTGAGCTCCTGGCACAGTGGCTGAGACCTACTTGTTGGGCAGACTTGGTGGAATGTCCCCTTTTCTGGGGCCGGGAGGAGACCTCAGAGAGTGGGACGGGGTCTTTCTGGCAGGGACCTGTGGCCACGGAGCGGGAGGGAGGCGGGTGCAGTTTTCCGCCTGCCCTCTCCTCCTGCCTTCCGGGTGCCTCTTCCCCTCCGCGCTCCCCTCCCTTCCTCCTCCTCCCCCCGTGCTGTCTATCCCCTCCCCTCCCCCTACTCCCTCCGCTCAGTCCTTCCTACAGCTGTGCCGCCCCCAGCCCCTTACCTAGCCAGAGCGGATCTTGGCCTGTAGGATGGCGAGGGGGCCTGGGGCCTGGAGGCCGCTGTTGCTGGGTGCCTGAAAAAGAAACAAAACTGAAACTAATTGTACTTGTGGTGCAACTTCCGTCCCAGCCGGGGACACACCGACTCGCCTCGCACAGCCTCAGGCCCCGCCTTCCTCCCCACCCGGCCCTGTCCTCTCCCTCGGAGGCCCCCACCCCAGCAGTGGGCAGGCTTGGGCTGGAGTCCACCAGCCAGGTCTGTCTGTCAGTCCAGCCTCAGGGCTAAGTGTGTGTATGTCATAAACGGAACTACCTGAGGGCAGGTTCTCTGAGTAGAGGGTGGAGGGTCACAGGGTTTATTTGTGGGAAGAAATGAGGGCTCATCCGTGATTCAGAGACCAGGGTAACTAGACAGCAGGGCCCCAGGCAGGGTCTGCAGCTTTGCTAACACCCCTGGCAGGCAGGTGCCTGCAAAGCCTCATTTCATAAACCTTTGCTGAGCTGTAGGAGAGGTTGTGGGGGATCAGATAAGAAGCCTCAAGCTGAGGGAACAGCACAGGCTTCCTGGAGGAGGCATCAATGAGATGAGTTTAAAGAAGGCAGGAGGATATCTTGAGCCCAGGAGTTCAAGACCAGCCTGGGCAATATGGTGAGACCCAGTCTCCACAAAAAATTAAAAAACTAGCCGTGCATGGTAGCACATACCTGTAGTCTCAGATACTCAGGAGGCTGAAGCAGGAGGATCACTTGAGCCCAGGAGGTCGAGGCTGCAGTGAGCCATGATGGTGCCACTGCACTCCAGCCTGGAGGACAGAGCAAGACCCTGTCTAAAAAATAAATCAGGCCAGGCGCGGTGGCTCAAGCCTGTAATCCCAGCACTTTGGGAGGCCGAGATGGGCGCATCACGAGGTCAGGAGATCGAGACCATCCTGGCTAATACGGTGAAACCCTGTCTCTACTAAAAAATACAAAAACTAGCCGGTCGAGGTGGCGGGCGCCTGTAGTCCCAGCTACTCAGGAGGCTGAGGCAGGAGAATGGCGTAAACCCGGGAGGCGGAGCTTGCAGTGAGCTGAGATCCAGCCACTGCACTCCAGCCTGGCCAACAGAGCGAGACTCCATCTCAAAAAAAAATAAATAAATAGATAAATAAAACAACAAAACAATAAGAGAGCATAGAGGGCTGGAGAACACTGAGAAGAATGTTCCCATTCCAGGTACTGGGAACAACAAGGGTGCGTATCCGTTTAGGATGATGTGTGTGGAGAGGTTACGAGAGTGTTGGTGAGAAGCCTGCATTTTATCAAAAAAGACAAAAGAATCATTGCAGGAGATTTCCCTCAACATTTCATGAAAAAATAGTCCGTATTTTGAGACGAAGCCTCACTCTGTCGCCCAGGCTGGAGTACAGTGGCGTGATCTCAACTCACAGCAACCTCCGCCTCCCGGGTTCAAGCGATTCTCCTGCCTCAGCCTCCCAAGTAGCTGGGATTACAGGCAACCACCACCACGCCCGGCTCATTTTTGTATTTTTAATAGAGATGGGATTTTACTATGCTGGCCAGGCTGGTCTTGAACTTCTGACCTCAAGTGATCCACTCGCCTTGGCTTCACAAAGTGCTGGGATTACAGGTGGGAGCAACCATGCCCAGCCCCATTTTATGAAAAATTCAAAGCACAAAGAAGTTAAAAGGGCCGGGTGCGGTGGCTCACGCCTGTAATCCCAGCACTTTGGGAGGCCAAGGCGGGCGGATCATGAGGTCAGGAGATCGAGACCATCCTGGCTAACACAGTGAAACCCTGTCTCTACTAAAAATACAAAAAAAAGAAAAAAAAAAAAATTAGCCTGGCCTGGTGGCAGGCGCCTGTAATCCCAGGTACTCAGGAGTCTGAGGCAGGAGAATGGCATGAACCCGGGAGGCGGAGCTTGCAGTGAGCTGAGATCGCGCCATTGCACTCTAGCCTGGGCGACGGAGTGAGACTCCCTCTCAAAAAAAAAAAAAAAAAAAGAAGAAGAGCTTGAAAGAATTGCAGTGAACACCCATAGCTCCACAATTTCTGTTCTACAATTATCATTTTAGCATAGTTAATTAATTATATACATATGTATATTTGTTCCTTTTTATCCATATGGCAGAATTTAGGTAGGAAAGTGAACCTGTGAGAGCTCACTCTGGCAGCAGTGGAGAGGACAGAAGGGAGCCTGACCTCAGGGTCTGGGTGAAAGGTCTCCAGGGGCTGAGACATAGATGCCACAGAGGTAGGTGGAAATCCAAAAGAGAGAGGGCCACAGAGGCCACGGCGGGAAATGCTGCACTTCTAGGAGGACGACGGGGTCGGCACTGTTGAATGCTGCTGACCAGATGGGCAACCAAGGTGAGGACAGAAAAATAGGCCAGGCACGGTGGCTCACACCTGTAATCCCAGCGCTTTGGGAGGATCACTTGAGGCCAGGAGCTCGGGACCAGCCTAGTCAACATGGTAAAACCTTGTCTCTACTAAAACTAAAAATAAAAATAAAAAACCAAACTTAGCCAGGCATGGTAACAGGCACCTGTAATCTTAGCTACTCAGGAGGCTGAGTCAGGAGAACCGCTTAAACCTGGGAGGCAGAGGTTGCAGTGAGCCTAGATTGCGCCATTGCACTCCTGGGCAACAGAGTGAGACTCTATCTCAAAAAATATATATATTAGCTGCCTGGTGGCTCCCAGCTGAAGTCCCAGCTATTCAGGAGGCTGAAGCAGGAGGTTCACTTGAGCCCAGGAATTCAAGGTTGCATGCACCATGATCATGCCCCTGCACTCCAGCCTGGGTGACAGATCAAGACTATCTCTAAAAAAAAAAAAAAAATTAAAAATTAAAATTAAAATTAAATTCCATGTTGTGAATCTCGTAAGGTCTTAATATAATGGTCAAGGAAGGCCATTATAAGGCTTCCAGCAGGGAAGTTTGGACTTTGTCCTATAGGTATTGGAGGGGGTGGCCAGCACAGACATTTGTTTGTTTGTTTGTAGAGATGGGGTCTTTCTATGTTGCCTAGGCTAGTCCTGGGATTATAGGCATGGGCTACTAAGCCCGGCCCCCAGCAGAGGTTTTTAATCCTAAATTATAATATGGATACTTTAAAACCCTCATATCATCCTTTTAATGCAATTAACTATTTCTTTCCCGTGTATATGCCCTTTGGTCTCTGTCCGTATTTTACATAATTATATTTTTAGGGTACATATACTTTTTGTCTATAAAACTTAGCACTATACTAACTGGTAAACAAAATTATGAGGCCAGGTGTGGTGGCCCATGCTTGTAATCCCAGCACTTTGGGAGGCCAAGGTGGGAGGATTGCTTGAGTTCAGGAGTTGGAGACCAGCCTAGGTGACGTACTGAGACCCCCTGTCTCTGCTGGAAAAATAAAAAATTAGAAAGAGGGTACATGTTCTCAGGATCTCCCAGGGCTGTGTCACAAGTCATTAAAAAAAAAAAATAATGTGCCTGTAGTTCCAGCTACTTGGGAGGCTAAGGTGGGAGGATTGCTTGAGCCCCAGAGTTCAAGACCAGCCTGGGTAACATTGAGGCAGAAATTTAAAAATAATAGTAATAATAAGTACTGCATTCATTCACTCCAAGAAAAGTAAAAGCCAAGGCCCAGAATGTGGGAAGGTGAGGGTTAAAAAGAAGAACAAATTTTCCTCTGCCTAACAAGCTCACTTCCAGGACAGTTAAAAGATAACGCTGTTCGAGAAGTCGAAACCAAAGGAATGGGCTCCAGACAGCCTCCCTCTAAAGCAAAGGTGAAGAAAAAAAAAAAGGACAAATGTCTGTATTCAGCCAGTTCTTGTTTTTTCTTTTGATGCAGTTATAAGGCCACCAGCTATGCCAGGCCACGAGTTATGCCAAGTCATCAGTTATGCTATAGATTATGTGACCTGTCATTATATGATTAACTGTCTTTGTTTTGCTTCTCAAGTTTGCTTATAATAATCCTGCTCAGTCTTTGCTCAAGGCTCAGCTTTTTGGATGTGAATCCACTGAGCCAGTGCACACTTTAAAAAAAATATCCTCTTGTATTCACCCATACTGGTCTCTGTAGTCCTCTGTATCCCACAACAACACAGAGAGATCTCATCTCTGAAACACAAACAGGACAGGCTGTGGCTCACGCCTGTAATTCCAGCACTTTGGGAGGCCGAGGTGGGCAGATCACCTGAGGTCGGGAGTTCGAGACCACCTTGGCCAACATGGCAAAACCTCATCTCTACTAAAAATACAAAAATTAGCTGGGTGTAGTAGCACGCTCCTATAATCCCAGCTACTTGGGAGGCTGAGACAGGAGAATCACTTGAACCCAGGAGGCAAAGGTTACAGTGAGTCAAGGTCGCACCACTGCACTCCAGCCTGGGCACCAGAGTGAGACTCTGTCTCAAATAACAATAATAGTAATAATAATAATAATAATAACAAACAAAATTATGGGAGGCTATTGTGTGGACTGAACTCCTGCATTAGACTCCTGCCAACCAGACCAAACCAAAATGGAGTCACTCATGCTAAATGCCACATCATCAAACCGAGAGTTTGAGGAAGCAGATAGATTCCCAAACAGACCAGTTTTTCTTGAAAACAAGGGATTCCAGTCGACTTGAGTGAACATAATAAGGAAGTCCCTGCTGCTTTAACCTTCCAAAAAAGCAACGTAAAGTAACCTAAGGTTAACCAATTAGCTTGTTTTTCTATTCTTCTGTTTCCTTGTTCCTTCCTTACAAAACTCACTGTTCTGCAGTTAGAGTGTGAGATGTCAGCTTATTTCGTAGAATGGTAGGGGGCTCCCTTCATGAATGGCGAAAGTCCACTAGATATATAACTAGAAGTGTTGTAATGTTGTCATTTGACAAAATATTTTCTTTTCTTTTTCTTTCTCTCTCTCTCTCTTTTTTTTTTTTCTGACAAGGTCTTGCTCTGTTGCCCAAGCTGGAGTGCAGTGGCTCGATCTCAGTTCACTGCGATCTTCTCCTCCCAGGCTCATACAATTCTCCTGCCTCAGCCTTCTGGGTAGCTGGGACTATAGGCACATGCCATCATGCCCAGCTAATTTTTGTATTTTTTTGTAGAGATATTAAAAATTTTTTTTCACCATATTGGCCAGGCTGGTCTCAAAGTGCTGAGCTCAGGTGATCTGCCTGCCTCATCCTCCCAAAGTGTTAGGATTATAGGCATGAGCCACCATGCCCAGCTGACAAAATATTTTCTAGGATTTTACATATTCTTTGTAGTTTTTACAATTAATGGCTTCATAAATTATCTGCTGTAATTTACTTAATGATTTAGTAATTGCTAGTAAACTGTCCCCTCCTCTTAAACAAACAAAAAAAACCCTGACTGGGCGCGGTAGCTCACGCCTATAATCCCAGCACTTTGGGAGGCCAAGGCGGGTGGATCACGAGGTCAAGGGATTGAGACCATCCTGGCTAACATGGTGAAACTCCGTCTCTATTAAAAAATACAAAAGGCCGGGCGCGGTGGCTCACGCCTGTAATCCCAGCACTTTGGGAGGCCGAGGCGGGCGGATCACAAGGTCAGGAGATCGAGACCACGGTGAAACCCCGTCTCTACTAAAAATACAAAAAATTAGCCAGGCACGGTTGCGGGCGCCTGTAGTCCCAGCTACTCGGGAGGCTGAGGCAGAAGAATGGCGTGAACCCGGGAGGCGGACCTTGCAGTGGGCCGAGATCGCGCCACTGCACTCCAGTCTGGGCGACAGAGCGAGACTCCGTCTCAAAAAAAAAAAAAAAAAATTACCTGGCGTGGCCGCGGGTGCTACACGGGAGGCTGAGGCAGGAGAATGGCATGAACCCGGGAGGCGGAGGTTGCTGTGAGCCGAGATCGCGCCACTGCACCCCAGACTCTGCGATAGAGCAAGACTCTGTCTCAAAAAACAAAACAAAACAAAACAAAACAAAACCCTGATTTGTATTTAGCTTTTGTCAATTTTCATAATGTAAACTTGGTGTAAATACTCCCACTATGGCTGAGGTCCTCATGCACACCACCACTGATTTAACAACCAGCCCACAGAATTCTTTTTAAAATAGTTTTTATTTGTCATTATTTCTTATTGAGACAGGGTCTCGCTGTGTTGGGCAGCGTGGTCTTGAACTCCTGGCCTCAGGTGGTCCTCCCGCGTCAGCCTCCCAAAGTGCTAAGCAATGAGCTCTCAGGGTCCAGTACGCTTTGGAAACTTTCAGAATGTTCTTTGATCCCAGTGTTCGGAATTTCACAGTGAGTGCGTCCTGCTGGGCATGTAGTGGCTCTTAAATCTGCCAACATGGCCGGGCACAGTGGCTCATGCCTGTAATCCCAGCACTTTGGGAGGCTAAGGTGGGTCACCTGAGGTCAGGAGTTCGAGACCAGCCTGGCCAACATAGTGAAACCTTGTCTCTACTAAAATACAAAATCGGCCGGGTGTGGTGGCGGGGAGTCTGTAATCCCAGCTACTCGGGAGGCTGAGGCAGGAGAATCCCTTGAGCCTGAGAGGCAGAGGCTGCTGTGAGGTGAGACTGTGCCACTGTACTCTTTGCACTCTAGCCTGGGCAACACAGTGAGACTCCATCTCAAAAAAAAAAAAAAAAAAAAATCTGCCAACATGTGCCTTGAGGTGTGGGAAATTCTCTCAAGGATTTTGTGGAAATTCTCTCCCCTCTGTTTTCTCTTCTGAGCTCTCACCATTCAGAGTTGTACCTCCTGAGTGAGTCCTCTCATTTCATATTTTCTCTTCTCTTTTCTTTTTCCTGTTTTTTTCTTTCTTTCTTTTTTTTTTTTTTTTTGAGACGGAGTTTTGCTCTTGTGGCCCAGGCTGGAGTGCAATGGCGCGATCTCTGCTCACCACAACCTCCGCCCCCTAGGTTCAAGCGATTCTCCTGCCTCAGCCTCCCGAGTAGCTGGGATTACAGGCATGTGTCACCACACCCAGCTGATTTTGTATTTTTAGTAGAGACGGAGTTTCTCCATGTTGATCAGGCTGGTCTCGAACTCCTGACCTCAGGTGATTCGCCCGCCTCGGCCTCCCAAAGTGCTGGGATTACAGGCTTGAGCCACCACACCCAGCCCTTTTTTTTTTTTTTTCTGCTTTCTGGATGACTTCCTTAATTAAAACCTTCCAACCCTTCTATTGTGTCTTTCAAATCTGCCATTACAGTTTTTTGTTTGTTTGAGAGGGTCTCGTTCTGTCACCCAGGCTGGAATGCAGGGGCTCGATCTCAGCTCTCTGCAACCTCTGCCTCCTGGGTTCAAGCAATTCTTCTGCCTCAGCCTCCTGAGTAGCTGGGAATACAGGCACGTACCACCACGCCCGGCTAATTTTTGTATTTTTTGTAGAGATGGGGTTTCACCGTATTGGCCAGGCTGGTTTCGAATTCCTGACCTCGTGATCCACCCCCCTTGGCCTCCGAAAGTGCTGGGATTACCAGGTGTGAGCTACCGCGCCTGGCCTGAAACCATAGTAATTGGAAAGTTTTAATTAAGGAAATCATTCAGAAAGCAGAAAAGAAAAAACAAAGAAAAAAGAAAAAAATAGGAGTACAGTGGCACGATCTAGGCTCACTGGAACCTCTACCTCCTGGGTTCAAGAGATTCTCCTTCCTCTTTAACCCAGGAGGATTCAAGCCTCTTGAGTAGCTGGGACTACAGGAACCCACCTAGCTAATTTTTGTATTTTTAGTGGAGATGGGGTTTCACCCTGTTGGCCAGGCTGGTCTTGAACTTCTGACCTCAGCCTTGGCCTCCCAAAGTTCAGGGATTATAGGCGTGATCCACTGCACCCTGCCAAAAAAATTTAAAAATGTTTTTTTAAATTGCATAGAACTACGCAGACACACACACACACACACACACACATACATGCACACACACGAGTGCATGTCAAAACTACTGCAATCTGAATAAGATGTGTAGTCTAGTTAATAGTATTGGACCAATGTCAATTTCCTTATTTTTATATTGTACTGTATCAGGATTGTGTTGGCAATTACTCGACTATTTACACTTGTCAAAACTCATTGAACTATGTAATTAAATGGATGGTTTTTAGTTTATATAAATTATAGCCCAATGAAGCTAATTTTAAAATATAAAATATTAGGCCAGGGATGGTGGCTCATGCCTGTAATCCAGCACTTTGAGAGGCCAAGGCAGGTGGATTACTTGAGGTCAGGAGTTTGAGACCAGCCTGGCCAACATGGTGAAACCCTGTCTCTACAAAAATTAGTCACGCCTGGTGGTGGGCACCTGTAGTCCAGCTGCTTGGGAGGCTGAGGCAGGAAAATTGCTTGAACCTGGGAGGTGGAGGTTGCAGTGAGCTGAGATCATGCCACCGCACTCTAGCCTGGGCGACAGAGCGAGACTCCACCTCAAAAAATAAATACATAAAATACAATAAATAAAAATACAAAAATTAGCTGGGCATGGTGGTGCCTGCCTGTAGTCTGTTACTCTGGAGGCTGAGGCCGGAGAATTGCTTGAACCTTGGAGGCAGAGGTTGCAGTGAGCCAAGATCATGCCACTGCACTCTATCCTGGGCCACACAGGGAGATTCTACATCCAAAAAAAAAGAAAAAAAAAAAAAAAAAGAAAGAAAGAAAGAAAAAGAAAAGAAGAAAAAAAAGTAAAATTGTAATCCTAGGCCCATCCCTCTTCTCCCGGTGCCAACGCCTCAGGATCGGATGTCTAGTGATAGCAAAATATGTGTGGCAGCCCAGGTAGCCTCTTTTTACCCTTTATCCTATAAACCTCTCTGACATTTGAAGTTGTGATCACTTCCTTCTCAAAACTCACGCCTCTCTAGGTCGACCCCCCTCTTCCCCCTCCTGCTCTGCCCCCTTCCCTCTGCCCTGCTGGCTTCTCTTCCTCTGCCTGTTCCGCAATTGCTGGGCATACCTGTGCTCCCAGTGCCCACAGCACCATCCACTCTGAACCATCTTTGCCATCCAGGCCCACCAGAGGGAGCTCTGTCCCCTGCTAACGCTGCCTGCTGGCTCTGGGCGATGGTCAATTACCCAGTCACCCATAAAAACCACCTTTCGTTCATCCAGTAAACCATAATGTTGCCACGGCAACTACTGCCTTCCTTGTGTTTTCCTCCTTAGCCAATTCTGTAGGCTAATTCTAGAATGACTGTTCCTGCGTGGTCACTCTCCCCATCAGTGTCCATGGCAGCTTTTATAAGACTTCATGACAATACCATGTCCCTGCATGTTCAGCCATGCCAGGCAGCTGGAGGAGGGCAGGGACGGTGCATAGACCAGTGGGCAGAGCCTGGGGAGGTCTCTGTCAGCCTGCGGTTGCTCCTGCCAATCATCATAGGCCCTTTGTGTCCCTTCTAGGCTACCAGACCCAGGGGCCCATCCCCAGTTCCTGTTTCTTTGTTTGTTTGTTTTGTTTTGCTTTGTTTTGTTTTGTGAGATGGAGTCTCGCTCTGTCGCCCAGGCTGGAGTGCAGTAGCCGGATCTTGGCTCACTGCAAGCTCCGCCTGCCGGGTTTACGCCATTCTCCTGCCTCAGCCTCCCGAATAGCTGGGACTACAGGCGCCCACCACCTCGCTCGGCTAGTTTTTTGTATTTTTTAGTAGAGACGGGGTTTCACTGTGTTAGCCAGGATGGTCTCGATCTCCTGACCTCGTGATCCGCCCGTCTCGGCCTCCCAAAGTGCTGGGATTACAGGCTTGAGCCACCGCGCCCGGCCAAATATCACGATTTTAAGTAAAGACAGAGTCAGTGTACTGAGATTTCCTTTTGCCACTGGATGCTTCGTTTAGCATATTTTCCATCTTCTGTTCTTGTTTTTGTTTTCAGTTTTAGAGACAGAGTCTTGCTTTGTCACCCAGGCTCTAGTGCAGTGCTGTGACCATAGCTCACTGCAGGCTTGAACTCCTGGGCCCAAACGATTCTCCCACTTCAGCCTCCCGAGTAGCTGGGATTACAGACGCACGCTGCCACAGCTGGCGAATTTTTTGTATTTTTAGTAGAGACAGGGTTTCACCGTGTTCCCCAGGCTGGTGTCAAACTCCTGAGCTCAGGCAATCCACCTGCCTCAGCCTCCCAAAGTGCTGGGATTACAAGAGTGAGCCACGGTGCCCGGCTATTTTATCTTTTGTAGAAATGGAGGGGTCTCACTATGTTGCCCAGGCTGGTCTCAAACGCCTGGCCTTGAGTGATCTTCCTGCCTTGGCCTCCAAAGTGCTGGGGTCACCAGAGAGACAGTGCCCAGCCTATTTCCCATTTTAAAAACACAAGAGGCCGGGCGCAGTGGCTCACGCCTATAATCCCAACGCTTTGGGAGGATGAGGCGAGTGGATCACAAGGTCAAGAGTTCAAGACCAGCCTGACTAACGTGGTGAAATCTCGTCTCTACTACAAATACAAAAATTAGCTGGGCGTGGTTGTGGGTGCCTGTAATCCCAGTTACTGGGGAGGCTGAGGCAGGAGAATCGCTTGAGCCCGGGGGGACGGAGGTTGCAGTGAGCCGAGATTGTGCCACTGCACTCCAGCCTGGGCGACAGAGCGAGACTCCATCTCAAAATAAATAAATAAATAAAAATTAAAAAAAAAAACAAACACAAGAAAGCCAGTTCCCTGCTTGACCTTGCTTGCCCCTGCCAGTGAACAATGTCTGCCTTTGTTCTCCTTTGCCTCTGGGACCCACTCCAGACAGGCTCTTGTTCTCAACACTCCAGGGAAGCTGTTCTAGATGAGGTCATCAATCACCTCCCCATTGTCTGTGCTCCTCTTATTCAACTGTAGTATTTGACAGAGGAAGTCGCTTTCTCCTTGAAACTCTCCTCTCTTGGTATCTTGGCCTCTCATCTCCGTTGGTTCTCTTCCTACTCCCTGGCTATTCCTTCTCTGAGTTCTTCTACCATCCTGACCCTAAACATCAGCATGCGTTTAGACCTCCTCTCCGTCCACACTCCCTCCCTGAGGGATCCCATCCAGTCTTATGGCTTTAAATGACTGTCATAGTCCATTTTGTGTTGCTATAAAAAAAAAAATACCTGAGGCTGGGTGACTGATTGATTGATTGAGATGGAGTCTGGCTCTGTTACCCAGGCTGGAGTGCAGTGGCTTGATCTCAGCTCACTGCACCCGCCACCTCCCAGGTTCAAGTGATTCTCCTGCCTCAGCCTCCTGAGTAGCTGGGATTACAGGCACGTGCCACCATGCCCAGCTAAGTTTTGTATTTTTAGTAGAGACAGAGTTTCACCATGTTGGCCAGGCTAGTCTTGAACTCCTGACTGCAAGTGGTCCACCCCCCTCGGCCTCCCAAAGTGCTGGGATTACAGGCGTGAGCCACCTTGCTTGGTCAGAGGCCAAATAAAAAGGTTTTATTTGGCTCATGATTCTGATGGCTAGGAAGTTCAAAACTGGGCAGTTGTATCTGGTGAGGGCCTCTTTTGTAGACATGAGGTCTCACTGTGTTGCCCAGGCTGGTCTCAAACTCCTGGGCTCAAGCAATTCATCCACCTTGGCCTCCCAAAGTGCTGCTTCCAGTTATGGAGGAAGGTGAAAGAGAGCTGGCATGTGCAGAAATCACATCGTGAGAGAGAAAGCAAGAGAGAATGGGGAGAGGTGCCAGGCTCTGTTTAACAACCCTGCTCTTGAGGGAACTATTATAATAGAGTCAGAACTCACCTCCCATTCAGGGAAGATATTAATCTATTCATGAGGGATCTGACCCAAGACCCACACACCACCCATTAGGCTCCACCTCCAACACTAGGATCAAATTTCAACATGCTGAGGTCAGATGTGGGGGCTCACACCTGTAATCCCAGCACTTTGGGAGGCCAAGATGGATGGATAGCTTGAGCCCAGGAGTTTGAGACCAGCCTAGGCAACACAGTGAGACCTCATCTCTACAAAAAATACAAAAATTAGCTGAGTGTGGTGGTGCATGCCTGTAGTCCTAGCTACTTGGGAGACCGAGGTGGGAGGATCACTTGAGCCCAGGAGTTTGAGGCTACACTGAGCCATGATCATTCCACTGCACTCCAGCCTGGGCAACAGAGCAAGACCCTGTTAAAAAAAAAAAAAAAGCAAATTTTGACATGAGGTCTGGAGGCATCAAACACTCAAACCATAGCAATGATGTTATATCCATCCTTTATAGAATGCTAATTTCTTTTTCTTTCTTTCTTTCTTTCTTTTTTTTTTTTTTAAGATGGAGTCTTGCTCTTGTCACCCAGGCTGGAGTGCAATAGTGAAATCTTGGCTCATTGCAACCTCTGCCTCTAGAGTTCAAGTGATTCTTCTGTCTCAGCCTCCTGAGTAGCTGGGATTACAGGCACGTGCCAACACACCCAACTAATTTTTGTATTTTTAGTAGAGATGGGGTTTCACCATATTGGCCAGGCTGGTCTCGAATTCCTGACCTCAGGTGATCCACCTGCCTTGGCCTCCCAAAGTACTGGGATTACAGGTGTGAGCCACTGTGCCTGGCCTAGAATGGTAATTTCTAAATTTGCATCTCCAGACCAGACCTCCCCCCGACTTCCATATTCATGTCCCATGGATAGCCCCATTGGACTTTTCTACTTGTAGGTCTAACAGGCATCCCATTCTTAATATGCTCCCAAATGGAGCTCTAGCCTCCTCCACCCCAACCTGCTCCCTCCCCCTTCTCCCAGACACCTCCATCTCTGAAATGCAAATCCATCCTTCCAGGTACTCAGGTCAGATCTCTTGTTGTCATCCTTGACTGCTCTTTTTTCCATTGCAGTGTGTACCCAGACCATTAGCAAACTCATCAGCTCTGCCTTCAAAATGCATCCAGCATCCAACCTCTCCTCCCCTCCTCCACCAACCTCACACAGAGAGGAGCTACTGTCACCTCTGGCTTGAACCACTGCAGTAACCTTCTCACTGGCCTTTGAGTGTTTTTGTTCTTGCTTTCCTTTTATATCTACTGAGATATGTTTTATTGGACTAATTATGGACTTATCAACATCTCATATGTGCTTGAGAAAAATGCATGTTCTTTCAATTTCTGAGACCAGAATTCTGTGTGTGTGTGTGTGTGTGTGTATAATGAGTATATATATTCATTAAATCAACCTTATAGCTGTTTTGTGTAATTCCTCTCTATTCTTATTTCTTCTTCTTCTTCTCCTCCTTTTTCTCCTTCTTCTCCTCCTCCTCCTCCTCCTCCTCCTCCTTCTGAGACAGGCTCTCGCTCTGTCACTCAGGCTGGAGTGCAGTGGTGCAATCATAGCTCACTGTAGCCTCAGCCTCCTTGGCTCAAGCCATCCTCCTGCCTTAGCCTTCCAAATTGCTGTGACTACAAGTGTGTGGCACCATGCCCAGCTAATTTTTAAATTTTTTTGTAGAGACAGGAGTCTCACTTTATTGCCCAGGCTGGTCTCAAACTTCTGGTCTCAAGTGATCCTCCCACCTTTGCCTCCCTAATTCGTTGGTATTCTTTTTTTTTTTTTTTTTTTGAGACAGAGTCTCGCTCTATGGCCCAGGCTGGAGTGCAATGGTGCGATCTCAGCTTACTGCAACCTCCGCATCCCCGGGTTCAAGCTATTCTTGTGCCTCAGCCTCCCAAGTAGCTGGGATTACAGTCGTGTTCCACCACACCAGGCTAATTTTTTGTATTTTTAGTGGAGACGGGGTTTCACCATGTTGGCCAGGCTGGTCTGGAACTCCTGGCCTCAACTGATCTACCTGCCTCAGCCTCGCAAAGTGCTGGGACTGCAGGCTTAAATCACCGCACCTGGCCTGTATTCTTAATGCAATTTTTTTCTGCTTAAGATATTAATTGGCCAGGCATGGTAGCTCATGCCTGTAATCCCAGCACTTTGGGAGGCTGAGGCGGGTGGATCACCTGAGGTCAGGAGTTCAAGACCAGCCTGACCAACATGGTGAAACCCCATCTCTACTAAATAGAAAAAATTAGCCAAGAGTGGTGGCACGAACCTGTAATCCCAGCTACTTGGGAGGCTGAGGCAGGAGAATCACTTGAACCTGGGAGGCGGAGGTTGCAGTGAGCCAAGATTTCACCATTGTACTCCAACCTGGGCAACAAGAGTGAAACTCTGTTTCAAAAAAAAAAGATATTAATCACCAATACATGTAAATATCTCACTAAACCTATGAATATGTCCATTTCTTTTTATAATTCTGCCAGTTGGTGCTTTATATATTTTAAGTTATTTTATTTTATTTTATTTTATTTATTTTTTGAGATGGAGTCTCCCTCTGTCACCCAGGCTGGAGTGCAGTGGTGCGATCTCGGCTCACTGCAACCTCTGCTTCCCGGGTTCAAGCGATTCTCCTGCCTCAGCCTCCCGAGTAGCTGGGATTACAGGCGCCTGCCACCACACCTGGCTAATTTTTGTATTTTTAGTAGAAACGAGGTTTTGCTGTGTTGGCCAGGCTGGTCTCGAACTCCTGACCTCAGGTGATCCACCCACCTTGGCCTCCTAAAGTGCTAGGATTATAGGCGTGAGCCACTATGCCCGGCCTTATTTTAAGCTATTTTAAATGTATACATGCTAGTATTGTGACTTTTTTTCCAGTACATTGAACATTTTTACCATGATGCTATTATCATATCACAACAGTCAATCCTTTAAATCATTACAATGCTTTTTGCTTTAAAGTCTTTCTGTTCCTCAAGATCTCAATTTCCCTTTCATATCTTTCTCCTAAGGAAATCTTCATCTTCAGCCTAATCAAGAAATGGAATATTTTATTAAACTATTGATAAACATGAACAAATGACAATTAGTTATACATATATTTTTTGAAACAGGGTCTTGCTCTGCTATTCAGGCTTGAGTGCAGTGGTGCCATCACGGCTCACTGAGGCCCTGACCTCCCAGGCTCAAACAATCCTCCCACCCCAGCCTCCTGAGTAGCTGGGACTACAGGCACCTGCCACCATGCCCGGTTAATTTGTAAATTTTTTGTAGAGACAGAATCTCTTTAGGTTGCCAAGGCTGGTCTCGAACTCCTGGGCTTGAACAATTCTCCTGCCTTGGCCACGGAAAGTTCTGGGCTTATGGGCGTGAGCCCCCTTACCAGACAGGCTTTAGGTTTTTAGGACCTATCCACAGGCGAGTTTCTCTAGGAGGTGCATTGTTGGGTATTCGGTTTACGTATAACTTAGTTTTCACTACTGAGCCAGATGCTGTTCGGATGACTGTACTCACCTGTGCTCCCATCACTGCCCATGTCTCCCGAGTCACCCTGCCATCAGATGGGTATAAAATTCCCAATTACCAGTGAGACTGAATACCTTGTAACATGTTTGTTAGCCGTTTAGGTTTCATAATCTTTGTCTTCCCTGGTGGTCTAGTGAGTAGAATAATAATATCATCTAAAAGAAGAGTAAAGAAAAAAAAAAGGAAATAATTATCTTTGCCTATTTTTCTTTGAGTTGTTCCCTCCCTCCCTCCCTCCCTCCCTCCCTTCCTTCCTTCCTTCCTCTCTCTTTTCTTTTCTTTCTTTTCCGTTCCTTTTCTTTTCTTTTCTTCTCTTTTCTTTCTTTCCGGGTTCTTGCCCTGTTACCTAGGCTAGAATGAGGTGGTGTGATCTTGGCTCACTGAACCTCAACCTCCTGGGCTCAAGTGATTCTCTCACCTCAGCCTCCTGAGTAGCTGGGAATATAAGCACATGCCACCACAGCTGGCTAATTTTTGTTTGTTTGTTTTTGTTTTCGTAGAGACAGGGTCTCGCCATGTTGCCCAGGCTGGTCTCAAGTGATCCACCCGCCTCAGACTCCCAAAGTGCTGGGATTACAGGCGTGAGCCACCATGCCCAGCCGGGTTGCTTGTCATTTTCTTATTGATTTATCGGAGTTTCTTGGATATTCATTGCTTGTCAATGTCAGACATCGCACGGGTCTTTTCCCAGGGAGACGCCCGTATCTTAACTGTTTCTGCAGTGCCCTTTGTTGAATGGAAAACTTATTTTTCCATGTGGTTTGTGTTCAGGGGATCCAGCTCAAAAAGCCTTTCCCTATATGGAAGTGTCAGAGGGATTCTCCTACACTTTCAGCTGTTAGTTTTGTGCTTTTCTGTTTCACATTTAGGTCTGAGCCTTTTGGGAGTTCACCTCTGTGATGCGTTTGTTAGTCTTTTGCTATTGATTTTTGTTTGTTTGTGTTTGAGATGGAGTCTCGCTCTGTCACCCAGGCTGGAGTGCAGTGGCATGATCTCAGCTCACTGCAACCTCTGCCTCCCGGGTTCAAGTGATTCTCCTGCCTCAGTCTCCCCAGTAGCTGGGATTACAGGCGCCCACCACCACACCTGGCTTATTTTTTTCTTTTTTTCTTTGAGACAGAGTTTTGCTCTTGTTGCCCCAGCTGGAGTGCAGTGGCATGTCTCAGCTCGCTGCAACCTCTGCCTCCCGGGTTCAAGCGATTTTCCTGCCTCAGCCTCCCGAGGAGCTGGGATTACAGGCACTCACCACCATGCCTGGCTACTTTTTTTTCTCTCTTTTTTTAGTAGAGATGGGGTTACCATGTTGACCAGGCTGGTCTTAAACTCCTGACCTCAAGTGATCCGCTGGCCTCAGCCTCCCAAAGTGCTGGAATTACAGGTGTGAGCCACCGTACCCGGCCTGCTATTGATTTTTAGTGTTTATGATAATGAAAAACCATAATCTCTGCCAGGCAATTTTTTTGCAATTTACTGAGGTTCCTTGTAACCCAGAACGTGGTCAACATCTGTAAATGGCCCATACGGGGCCATCTTGAGGACCTGACTCAAAAACAAGCAAAACCTAAAAGAATAGAAACAGAAAGATGAGATCCACAGAACACGCTCATGTATGTAAACTTTTTTTTTTTTTTTTTTTGAGACGGAGTCTCGCGCTGTCGCCCAGGCTGGAGTGCAGTGGCGGGATCTCAGCTCACTGCAAGCTCCGCCTCCCGGGTTCACGCCATTCTCCTGCCTCAGCCTCCCGAGTAGCTGGGACTACAGGCGCTGCCACCTCGCCCGGCTATTTTTTGTATTTCTTAGTAGAGACGGGGTTTCACCGTGTTAGCCAGGATGGTCTCGATCTCCTGACCTCGTGATCCGCCCATCTCGGCCTCCCAAAGTGCTGGGATTACAGGCTTGAGCCACCGCGCCCGGCCGTATGTAAACTTAAGACATAGAAATTAAACAGTATAATATAACTTTCAAAACTATATTAATAAGGCGGGGCGCAGTGGCTCACGTCTGTAGTCCCAGCACTTTGGGAGGCTGAGGTGGGCGGGATCACTTGAGCCCAGGAGTTCGAGACCAGCCTGGGTAACATGGCAAAACCCTGTCTCTACAAAAAATACAAAAATTAGCTGGGCTTGGTGGTGCACGCCTATAGTCCCAGCTACTTGTCAGGGCTGAGATGGGAGGATCACTTGAGCCCAGGAGATCGAGGCTGCAGTGAGCTGTGATTGCACCACTGCACTCCAGCCTGGGTGACAGAATGAGACCCTGTTTCAAAAAAAAAAAAAAAAGACTATATTAACATACACACACACTCACACACACATACATGCATACACACATACACACATGTATATTTCTAGATGGAGTTTTTCTCTGTCACCAGGCTGGAGTGCAGTGGCGTGATCTCAGCTCACTGCAACCTCTGCCTCCTGGGTTCAAGCAATTCTCCTGTCTCAGCCTCCCCAGTAGCTGGCACTACAGGCCTGCGCCACCACATCCAGCTTATTTTTTTCTATTTTTAGTAGAGATGGGGTTTCACCGTGTTAGCCAGGATGGTCTCGATCTCCTGAGCTCCTGATCCGCCCGCCTTAGCCTCCCAAAATGCTGGGATTACAGACGTGAGCCACTCCACCTGGTCTATTAATATATTAATACATACTTAATATATATTCAGTGAATTGGAGTGAGTGGGCACTGATGGAGGAGGGGAGGTAGAAGGCACAGGAGTGCAGTGGGAAATCTGATGAGAGATGAGCCTTGTTCAGACTGTTGGCAATGAAATGATCTGAGATGTGTAACCAGATCAGCTCTCTGCACTGAGGGCTAGACAAAAGTCCTTTAGGCCAGGTGCAGAGGCTCACGCCTGTAATCCCAGCACTCTGGAGAATCCCTTGAGGCCAAGAGCTCGTGACCAACCTGGGCAACATGGCAAAGCCCCCATCTCTACAAATAGTTTAAAAATTAGCTGGCTGTGGTGGCATGTGTCTGTGGTCCCAGCTACTCAGAAGGTTGAGGCAGGAGGTTGACCTGAGCCCGGGAGGTGGAGGCTGTAGCAAGCCGAGATCACACCACTGCACTCCAGAGTGGGTGACAGAGCAAGACTCTGTCTCAAAGGAAGAAGAAAAAAAAATAGGCTAGGTGTGGTGGCTCATGCTTGTAATCCAGCACTTTGGGAGGCTGAGGCAGGTGGATCACTTGAGGTCTGGAGTTTGAGACCAGCTTGGTCAACATGGTGAAACCCCATCTCTACTAAAAATACAAAAAACTAGCTGGGTGTAGTTCCACATACCTGCAATCCCAGCTACTCAAGAGGCTGAGGCAGAATTGTCTGAGCCCAGGAGGTGGAGATTGCAGTGGGCCGAGGTCTCGCCACTGCACTCCAGCCTGGGAGACAGAGTAAGACTGTCTCAAAAAAAAAAAAAAAAAAAAAAAGAGGGAAATTGGCTGGGCATGGTGGCTCATGCTTGTAATCCCAGCACTTTGGGAGGCCGAGGCGGGTGGATCACCTGAGGTCAGGAGCTAGAGATCAGCCTGGCCACCATGGTGAAACCCTGTCTCTACTGAAAATATAAAAATTAGCAGGGTGGCGTGGCAGACACCTGTAATCCCAGCTATTTGGAAGGTTGAGGCAGGAGAATCGCTTGGACCTGGGAGGCGGAGGTTGCGGTGAGCCGAGATAAAACCATTACACTCTAGCCTGGGTAACAGAGTGAGACTCTGTCTCAAAAAATAAAAAAAAGAAAAAAATTAAAAAATAGAGGGAAATTGATTCACAGAGACAGGTCTGCAGTGGCAGTACCATATGAAGACGAAGGCAGGGATTGGAGTGATGCTTCTACAAGCCGAGGAATGTCAAAGCTTGCCAGCAGACCACCGGGAGCTGGGGGAGAGGCATGAACAGATTCTCCCTGGGGGCCTCATAAGGAACCAGCCCCGCAGATACCCTGGTCTTGGACTTCTGGCCTTCAGAACTGTGGGACAATAGATTCCTTTTGTTTCAGACAATCAGCGTAGTACTTTGTGATGGCAGCCCCAGGGAACTAGGAAGAGCAGTTAGCCCCGCCCCGAGGCCCCAGGGAACTAGGAAGAGCAGTTAGCCCTGCCCCGAGGTGCGTATGAGGTCTTGATCTGGTGCCTGGAGGATGAATCTTGTGGGGACAGCCAGGCTCACCCTCAGGTTCCTGGGCTCAGCCTGCCCTCCGGTTTTAAGCAGCGAAGCCACAGCAAACCCTTGGCTGTTTTAGCATCAAATCAGTACAGTGGTGCTCTGGAGCATCTCATGACTTACTGAACCAAATTTCAGGCCTGGATATTCTCAATACAATGCAGCCTCCTTCTGTAAGGGAGGAAGACGAGAAAATGCTGAATGCTTGGGCCTCTCAACTCTGACATGAGAAGGCCCAAGAGGTCGTCTCTGCTGCGTCCATCTGGTCTACCTCTGCCGCATAAAAAGAGATACTTCCAGTGCTCTTGACAGAGGCTCCTCCCTGCTCAGGGCAGAGAATCCCAGCACTGCGTATGTGTCAGGAGAAAGCTGGCTCTGCCAGCCATGAGTGGCCTGGGCTTGGACTGGTATTAGAGGGAGGCAGTCCGCTTGCCTGAGCATGCTATCATGGGAATCAAACATGCACAGGGCCAGGCGCGGTGGCTCATGCCTGTAATCCCAGCACTTTGGGAGGCCGAGGCGGTCACCTGAGGTCAGGAGTTTGAGACCAGCCTGGCCAATATGGTGAAACTCCGTCTCTACTAATAATATAAAAATTAGCCGGGTGTTGTGGCACGTGCCTGTAATCCCAGCTACCTGGGAGGCTGAGGCAGGATAATCGCTTGAACTCGGGAGGCGGAGATTGCAGTGAGCCGGGATCATGCCACTACACTCCAGTATGGGTGACAAGAGTGAAACTCTGTCTCAAAAAAACAAAAAACAAATCCAAAAAATGCACATTGCAAGTCTACCCTAGGCAAGTCACTTAACTCTTCACTTTCCTATCAGTACAAGGGAGATAAACATACTTGCTCCACAGAGATGTGAAGATCAAATAAAGGAATGCTGTGGTTTCAACCTTTTTTCATGTCTGGCCGGGAGGCAGAGGATGCCGTGAGCCAAGATCACGCCACTGCACTCCAGCCTGGGTGACACAGGAAGACTCTGTCTCAAATAACAACAACAACAACAACAAAACTATATTAATAAGGCTGGGTACAGTGGCACATGCCTGTAATCCCAGCTACTCGGGAGGCTGAGGCAGGAGAATCACTTGAACCCGGGAGGCAGAGGTTGCAGTGAGTCGAAATCGTGCCACTGCACTCCAGCCTGGGCAACAAGAGTGAAATTCTGTCTCAAAAAAAAAAAAAAAAAAGCAAGTGAAATATGATTGCATCTGCAAGGCTGGAGGCCACAGTTACCAGGGGTGATGGAGCTCCAGCCCCTGGCAAGCCCTGCGTGGTGGCCTGAGGGCTGTGGCCTCACTCTGTCTGGAAGCCTAGAGCCCTTTCAGGACGTGCTGGGTTGAGAAACCGAGGTTGGGGAGGTATGAATTAATGTGTATGCATGAATCCTGGTACCAGCCCTGACTTATACCAATGGCTCATAAAGGGTTGCGTGATTATGGCAATCAGGGCAATTCTGGAAGGCATGGGAAATGCCCCCACCTGGCAGGGGCTGTCAATGGCCTGCGCTGGTCACGGAGAATAAAGTCACGCAGTCCTCATCTGGCATTACGGGCCCTCTTTTCCCAAAGATTCACATTTTTAATTTTTTTTTTTTTTTTGAGACAGAGTCTTGCTCTGTCGCCCAGGGTGGAGTACAGCGGCACAATCTTGGCTCACTGCAACCTCCACCTTCCAGGTTGAAGCGATTCTCGTGCCTCAGCCTCCTGAGTAGCTGGGATTATAGGCACGCGCCACCAAGTCTGGCTAATTTTTGTATTTTTAGGAGAGATAGAGTTTCACCATGTTGGCTAGGCTGGTCTTGAACTTCTGACCTCAAGTGATCTGCCTGCCTCAGCCTCCCAAAATGCTGGGATTACAGATGTGAGCCACGATGCCCGGCTACATTTTTAACTTTTTTTTTTCTTTTTTTTTGAGACAGGGTGTCGCTCTCTCTCCCAGACTGGAGTGCAGTGGTGTGACCACGGCTCACTGCAGCCTTGACCTCCTGGGGCTCGAGTGATCCTCCTGCCTCAGTCCCCCAAGTAGCTGGAACTACAGGAACATGCCAATGCATCCGACTAATGTTTTATTTTTTTGTAGAGACGAAGGTCTTGCTATGTTGCCCAGGCTGGTCTCGAACTCCTGGCCTCAAGGCAATTTTGAATCTTATAGAAACAGGATGCCAGAATCTGCAAGGCTACAGATTCTTCGAACGGAGTAGAGCTTCCGGGCATCCTGTAGCGACCCCACAAGAAGCTTGCAGCCAGCACCAAGATGAAGGCTGATGATCTCAGCCTCATGCCCACTCTCATTCAGCAGAGGTGGAGTCACTTCAGGACTTCAGGAGGGGGTTGCTCATGGCAGATCTTGAGTCTTTTACCTGGCCAGCACCTGCCTTGAGCCAGGTCTCAGGGAGGATGTACCATGAGCCCCCAGTCCTGCCCACAGTCCTTCCCCTCGCTCCAGGCTTCCCTACCACTCCGGCCTGCGTTAACGCAGCTTTCAGTCCCAGGACCCTCAACTCCAGGACTGGGTGCCAGGCTTGTTTTCTCCAGGTTTGCTGCTCCACACGCTTTTCTGGGCCCCAGTTGCTCTTGACCTTAGCAAACCGCAGCTCCTGGAACTCCACCTTGATAATGCCGACCTGACTCCCCGCCCCCTCTTCCCCTGCACTGCCTCCCGCCCTTGGATCCCACCAGGAGGCACTGAGCTAATCAGGCTGATGATCACCCAGGTTCAATTCCACTTTCCCCCGGCTACGACATGCTGTAAATTTCCTTAGCTTCCTGGCTCCCCTGTGAGTCCTGCCTCTCGTCAGGCGGCCTGACTTAGGAAGCCGCCAGCTCCCCGACCTGCTGTATCATCGCAGATGAATCAGGCCTGCCCACCTTGGGGGTGTCATTTCAACAGGCTCTACAGAGTCACATCACCCTCCGCAGCGAAGCACGACTGGTCACGTCTTCCCCCCGGGTCTAGCACAACCCCCAGAGATCTAAATGGCAAGACCCCTCCTGTTCTTCAAAAGCCATATTATAATCTGCCTGCAAGAGAGCTGAATTTTACAAGATGCTTTGGAAAATGATTTCCCTCATCTCCATGCATCTCCAGGGCAGGCGAGAGGCATACATTTTCATTTATTGGTCAGGAGATGGTCCTTGAACTTCCAGCCTCCTGTCAATCTTGCCCCACCCCCCAGGGTGTCTGGCGATTCAGGGTGACCTGAAAAGACTCAGAGGAGGAGAAGGAGAAAGATCAGACGCTGTGTTTATGCTCAAGCCGAGGGCCCCCCGGGACGCAGAAATAAGCCCTGCTTACCATTCCATTTGTCTTGATCCCTTCCAGAAAGGGCCGTGGGAGGAAAGGAGAAGAGAGTGAGCCCCAGGGGGCCCACGGCTTGCACTGTCTGAGCTGGGCTCTGTGGCCCACGGAGGCTGGCTTTCTGCGGGGTTGGGGTAAGCATGCGTGAAGTAACCAGAACAAGTGAGAATCTGGTCACATCGTGTTGATACAAGCCCAAAAGGGTCATAAGAAGGACAGGGTGAATGTAACAGGAGACTGTTTTGTTTCTGCTTTTGTTTTTTTTTTTTTAGATGGAGTCTCCCTCTGTCGCCCAGGCTGGAGTGCGGTGGCACGATCGCAGCTCACTGCAACCTCTGCCTCCCACCTGGGTTCAAGCAATTCTTCTGCCTCAGCCTCCCAAGTAGCTGGGATTACAGGCACCCGCCATCACACCTGGCTAATTTTTGTATAGATGGAGTTTCACCATGTTGGCCAGGCTGGTCTTGAACTCCTGACCTCAGATGATCCACCCGCCTCGGTCTTCCAAAGTGCTGGGATTACAGTGTGAGCCACTATGCCAGACAGTAGATGTTTAAAAAACTTTGTGGACACATCTGTAATCCCAGCACTTTGGGAGGCCGAGGTGGCAGATCACTTGAGGTCAGGAGTTTGAGACCAGCCTGGCTAACATGGTAAAACCCCCATCTCTACTAAAAATAACAAAAATTAGCTGGTGTGATGGCAGGTGCCTGTAAATCCCAGTTACTCAGGAGGCTGAGGCAGGAGAATTGCTTGAACCTGGGAAGTGGAGGTTGCAGTGAGCTGAGACCGTGTCACTGCATTCCTGCCTGGGTGACAGAGTGAGACTGTCTTAAAAAACAAAACAAAACAAACAAAAACAGCTTTGTGGAGATGAGTTGTTTTTGTTTTTTTGTCTTGAGATGGGATTTGCTCTGTGGCCCAGACTGGAGTGCAGTGACATGATCATAGCTCATTACAGCCTCCAACTCCTGGGCTCAAGTGATCCTCCCGCCTCAGCCTCCCAAGCAGCTGGGACTACAGGTGTGCACCACCATGCCTGGCTAATTTTTTGTAGAGATGGGGTCTTGCTATGTTGTCCAGGCTGGTCTTGAACTCCTGGGCTCAAGCAATCCTGCTGCCTTGGCCTCCCAAAGTGTTGGGATTACCTGGCCAAGAGAGATTAGTATGTTTGTTTGTTTGTTTGTTTGTTTTTGAGACAGGGTCTCACTCTGTTGCCCAGGTTGGAGTGCAGTGGTGTGATCTCAGCTCACTGCAGTCTTGACAATCCGGGCTTAAGCAATCCTCCCACCTCAGCTTCCTGAGTAGCTGGGACTACAGGCAGGCACCACCATGCCCAGCTAATCTTAAAACTTTTTGTAGAGATGGGGGTTTCACCATGTTGCCCAGGCTGGTCTTGAACTCCCAAGCTCAGGAGATTCTCCTGCCTCGGCCTCCCAAAATGCTGGAATTACAGGCCTGAGCCACTGCGCCTGGCCAAGGGAGAGAAGTTTTGATTTAATTAAAGTTAACAAGCATTCATAAGGCATCTTCTATACACAAGGCACGGTGTTAGGTGCTGTGGGGTACGGAGAATAACAAAGCCTCATCCTCACCCTGGGGTGAACAAGGGGAAATGATGAACGCAATGAGAGAAGTAGACAAGGATGGTATCAGAGAGGGCTTCCTGGAGGAAGCAGAATTGGAGTTGCAGGATGGGTCAGGTTCTAGAGAGAGATATGTGGGAAGAGGAGGGTAGAGAAGCTGCTGGGAGGCTGAGTGCAGTGGCTCATGCCTATAATCCCAGCACTTTGGGAGGCCGAGGCGGGCAGATCACCTGAGGTCAGAAGATCGAGACCAGGCTGGCCAACATGGAGAAACCCCGTATCTAATAAAAATACAAAAATTAACTGGGTGTGGTGGTGGGCACCTGTAATTCCAGCTACTGGAGAGGCTGAGGCAGGAGAATCGCTTGAGCCTGGGAGGCGGACGTTGCAGTGAGCCGAGATCACACCACTGCACCCCAGCCGGGCAACAGAAGGAGACTCCGTCTCCCAAAAAGAATAATAGTAATAATAATAAGAAGTAGCTGCGGGCAGTTTGGCAACCCACATGCCACGTGGCCGGGACATGGGTGGGTGTGGGAAGAAATGGAGTCAGGAGGAAAATGAGACCAGATTCCAGCGACGTTGAAAACCATGTTGAGGTGGAGATATTGCTTTAATCAGAAGGCCAGGGCGTTCGTGTTGGAGCAGCTGAATCGCATAACTGGGAAGGCAATGGTGGGCTGTGGCAGGAAGCAGTGATTGGCAGTGATTTACAGAGCAGCTGTAAGGCGGATGGACGCCATGGGCTGGCTGCAAGGAGATGCCCATGAACCGAGTCATGGGTCTGGCAGGAACGGCACCAAAGGTCAAGCGGGGGTATGTGTGCACCTGCGTGACGGTGAGCAGCGGTGCAGGTGGCCCGAGGTGAGCCCGGAGGGGTGGTCCCTGAGTGCCTCTTTGCCTTTACGTCCTGTGTTAGTCCCTTCTTACATTGCTGTAAAGCAACACCTGGGGCTGGGTAATTTGTCAAGAAAAGAGGTTGTATTTTGGCTCTCGGTTCTGCAGGCTGTCTGAGAAGCATAGCGGCATCTGCTTCTGTTGAGGGCCTTAAGAAGGCTCAAATCATGGAGGAAGGCGAAGAGGGAGCCAGTCACATGGCACACGCACGCACACGAGAGAGAGAGAGAGAGAGAGAGAGAGAGAGAGAGAGAAAGTGCTTTTTTTTTCTTTTGTTTTTTTTTTGAGATGGAGTCTCGGTCTATTGCCCAGCCTGGAGTGTGATGGCACAATCTTGGGTCACTGCAACCCCGCCCTCCCAGGCTCAAGCAATTCTCCTGCCTCAGCCTCCCGAGTTGCTGAGGTTACAGGTGCCTGCCACCACACCCAGCTAATTTTTGTATTTTTATTAGAGATGAGGGTTTCTCTATGTTGGCCAGGCTGGTCTCAAACTCCTGACTTCAAGTGATCCGCCTGCCTCGGCCTCCCAAAGTGCTAGAATTACAGGCGTGAGCCACCATGCCTGGCTGGAAGTGGTCTTTTAACCTATTATTTATTTATTTATTTATTTGGAGACAGGGTCTCCCCCTGTTGCCCATGCTGGAGTGCAGTGGTGCGATCATAGCTCACTGCAGCCTCAACCTCCCAGGCTCATAAAATCCTCCCATCTCAGCCCCGGAGTAGCTGGGATTACAGGTGTATGCCACCATGCCTAGCTAATTTTTTTAACTTTAGGTAGAGACGGGAGCAGGGAGGTCTCACTATGTTGCCCAGGCTGGTCTCAAACTCCTGGGCTCAGTCGATCCTCCTGCCTTGGCCTCCCAAAGTACTGGGGTTAGAGGCGTGTGTCACTTTGCCTGGCCTCAACTCTTTGAAACAACCAGGTCTCCCGTGAACTAACTGAGTCAGAGCTCATTCATTTCCAAGGGGATGGTGCTGAGCCATTCATGAGGGATCTGCCCTCATGACCCAGTGCCAGTAGGCCCCACTACTGACATTGGGGATAACATTTCAACATGAGATTTGGAAGGGACATGCATCCAAACCATATCAAGCCCCCACCAGACTCCTCTCTCTGTGACTTAGTGTATCTGCGTCCAACTATCTCTTTGCATCTCTATGCGTTTGGATTTCTTTCTTTTTTTTTTTTTTTTTTTTTTGAGACGGAGTCTCGCTCTGTCACCCAGGCTGGAGTGCAGTGGCCGGATCTCAGCTCACTGCAAGCTCCGCCTCCCGGGTTTACGCCATTCTCCTGCCTCAGCCTCCCGAGTAGCTGGGACTACAGGCGCCCGCCACCTCGCCCGGCTAAGTTTTTGTATTTTTAGTAGAGACGGGGTTTCACTGTGTTAGCCAGGATGGTCTCGATCTCCTGACCTCGTGATCCGCCCGTCTCGGCCTCCCTAAGTGCTGGGATTACAGGCTTGAGCCACCGCGCCCGGCCTGCGTTTGGATTTCTTGGTTTCTGCAAAGTGACAGGGCCAGCCTTCTGTCTTGCTTCAAGTCCAGCCATCACTCTTCTATGGTTGGAGGAAGAGAGAGAAGAAGAAACTTAAGAGGGAAGAGCTGCAAAGAGAGAATTATGATGTAGCTGATGGGAAGCTGATGTAGCAATAGCTCATGTTTTCTCTCTCCCACTGTCTTTCTCTTTTAGAACTTTTTATATGCCAGAATTTGTTTCAAGCATTTTATGTATATTAACCCAGTTCATCCCAAGAGTTGTCCCATGGGGAGGGCACATAAGTGATGGATAAGAACACAGACTTGAGCCGGGCACTGTGGCTCACACCTGTAATCCCAGAACTTTTGGGAGGCTGACGTGGTAGGATCATTTGAAGTTAGGAGTTTGAGACTAGACTGGGCAACATAGCAAGACCGCTGTCTCTATTTTTAAAAAAGGTTAAAAATTAGCTGAGTGTGGCAGTGCACACCTGCAACTACTTGGGAGGCTGAGGCAAGAAGATTGCTTGAGCCCAGAAGTTTGAGGCTACAGTGAGCCATGATTGTACCACTGCACTCCAGCCTGGGTAACAGAGCAAGACCCTATCTCAAAAAAAAAAAAAAAAAAAAAAAAGAACATGGGCTTGACCAGATGCCACCCTGTTTTCTAATCCCAGCCTCATACCCGTTGGTTTCATGATCTTGGGCAAATTGCTAGGATGTCTGCCTCAGTTGCCCTCATTGGTGGATTGGGAATAATGAAAGGTACTTTGCACATGGTAGGTGGTCATTTCATTTTTTTTTTTTTTTTTAAATACAGAGTTGTTTTGCTCTTGTTGCCCAGGCTGGAGTGCAATGGCACAATCTGGGCTCACTGTAACTTCTGCCTCCTGGGTTCAAGTGATTCTTCTGCCTCAGTCTCCCAAGTAGCTGGGGTTACAGGCATGCGCCACCACACCTGGCTAATTTTTGTATTTTTAGTAGAGATGAGTATTCACCATGTTGGCCAGGCTGGTCTTGAATTCCTGACCTCAGGTGATCCAGGTGCCTCAGCCTCCCAAAGTGCTGAGATTACAGGCGTGAGCCACCATACCCAGCTACTCAGTTTGTTTTGTTTTGTTTTGTTTCACAGCTGAGGGAGCAGAGGTTCAGAGAGAGAAGGTTACTTTCCCAAGCTCATGCCGGTAGTAAATGGCTCACAAAGAGTGGACCTGGGCAGCCTATGGGTGTGGGTGCTATGTCCCTCCTCTCCGTTGCACAGATAGGATGAGAGAGTGGGAAGGTGCTGAGATTTCAGTTCCAGATGGGATGTGGGGTCTGTAGCCCTGTTAAGTCCCCCCTCCCATGGCCACCGATGCCTATGGGAAGCAGGAGGCAGGTCTGAAAGTGAAGATGTATGAATTCAGCTCAGTTTTGGAAACTGAGCATTGTTCATTACTGGGTATGTACTCCAAGGAAAAATAAACTATTCCACCTGCAAGACACCTGCACCTGTATGTTTATTGCAGCACTATTCACAATAACAAAGACATGGAATCAACCTTGGTGTCCATCAATGGTGGATTGGATAAAGAAAATGTGGTACATGTACGCCATGGAATATTATGTAGCCATAAATAAAAGAATGAAATCACGTCCTTTGCGGCAACATGGATGCAACTAGAGGCCGTTATCCTAAATGAATTAACACAAAGACAGAAAACCAAATGCCACATGTTCTCACTTATAAGTGGGCGCTAAACATTGAGTGTATATGGATGTAAATATGGGAACAGTTGACACTGGGGACCCCAAAAGCAGACAAGGAGGGAGGGGGGCAAGGGTCGAAAAAATACCTATTGGGGCTGGGTGCCGTGGCTTATGCCTGTAATCCCAGCATTTTGGGAGGCCAGGGCAGGCAGATCACTTGAGGTCAGGCGTTCGAGACCAGCCTCGCTAACATGACAAAACTCTGTCTCTACTAAAAATATAAAAATTAACCAGGCCTGGTGGTGCACGCCTGTAATCCCAGCTACTCGGGAGGCTGAGGCAGGAGAATCGCTTGAACTTGGGAGATGGAGCTTGCAGTGAGCTGAGATTGTGCCACTGCACTCCAGCCTGGGTGATAGCAAGTCTCAGCCTCAAAAAAACAAACAAACAAACAAACAAAACTACCTATTGGGTACTATGCTCACCACCTGTGTGATGGATTTCTTCAGACTCTAAGCCTCAGCACCACACAATATACCTTTGTAACAAACCTGAACATGTACCCCTTGAGTCTAAAATTAAAAAAAAAAAAGGTCAGGTTCATGGTAATTTTTTATCTGTAACTTTTCTAATTTTTTTTTTTTTTTTTTTTTGAGATGGAATCTTGCTCTGTCGCCCAGGCTGGAGTGCACTGGCCAGATCTCAGCTCGCTGCAAGCTCCGCCTCCCGGGTTTACGCCATTCTCCTGCCTCAGCCTCCCGAGTAGCTGGAACTACAGGCGCCCGCCACCTCGCCTGGCTAGTTTTTTGTATTTTTTTAGTAGAGATGGGGTCTCACCGTGTTAGCCACGATGGTCTCGATCTCCTGACTTCATGATCCGCCCATCTCGGCCTCCCAAAGTGCTGAGATTACAGGCTCCAGCCACCGTGCCTGGCCCACTTTTCTAATTTTTTATTTCCAATTTTGCTGAATTCCAGAAAAACACGTACCACTTTAGAGCAAATAGGACACAATGCTAACAAATGATATCTCCAGGTGAAGGTTATATGGGGTTCACTGTTATATATACATATATATGTGTAATTTTTTTTTTTTTTTTGAGGCAGAATCTCTCTCTGTCATCCAGGCTGGAATGCAATGGTGTGATCTCGGCTCACTGCAACCTCCGTCTCCCAGGTTCAAGACATTCTCCTGCCTCAGCCTCCTAAGTAACTGGAATTGCAGGCATGCACCACCATTCCTGGCTAATTTTTGTATTTTTAATAGAGTCAGGGTTTTACCATGTTGACCAGGCTGGTCTTAGAACTCCTGACCTCAGGAGATCCGCCTGCCTCGGCCTCTCAAAATGCTGGGATTATAGGTGTGAGCCACCATGCCCAGGTCGGTTTCACTTTTTAAAAATTTGTTGTTTTAACTTCTCTGTAGATTTGCAAATTTTCAAAATTAAAAAAAAAAATAAAAAAGGCTGGACATAGTGGCTCACACCTGGAATCTCAGCATTTTGGGAGACAGAAGTGATTGGATCGTTTGAGCCTAGGAATTCAAGACCAGCCTGGACAACGCAGCGAAACCCCATCTCTACAAAAAAAAAAAAAAATAAATAAATAAATAAATTAAAAATTAGTCGAGCGTGGTGGCTGACACCTGTAGTCCCAGTTACTTGGGAGGCTGAGCCTGGAGGAATTCTTGAGCCCAGGAGCTCAAGGCTGCAGTGAGCAGTGATCACACCACTGTGCTCTAGCCTTGGCGAAAGAGTGAGACCTTGTCTCAAAAAAAGAAAAGAAAAGAAACAGAATTTTGATGGCAAATATGAAAATAATCAAGTGTAACGGAGTATTTTTCTCACAGGAGAGGCCAGTAGGGGACCGCTGAGAAGAGGTATGGTGCCTGCAGGTGCTCAGGGCATCCAGGAGGGGGCAGCAGAGTCCACGTTCTGTCTCAGGTTAGGCTTTGAAGCGGGTGGCGGGTGGGAGACACCTTCGAGAATATGGTGAATCCTGAGCGGCATGGCTGGAATCATAACAATTTTTAAAAAGCGTCCTAGGAATATTAAGGACAGCGATGAAAGAGGCTTTAGAAACCTAGTCCTTATTCGGCAGAAGGCAAGACTGAGTCCAAATAGATTTTTCCCAGATTTAACCTAAGGGAATTCATGAGAAAGCTGAAAATAGAGCTCAGGTCTCTGTCTCTTTAGATGCATGGAAAGAAATATCAGCCCATTTTCAGAAGGAGAGCTTGGCAAATTTGGTTTTCTTTGGTAGGAAATGAGTGTCTCTGTGTGTGTGTGTGTGTGTGTGTGTCTGTCTGTCTGTCTGTCTGTCTGCCTTGCCTCCTGGACACCAGCAAATGGTGTCAGTGGAGTTCAGGGAATGGTCCTCTTCCCACTGCAAATCTCTGTCTTGTTATCTTGAACCCCAAATGCATCAGATTTTATGTTCTAGAGGAAGGGAGGAGAGAGAGAGTCTGGGAGGTTAGAAACAGGAGCTATGGGAAATAGGAGGGAAAGATCTGGGAAACATGAAAATTTTAATAAAATTGCTTTATTATATTTAGTTACTACAAATATATATTATAATATTTACTAAGGAAAAAATCAGAACTCATAAAAATAAGAACTTAAAAAATGCCCACAATCTTATATACCAAAGGTAAATGCTCTATATTTAAACACAAGTGTTTTTCATGAAGATGGCATTCAATAATTCTTAGGAGAGCATTTTGTGAAATGTAAAGTGCATGCAGCAGTCCCGTGTCCAAGGGGTCACGGTTGTAAACAGCTCGTTGAGGGCGCTGTCCATGGTACTGGATCCGGGCAGGCGAGAGGAGGAACCTCTTTGACCTTGTTTGGAAGTTCTAGCAGGGAAGTCCAGATACTTGTATGCCTTTGACTGAAGCGTGGTCCTCCTCTATCAGAGAGGGTCGTCCTCTCGTCCTCTTCAACTGAGCATGCAGCTTTAGGAGGGACATACATGGGGCAGCGAGGGAGGACGGGGACACCCGCCTACCCAGCCAGATCAGTCAAATCAATCCTGGCGATCAATGGGGTGACAGATGTTGCAGTCAGAGCACCCCTCAAATCTGGAACCTCTTTGAAAACTGAGCAGGAAAGCCTAGCCTGATATCAAGGCAAGCCCATTGGAGCTTCCACGGGTTTCTATTTGAGACTCTCCCGGCACTGCCATCTCTCTCCTCTTTCTCCTTGGTAAGTACAGTGCTTGTTTCCTGTACTTACAATGGGAACATTGAGTTCCCATGGAAGGCTCTCAATGGGGAAATGCTCCACCAAGCTTAGCCGGACTGGAATCTCCTCACTCCCAGACTTCTCAACTCCATGCCTTAAAATGATGTCTTTACCTGAGGCCTCTGAATTTGGATCTGAAAAGAGAGATAAAACCAGGTGAAGGCTCAGCTCATGAGGAATTTGGGATTTTGGAAGCATAAGGAGGCTTGGGATGGGAAGTGTTCGGTTTAATTATTTTTATTTTTTAATTTTTTTGAGACAGGCTTAATCTGCCATCTAGACTGGAGTGCAGTGGCACAATCACAGCTCACTGCGGCCTGTAACTTCTGGGCTCCAGCGATCCTCCCACCTCAGCCTCCCAAGTAGCTGGGACTACATGTGCACACAACCACACCTGAATAATTTTTAAATTTTTTGTAGAGATGAGGTTTCGCTATGTTGCCCAGGGTGGTCTCAAACTCCTGGGCTCAAGTGATCCATCTACCTCGACCTCCCAAAGTGCTGGGATTACAGGCGTGAGCCACTGTGCCTGGCTATTATTATTATTTCTTTTACAGCGACAGAGTCTCACTTTGTTGCCCAGGCTGGTCCCAAACTCCTGACTTCAGACGATTTTCCTGACTTGGCCTCACGAAGTGCTGGGATTGCAGGCATGAGCCACCGCACCTGGCCTAAGTGGTTAGTTTAGAACTTGTCCCATTACCTGGATTCTAGCACAAACCAATTGTGCCTTCCCCTCTCCACCAGGTAGGTTTACAGGTATCCTGGCTGGAGATTTCATCTTTGCCCCAAAGGGCTATGTCAAGGGAGCATAGCACCTGAAGATGTTCACACTTGTTATTTCTCCTACCTTCAACTATCCATCCAGTTTAAATCATATTAAGGCAGTGATCAAGGAGTGGTCACCTTTTGCCCAAGTAACCAATCTTGGCCTTAACCATGGGGGGACAATCTGATGTTATATACTTGTTGAAGTGAGGCAATAGCATTATCTGTGATATAATAAAAATGTTTAATCTGATTCCAGTTAAGCCTTTAGACCCAACCTCCAGTATTTCCAATCCCAGAATATCTCTAATACCTCTGATACTAAGGGTAGGGGGGACAAGTTAGATGACATCATGAAACAAACCAGGGGTGTGAGACATTTTTCAAGACAACCATCCTAGACTCTTAAGAAAAGCAATATACTTTAAAATGTAGGAGCCCATTCTAGATTAAAAGACCAAAGAGACATAACAGAAGTCAGTGAGTGAAATCTGTTGTATCTACATCTGAGGAAAAAAAAAAAACTAGTAATAGAAGATGTCCTTGGGCTAATTGGAAAAATTGGATATCAGATGATATTGTGAAGTTACGATCAACGTATTGGATATAATCGTGGTATTGGGAAGTGTGGGCTGAAATGGTTAGGGATCAAGTGTCATAATGTTGGCAGCTGACTTCCAAATTATTCAGCAAAAATCAGTGAATAGATCAATACAAAGAAAGAGACATATGGCATGTTAAGCCTTACTGAGCTGCATGGAATATGTAAGTATTTACTGCACTACTATTTTGACTTTTATGTGTGTTTACAAATTAAAATAACTAAGTAAGTTGGCCATCAAGGGTGTACTTACAGTAGGGAAGGAAACCTCAGAATCTGAAGCCTCAGGGGTCAACGGAAGGTGATTCCACCTTGCTACTTAGCTTTTATTCTTCCCCTGAGTTAGGCTTGTTTCCTGGCAGTATGGACCTGGGAGAATCACCTGGACCAATAAACTGTAAACATGGTTTTGCTTTCCTGAAGGTCCTACCATGCAGGAAAGGAGAAGAAAGTCTCAAGGTTGGGGGAGGCCAGCATCCCATCCAGGCACTTCTTACCTTTGTTTCAGGGTCTATGTGTCTCAAGGAGGGCTGGAAATTACTATAGATGGATTCCAGGTGGATGGAGTCATCATCTTCTAGAGGGATGGAAAGCACCATGGAAACAGGAGGTTAGAAGGACAAACTTTCATCTCTCCCTTTAATCCCATCCAATGGAGGATGAGTTTGTCCCTACCCCTAGGAAACTGAAAACTCTTGAAAATGTGACAAACTGTCAACACTACCTGACTCAGCAGCTCCCAATACAGACATATTAAGGCTATGAATTTTCTGAGTACAGCTGTAGCTGCATCCCGCGAGTCTGAATACTAAGTATTTTCTCACTTTCACTATAATCTCTTATCTGATCCATACATTATTTGGAAACTTGAAAAAAAAATTCCAAAGATATGGGAATTTTGTTTTCATTTTCCAAAAATATTTTTGTTATTGATTTCTAACATACTTGCATTATGGTCAGATAAGATCATCTGATTTAAATAATTTTTTATAAGTTTGTTGAGGCTTTTTTCATGTCCTGTGTGTGGCCATCCTTAGAAGTTTTCTCATGACTCATGTAATAAATGAATACCCTCTATTTGTTGAATGTGGTGTTCTGTATTGTATTAAGGCTAATTATTTTGTCCAAAAGTTCTGTAATCCTCAGTGACTTCTGTCAATTACTAAGAGGGGTGTTTTAAAAATTTCTCACCGTGCTGGTGGATTTGTTAATTTTCCTTTGTAGCTTTGTCAGTTTTTGCTTTATCTATTTTGAGATTGTATTAATAGAGCATACAAATTAGACTTGTGTCTAACAGAGTAAGCCATTTGCTAATATTGATCATTTTTATCCCTAGTAATTCTTTTTGCTTTAAAATGTATGTGACTGCAATGAGTAAAGCTATACACAAAACAACAGATACTTTGTTTAGTATTACCCTGTTTTGTCTTTTCTATACTTTTGTTTCCAACCTGTGTGTTTCCAATTTACGTGTACCTCCCATCCACAGTGAATACCTAGTTTTCTTTTTTAAAAAATCCTTTTTAAACTAGAGTTTAATCTACTTATATGTATTATGCTTTGTGATTTATTTGCATTACTTCCTATCATTTTATTCTGTATTTTCTTTTTTCTTTTTTTTTTTTTGAGATGGAGTCTCGCTCTATCACCCAGGCTGGAGTTAAGTGGCGCGATCTCGGCTCACTGCAAGCTCCGCCTCCTGGGTTCATGCCATTCTCCTGCCTCAGCCTCCCGAGTAGCTGGGACTACAGGCGCCCACCACCACGCCTGGCTAATTTTTTTTCTTATCTTTAGTAGAGACAGGGTTTCACTGTATCTTTAGTAGAGACAGGGTTTCACTGTGTTAGCCAGGATGGTCTCAATCTCCTGACCTCATGATCCACCTGCCTCAGCCTCCCAAAGTGCTGGGATTACAGGCGTGAGCCACTGCGCCCGGCCACTATTTTGTATTTTCTATGTGTCCTATCTCCTCTTCTTCTTCCCCTTCCTCCTTCTCCTCCTCCTCCTCCTCTTCCTCTTCCTCCTTCTTCTTCGACAGAATCTTGCTCTGTTGCCCCGGCTGGAGTGCAGTGGTGCGATTTCAGCTCACTGCAGCCTGCACCTCCCAGGTTCCAGCGATTCTCCTGCCTCAGCCTCCTAGGTAGTTGGAATTACAGGCACACGCCACCACACTCAGCTAATTTTTGTATTTTTAGTAGAGACGGGGTTTTTCCATGTTGGCCAGGCTGGGCTCCTGACCTCAGGTGACCCACTAGCCTCAGCCTCCCAAAGTGCTAGGATTACAGGCATGAGCCACCATGCCCGGCCTTCTTCTTCTTCTTCTTCTTTTTTTTTTTTTTTTTAAGAGACAGGGTCTTGCTCTGTTGCCCAGGCTGGAGTGCAGTGGTGTAATCATAACTCACTGCAGCCTTGACCTCCTGGGCTCAAGTGATCCTCCTGATTCAGCCTCCTGAATAGCTAGGATTACAGGCATGCACCACTGTGCCTGGCTAATTTTTTAAATTTTTCGATCTCATTATGTTGCCCAGGCTGGTCTTGCCTGGCCTCAAGTGATCCTCCAGCCTCGGCCTCCCAAAGCGTTGGGACTATAAGCATGAGCCACTGCATCCCACCTCCTTTTTCTTTTTCTCCCTTTCCTGCTCTTTGTGGGTTGACTGGACTTTTTCCTCATTCTAATCTTCCCCTTCTTTAGAATTTAAAGACTATTTTGAGAAATTTCTCATTCCACATATTTCCTTCTTTAGAAGTTAAAGACTCTAGTTTTAGAAATTTTAACATGTGCCTTTAACCTAGCAAAATCTAACATTAGTCTCTTTACTGAGGAACAACTCCCCTGCTAATGAGCTCACCCACTCCCGAGCACTGATCTGTGCATTAGGGAAATCTACCATCCTCAAGGAACCTGTGTCTCCCCAGTGGTTCAGTTCACTATGCCCCATCCAGGGTCTCACAGGAGTCAGTAATGGAAATAAGGTTTAGCTGTAGAGCCAAACATTTTGGAGTGGGAAATATTTTCCCCCTTCACACTTTAAGCCCCAGGGTCTTCCCAGGTGCCTCCTAAGTACCTTTCTTTTTTTTTCTTTTCTTTTTTAAGATAGTGTCTTGTTCTGTTGCCCAGGCTGGAGTGCAGTGGTGCAATCACGGCTCACTGCAGCCTCCATCTCCCAGGCTCAAGCAATTCTCCTGCCTCAGCCTCCCGAGTAGCTGGGACTAGAGGTGCATGCCACCACGACCAGATAATTAAAATAATTTTTTATTTTTTATTTTTTTGAGATGGAGTTTCATGCTTGTTGCCCAGGCTGGAGTGCAATGGCACAATCCCGGCTAACTGCAATCTCTGCCTCCCGGGTTCAAGTGATTCTCCTGTCTCAGCCTCCCGAGTAGCTGGGATTACAGGCACCTGCCACCACGCTCAGCTAATTTTTTGTGTTTTCAGTAGAGACAGGGTTTCACTATGTGGTCCAGGCTGGTCTCAAGCTACTGACCTCAAGTGGTCCACCTGCCTCGGCCTCCCTTTTTTTTTTTTTTTAAGAGATAGAGTTTGGCTGGGCACGGCTGCTCACGCCTGTAATTCCAGCACTTTGGGAGGCCGAGGTGGGCGGATCACGAGATCAGGAGATCGAGACCATCGTGGCTAACACGTGTGAAACCCTGTTCTACTAAAATACAAAAATTAGCTGGGCTGGTGTATGGTGCCTGTAGTCCCAGCTACTCGGGAGGCTGAGGCAGGAGAATGGGGTGAGCTTGCAGTGAGCCGAGATCATGCCACTGCACTCCAGCCTGGGCGACAGAGCAAGACTCCGTCTCAAAAAAAAAAAAAAAAAAAAAAAAAAAAAAAGAGATAGAGTTTTCTGTGTTGTTGCCCAGGCTGATCTCGAGCTCCTGGCCTCAAGCAATCCTCCTCCTGCCTTGGCCTTTCAAAGTGCTGGGATTACAGGCACGAGCCCACAGCACCCAGCCTGTTTCCACATTTTGAGTCATTCTGAGTGCAGAGAGGAAGGCCGATACCTTGGCAGATGTCAAAGCCAATGTTTTGGAAGGTCCCAGGAGTTGGTCCACCGTTCTCTTCTTGCCACTTGTACCACTGAGACAATCTGTACTTTTGCCTATTGATGGAAACACCAGAGAGACCCCATTAGGATTGGGGAACAGGAACAAGGACTAGGGACAAATTGTATCCCCATTTTTAGCTTGCCCCACTGTCCACCTAGAGGATGAAGTGATTAGAGGCAGAGGGATCAGAGGAAGAGGAGGAGCTGGAGGGAGTTGAAAGAGGAGGTGGTAGGGGCTTGCTCACCGTTTCACCTCTCTCTTGGAGTGGAAAATGAGCATCAGGAGAGCTACCAGGATGATTAGCACCAGCACGACCCCTGCCCCCACGAGGCCGTACACTAGACTCTTCTGGGTGCCCTGGTTACAGTCCTCCCCACTGTACCAGTGAGTTTCCGTGGTCAGGCAGCTGATATGGGAGAGAAGCGGCAGGTTGGGGAGAGAGAACAGAGTCAGCACCAGCTTCAGACCGGGGCCCTGCCCAGTGGGTGTTTAATGAAGAGGAGGTGAGAAGAGATTGCCAGGGTGCATAAAGCAAGGTGCCCTGAGGGGATGAACGGACATGAAGACCAGCATCCCTGGAGGTGGTCCTCAAATGAGCTCAGTTCCCACTCCAGGCTTTTAGGTTTTGCCTCCAGTTGCAACCCAGGACCTAGGACAGTTGGCCCAACCGTGGGTCTTCCCTGGGCTGCACCCCCAGGGACTCCAGGACCCCACAGTGATCTTGCATCCACCCATTAACCATCCTCACTTCCAGCCCTCCTCTCTGTCAAGAAAGCCAGGCTGCAGCCCTGATCCAGAGCTCCCGTTACACCCCTGAAGCTCTTCCTCCCTGCTGCCTTGAGATGCCCTCTCTAAACCCTGTTCCTTTCTTCCCCTTTCCAGCTTGTGACCCCCTCTTCCAGGAAGCTTTCCAAAACTGACTACTCAGGTCTTTGCCCACATGTGGCTTCTTCCCGCACCTGATGCTCCATCTGGTCTCTCTCTTTGGTTCTGTTTCAAGTGGCAACGTTTTTCTTTGCTTTCCTACCTCTGTGACTGGGCTAGAGGGGTTCTCCCCACTCCTCATGTGGGTGTGTAACCTTCTGTTTCTATTTCACCAGAAGAGGGTCTTGTTCTCTCTCTGGAGAGAGAGCAAGGCTGTGTCTCTGTTCCCCCTGTCAGACAACCTTCCCAGGAGGTTCTTACTGTCCTCAGCCCTCCTTAGCACAGACAGGACACGGCTAGGCTGTTCTGGACATAGCCTTGGAGCTCAACTACTCATGTTTTACCCCATCCCCAACCCAATTCCTCTGCAGCTGGACACATTCAGGAGACACTAGTCCCATGACCTTGGCCTCCAGGCAATGCCTGGGGTGAAGCCCTGCAGGGGAGGGGAGGACCAGGACATCTGGGCTGGGCTGGAGGAAATGGGGGAGCACTCACAGGCACCGGGCTCCATTTTCAGACATCTGGCACTTGCCATGGTTACAGTTCTTGGAGGCTTTGAAGCCAGACTCACAGGGGCTGATGCAGTATGGTTTCTGGTCCCGGTACTCCACTAGGAAGTAGTCTCCAAATTCCTTGGCCTTCTGCCGGCATTCCTCTGGTGGAGGGGTGCAGGGATGGGGAGCAGCCATGATCAGGGGGCTGGGGGGGCACTGTCCCGCTCCTCCTGGGCTCCACACCTCTCCAGCCTTCCCCTAAACCCCTTGTGTTATCACCTACCTTCAGGGTCGTACTGGGTCACTGTAATGTTTTGCACTTGGGTGCCAGTGGTGTTGAAACACATCAAGGCTGTGAAAGAGACACATAAAACCCCTCATGACACATACATGCTTGTTCTGCATCCTCAGGGAGCTGAAGTGTGTGTGTGTGAGAAGGGGGTGGGCTGTGATGGGGAGGTGGGAATCTGGCCCTGCAGAGGAGCAGCATCAGCCTTGCCCAGTGACCTCCAAGTGTCCTGATGGATCCGATCGGATGATCGAGAAAGAGACCATTTTACTGACCCCAGCTCGAGATTCGCCTCGACTTTAGTTCTCCCCGGAGGGTGAATCCACCATGTCGGCGACTCGATGTTTTCACCTGACTTTGAATCCTCGATTCTGTGATCTGCCTCAGCCTCCCAAAGTGCTGGGATTACAGGCGTGAGCCACCATGCCTTCCCGATGCCTCCTTCTTCCCTCTTCTGCCATGATCCACACACTTAGATGAACCCCCGTGTAACGAGGCCCATGGGTCCCCATTTCCAGCAGACTCCCCTGTCCTATAGCCCTTAGTCCTGGCACCCTGCAAGATCTGGTCTGTTTGTATGTCTGGCCTTGCAGGTTCCGGGACGAATTCCTGGATCTCCATGTTCTCTTGCTGTCTCCATTTGCCTTTGTCCCTTCCCCTACCCTAGGGACAAAATGGGTTGGAGGATGATGAAGGTTAAAGACTCTCTCGGCCCAATCCTGGGGCTTCTTTGGGCTGCACCCCCAGGTACTCTAGGACCCCACAGTGATTCTTGTACCTGCCCATTAACCATCCTCACTCCCAGCCCTCCTCTCTGTTAAGAAGGTCATGCCCCAGCTCTGATCCCCTCTCCCTTCCCTCCCTAGAAGCCCAAGAGTTTACCTGAGCAATTATCATTGGTCATTATTTGCTCTGTGGTCACTTTTGTGATTTTTTGTTTCACTACCTCGGTGGCATTGTCCAAAGCTGTCTTGTATTCTGGTGTGTACTTGGTTCTTAGGAGGACGTCATGCTCCACCACCACACTGCCAAGACTGAGGAGGGAAGGGAAGATGTCCTGGGGTCAGAATTGGGTGCTTACCTCTCAGATCCATCCCAGACAGGCTTCACCCTCTCTGATCCCAAGGGAAGGCAGAGCTGGTAGGAGGACAGTTGGGGTGATGACTCTGTCCTAGGCACTGCACTGGGCCCCCTGCTATAGGAGTTCTCCCAGCAGTGGTGCCTAAGATAACTTTCTACAAAGTGAGTCTCCGGGAAGTCTTAGGGAAGCCTCAGTGATGAAGATGGATAGAGGAATGGGAACCACAGAAGAGGCCATCCTTGAGGTTTTTGGTTTTTTTGTTTTGTTTTGTTTTGTTTTAGAGACAGAGTCTCACTCTGCTGCCCAGGCTGGAGTGCAATGGTGCGATCCTGGTTTACTCTAACCTCTGACTCCTGGGCTCAAGTGATCCTCCTGCCTCAGCCTCCTGAGTAGCCAGGTCTATAGGTGCACGCCACTATGCCCTGCTATTTTTTGTAGAGACAAGGTCTTGCTATGTTCCTCAGGCTGGTCTTGAACTCCTGGCCTCAAATAATCCTTCTACATCAGCCTCCCAAAGTGCTGGGATTACAGGTGTGAGCCACTGCACCTGGTGCCACCTACATTTATATATTGAAGCCCTAACCCCCAGAACCTCAGAATGTGACCATATTTGGCGATAGGGTCTTTAAAGAGGTGAGTAAGTTAAAATGAGGCCATTAGTGTAGGCCCTCATCGAGTCTGACTGGTGTCCTTATAAAAAGGGGGAATTTGGATATGCAGAGACAGCAGGGAGGTGTGCACAGAGGAAAGACCATGCAAAGACACAGCAAGAAGGTGGCCGTCCACAAGCCAAGGAGAGAGGCCTCCAGAGAAACCACACCCACCCACACCTTCATCTTACACCTCCAGCCCCTAGAACTGGGAGAAATAGATTTCTGTTGTTTAAGCTGCCCCATTGGTGGTATTCTGCAATAGCTGCCTGAGCACGGCAATGCAGGAGGCACAGTTCTAATTGCCTTTATAATTATGACTGCTGCTTCCACACCACAGACCCTCTTCCCACGGGCCCAGACACTTACCGTAGGTTTGTGATGTTCACCCCAACATACTCAGGGATCCCAGAATACACAATGTTCATCTGAAAGGCAAGGGGCCACTGTGTCATCCCAGAGAGACCATGGGGCCTCTCCGTGGGACATCAGGAGGGCACAGGACCAGGGGATGCTCCTGTCCTACAGCATCATAGCACACTCATCAAATGGAGTGGTTTCTTTCCAGAGACCTGCCCTGCCTCAGGGGCC
Organism: Papio anubis; assembly: GCF_008728515.1. Lineage (NCBI taxonomy): Eukaryota > Metazoa > Chordata > Mammalia > Primates > Cercopithecidae > Papio > Papio anubis. The sequence continues at coordinate 139,037,104 of NC_044979.1, forward strand.
TCCTGCAGCCCCCAGGTAAAACCTGGCCTCATCTCTTCCCCCTTCCACTGGCAAGCCCTGAGGACGTGGGGGCCTGAGGGAACTCCTGCACATCTAACAAGGGAACAGCCCCCTGCTGCCTTCTTATCCTACAAACTCTGCTCTGGGGGGAACTGAGTGGCCATGGGGCCTTGCTCTCCCAGACTTACCTGTTCTGTGAATGTCTTATTGAACTCCCGGAATTCCTGGGAAGAGTGGTTTTTTAGCTCATCGGTGAACTTCACACTGGTCACTGTCACAGTCAGTTCCATTTGGGCAGAGACAGTCTCCGGTGTCGCTGAGGTGGGTAGACTTACTGAGCAAAGCATCTCTGAGTTTCTTACTCAGAAGTTCTGCCCCCCAGCCTAGGTGGAGGGAGTGACCTCCATTGTATTTTATGGTAAAATTTTGTGCCAAATTTGTATCCAAAATACACCTTCTTGTTTTCTTTTCTTTTCTTTTCTTTTATTCATTTTCTTTTCTCTTTCTCTTTCTTTCTTTCTCCTTCCTTCCTTCCTTCCTTCCTTCCTTCCTTCCTTCCTTCCTTCCTTCCTTCCTTCCTTCCTTTCCTTTCCTTTCCTTTCCTTCCTTTCTTTCTTTTTCTTTTCTTTCTTTCTTTTTTCCTTCCTTCTTTCTTTTTTTTGACAGGGTCTTGTTCTGTTGCCCAGGCTGGAGTGAAGTGGTGAGATCATAGTTCAGTGCAGCCTTGACCTCCTGGGCTCAAGCAATCTTCCCACCTCAGCCTCCCAAACAGCTAAGACTACAAGTATGCGCCACCACACCCAGCTAAGTTTTTTTTTTTTTTTTTTTTTTTTTAAATAAATGAGATCTCACTATGTTGCCCAGGCTGGTCTCAAACTCCTGGCCTCAAGTGATCCTGCCTCAGGCTCCCATAGCACTGGGATTACAGGCGAGAGCCACCGTTCCTGGCCTATTTATTCATCTTGTAATACCTTAGCGTTCTTAGCTCTGGATGGAAACAAAACAAAACAAAACAAAAAAAACACCACAGTGCAGAAGAGGCCCTATTCCTGGCCTCACATCAAGGTGGGGTAGGAACTGGTGCCTGTATGGAGGTTGGGTCCCAGGGCACGGAGAGGGGGGAGGGCCTGGGGTTGCACTCACCTATGTCAATGTTGTTGACCACCTCCTCACATGACTCCCCACCATAGGGGGTAGGACACAGGCACTTCTCCCCATCCCAGGTGCCTCCATTCTTGCAGCGAGAGCATTGATCTCCAACACCTGTGGAACAATCACAGAAGTTTTCTTTCCAAGTTCCTCCATTGAGGCAGCTCACTGAAACGAACAGGGATCTACTGTGTTTATATGTTGAGCACAGCACTTTACAGCTTACAATACATTTACACGGACACTGTCTAATTTGTTTTTGTTTTTTGAGTCTGAGTTTCCTACTTGTCGCCCAGGCTGGAGTGCAATGGCGCAATCGTGGCTCACTGCAACCTCCACCTCCCAGATTCAAGTGATTCTCCTGTCTCAGCCTCCCGAGTAGCTGAGATTACAGGCGCGCACCACCACACCCAGCTAAGTTTTTGTATTTTTAGTAGAGACAGGGTTTCACCTGTTTGGCCAGGTTGGTCTCAAACTCCTGACCTCAGGTGATCTGCCCACTTCGGCCTCCCAAAATGCTAGGATTACAGGTGTGAGCCACCACGCCCGGCTCCAACACTGCCTAATTTGATACTCTCATGAGACCCCGGGGGTGCACAGGACAGTTACCATTATCCTCTCTTCACAGACCCACAAAGTGAGGCAGAGAGAGGCTAAGCCACCTCTCCATGGGTCCACATTTAGGCTACACTTCACCCAGTCCTAGTCCAGCATGCTTGACTTTACCCCGAAAACGTGAAGAAAGAGAAATCTGACATTGTGAGAGGTGAACGACACAGTCAGGGATGAGGAAGGAAAAACCCAGGTGAACTTGACCAGTCTACATTCCACCCAGGTTGAAAATGAGAAAGATGGTCGTTGTTCTTCAACACCTGCTTTGGAAAAGCCCATACTGGCAATCGTTACTGTTATGACTCTTTCTGATTCTTTTTAATTTACTGGGATGTGGAGTTTGAGGGAGGAGTCTAGACCTTATTTTATTGTTTTTTTTGAGACAGAGTCTCACCATGTCATTCAGGTTGGAGTGTAGTGTTGCAATCATAGCTCACTACAGCCTTGACCTACGGGGCTTAAGCAATCCTCCCACCTTAGCCTCCCATGTAACTGGGACTGCAGGCATGAATCACCATGTCTGGCTTATTTTTAAAATTTTTCTGTAGAGATGGGGTCTTGCTCTGTTGCCCAGGCTGGTCTCAAACTCCTGACCTTAACAAATCCTCCAGTCTCAGCCTCACAAAATGCTGGGATTACAGGTGTGAGCCATCACGCCCAGCCTAACAACTCCTTTTTAAATTGAAGTACAACAAATAAACTCCTCTTAGTTTAAATAGGTAGGAAGTAGTGATAGCCAACTCTTGAATATCCGTGCCAAGCAACCTGGAAAATCGAAAGCTCTGTTTACTTTGCTTTTTCTTGAAAATCGCTGTGCCTGGGTAGATCAGTATTCAAGGTGTGTTTTGTCTGGGGAAGGGCATGAGGTATGTTTAGACTCTGCAAAGACCTGCCTCACCCCTGCCTTCTGGTTTACCCTAAACAGACTCAGAGAGCAGGATCCACACTCATGAAAATCACATCATGCAGCCTCTATTCATGGGCTTTTGCTCCAAGACGTTCAGAAAGAATAGAAGAGAGAAGTCAAGAGTCCTGGGCACACCGGAAACCCATACATCCTATGGGTTTACCCATACATAAATCAGTCTCCTCCCTCCGTCTCTTTCTCGCTTTCATTACTGAAGATGCCCAGATCTGAGCTAAGTACCAAAACACGAGTTAGTGAGAAACAACAGAAGCAGACGCTGGGGTGCGTTCACCCATTGCTCAACAGTCTAAAGGGAAGGCCAATCTCTGGGGAAGAGGAGGAAGACAGAAGGAGGACAATCTGCTTTTAAAGATGCGACCGACACCAGATAGTGGGTCCAGTGGCATTGCAGCCACTTGGCCTTTGTCGTGAGACACCTACGAGGCTTCCTGGAAATACAAGGTCCAGATCTCCCACCTGAAAATGCTCAGACCACTCATCTGAGAATTGGAGAGCTCAAGAAGACAAAGACATTGGAGAGAATCAAGGGAAAAAAGCCATATGATAGAAAATCCAGCCAGGCATGGTGGTTCACACCTGTAATCCTAACATTTTGGGAAGCTGAGGCAGGTGGATCACCTGAGGTCAGGAGTTCAAGACCAGCCTGGCCAACATGGTGAAACCCTGTCTCTACCAAAACTACAAAAATTAGCTGGGTGTGTTGGTGTGCGCTCTAACCCCAGCTACGCGGGAGGCTGAGGTGAGAGAATCGCTTGAACCTGGGGAGTGGAGGTTGCAGTGAACCGTGATCGCGCCATTGCACTCCAGCCTGGGCAACAAGAGTGAAACTCCATCAGAAAAGAAAAAGAAAAAGAAAAGTTCAGGCAAAGTAGAATTCAGCAGAGGAAAAAATCACAAAGTCCAGAGAAAACGTAGTAGTCAAAAACTGAAGAACCACCTTCACCGTCATCAATTCAAGATGGGATTGGGCAGTTCTGTGGGGAGACACAGATCATATACCTGTGAGCCTAGTCATCTAAATAAATCAGAGTTTTCAGGTATTTTAACTAACATACTTTTAAAAATGTATGCAAAATATTCTTAATCTGGGAGTCATACTCACAGGTCTATTAGTATATTACATGATTCATGTAATACAATATACAGGATATCATAATAGCAGGTATTGGATGGTGCAATTCTTACCCTAACAAGAGAGAAGAAGGCTGAGTGAAAGTTCTTGAGTCAGAGAAAGGAGAGGGATACGTAAGGACAGCAAAACACTCATAGGCATTGGAGGTAGAATTCAGAGCTGGTAGAAGTGAAGGAATCTTCTTTTGCTTCTATAGCGGATGCTCAGGGGATAAGATGAATCAAAATAAAAGTGAATGGTGGCAGAGATACTTGACAAAGGTACACATGAATGAATTGGCAAAAACCTTCTGCAAAAAAAAAAAAAAAAAAAAAAGTTTGTACTTTAGTATGAACAAAATCAGTGAGAAAATCCACTAGAAAGTTTACAAAGTAAACTAAAAAGTTTAAAATAAAACATAAATAAACCACTCAGAGTTAATAACATTATGGCATACAAAGTGCAATGGAACAGAGACCTGCAGAATACAAAAGAGGGAAAACAGGACTTGTGGACAGAATACTGGAGATTGAGGTGCCCAGGCAAAGAGAGGTAATACTTTGTTCAAAAAAGGGGAACTTGTGCAAGAAACAGCGAGAGTGGAGAAGTGAGAGAGTGCTGAGACAGAAAACCATGATGCGAGTTTTATCAATTGGAAAACAAGTAAGTCAGAGCAAAAGGAGTTTAGGAGTAAATGTTTAAGAAGAAAACCACAAAAAGTAGTGAGTGGAGATTGAAAAGAAAGGTCAGTTTCAAAAAGGTAAATTCTTTTGAAAAGTGTCTGTTCTTATCCGTTGCCCACTTTTTGATGGGCAACTTTTTGATGGGGTTGTTTGATTTTTTTCTTGTACATTTGTTTAAGTTCTTTGTAGATTCTGGATATTAGCCCTTTGTCAGATAAGTAGATTGCAAAAATTTTCTGCCATTCTGTAGGTTGCCTGTTCACTCCATGGAATACTATGCAGTCATAAAAAACGATGAGTTCAAGTCCTTTGTAGAGACATGGATGAAGGTGGAAACCTTCTGAGCAAACTATCGCAAGGACAGAAAACGAAACACCGCATGTTCTCACTCATAGGTGGGAACTGAACAATGAGATCACTTGGACACGGGGCGGGAAACATCACACACCGGGGTCTGCTGTGGGGTGGAGGGATGAGGGAGGGATAACATTAGGAGAAATACCTAATGTAAATGATGAGTTAATGGGTGCAGCAAACCAGCATGGCACATGTATACATATGTAACAAACCTGCACGTTGTGCACATGTACCCTAGAACTTAAAGTATAATTTTAAAAAGGGAAAATTCAAGAAATCACTTACATGTTGTGGTTGTTGGCACAGTAGTTGAGGTGGGGGTGCTCTTAATTGTAGAAGTAGTCGTGGGGACAGTGGTGGTGGTCACCGTGGGGGAGGAAGCGGTCCTTGTGCTGGGTTTTGGCCCAGTGGTCATGGTAGTGACAGTCTCAGGGGTCACAGCCGTGGAGGAGGCAGAGGTTGTTGGAGGTGTACTGGAGTGAGCAGGAGGAAATATAGGTGGGATGGTGTGAGAAGTGATTGTTGACGGCCTGCTGGATTCTGATGAAGGGATCACAGGATGGGTGGTGACTGAAGTAGAGGTGTGAGGTGTACTGGCTGCAGAAAGCGTTGATGCAGAAGTAGTGGAGCCTCTGCTGGTTGTGCTGGGGGCAGTAGACATGGTCACATATGTGAGAGGAGCTGCAGTAGTCATTGCAGTTGTTGTAAATTCCTTAGTAGTTGAAAAAGATGTGGTGGTACTACTAGTAGAGGTTGATGGTGTGTTTAATTCTGTGGAAGTTATCACAGGGGTAGATACAGCACCAGTTGTTGCAGGAATGACATCAGAGGTAGAACTGGTGACAGGAGTGGTGGGAATAAAAATGGTTGTCCCAGGTGTGCTTCCTTCTGTGGTCATTGATACAGATCTGGTGGTGGCTACAGGAATGGTGGGAGTTGAGGCAGCTTCAGTAGAAGGGGTAAAAGTTGTGCTTGTGTCAAGAGGAGGTGTTGAAGGTGTGCTGGCCTCAGTAAAGCTAGTTGGAGGTGTGGTGCTAACACGAGGAGTTGTTAATGGAGTGCTTCTTTCACTGGTAGTTGAAATATGTATGGTAGTGCCTTCGGCAGGTATGGAGGATGAACTGGATTCGGTAGAGGTGAGCAAAGCTGTGCTGGTATCACCAGGAGGTGTTGAAAGTGTGCTGGCCTCAGAAGGACTCGTCACAGATATAGGGCTGAGGAGAGTTGTCAGTAAAGTGCTTCTTTCATTCGTAGTTGACACAGGCATGGTGGTGACTTCAAGAGTTGTAGGAGATGAACTTCCTTCAGAGGCAGTGGTCACGGACATGCTGGTGTCAACAGATGGTATGGAAGGGGTGCTACTCTCAGGAAACCTCGTTACAGGGGTGGAACTGATAAGAATAGTGGTCCCAAGGGTGCTGA